>NW_020837949.1:36803322-36889697 GCF_003676395.1 Aethalodelphis obliquidens
CTTTTTTTTTTTTTTTTTTTTTTGCGGTGCGGGCCTCTCACTGTTGTGGCCTCTCCCATTGCGGAGCACAGGCTCTGGACACGCAGGCCCAGTGGCCATGGCTCACGGGCCCAGCCGCTACGCGGCATGTGGGATCTTGCCGGACCGGGGCACGAACCCGTGTCCCCTGCATCAGCAGGCAGACTCTCAACCACTGCGCCACCAGGGAAGCCCTAAGGATCATTCTTGAGTTCATTCCAATTAAAGAAGTAATAGAACTATAATTAAAAAAAACAGTTTTTGCCTTCAGGTGGTGGAACCATAAAGATTTATAACTTAAATCTGGTAGAGTCATGTAAATTTCAAACTATCCTTAATGATGCTAAAAATTCTTTTGTTTTTTCTTTAGACAACATTTATTGATGCTTCTCACATGTTTAGTACACCCTGCCAGGCAGGGGCTTTGGAAAATACTAAAGGTAGAAGAAGTTCCTGATCCGAAAATACTTAAAACTGCTAGTTGGGAGGAAGATAAAATGAAGGAGAACTAAATAATAATGGTTAAGAAGAGCAGAAAAAAGTGGTGTAAGATGCCAGTATCAGATATCAATAAAAATGCCAGCTATTTTAGAAGGAGAGCCCCATTGTGGGCTGTGGTAAAATCATTTTATAACCAATGCCGTTATTTTAAAAAACAGAATGGCTTTGTAGAACAAAATGTTTTTCCATCTGTCATGTCACCCAAAACACTGACTTGTTTGCGAGAAATTCTATAGAATGAAGCATCTTCTGCCCCAGTGCTTTACTCTAAACACCTGCCTGCCTGAGGTGAGCAGTGGCAGCTTCTCAAAGAAAAACCCAAGCAAGTGTGGACCCCCCAGCTACATCCTCTTCCTACCTTCAAAGTAAAAAACACCTGCGGGCAAATGCCATCTTTGGTTTGCCATCTTTCCTGTTCCCTCTTCTTTGCCTGTTTGACTATTTCGAGGTAAGTAGTTCCTTTTCCAGGAAGTCTTTTTTGTGAGTTCCCACTGAATTGGGTACCCTTGATCTGTGCTCTGACCCCAGCCCACGTCTGTCAGTGGCACATCTTCCTCTACCACCACCACGACTGCTAATGATAATCATGTCTTAGTTAGTTCGGGCTGCTCTAACAAATTAACAGAGACTGGATGGCCTAAACAACAAGCATGCATTTCTCACAGTTCTGGAGGCTAGCAGTCTGAGATCAGGGTGCTGGCATGGTCGGGGTCTTTAGTGAGGGCCGTCTTCCTGGTTTACAGAGAGCTCTTCTTGCTGTGTCTTTACGAGACAGAAAGAGAGCTAGGTAGCTCTCTGATCTCTTCTTATGAGAGTGGTAGGTCTTATTTTCCCCATATTATATATAAGGAAACTGAGAATTGGAGAAGTTAAGCCATTTTCTCTAAGTCTTCCAACAAGAGGCAGAATTGAGATTTCAAGAAGTTATTCTTACTGTTGAGCCTTGCCTTTTAACAGTGACCCCATGCTGCTTCCCTCATTGGGCTGAGAGCCCCTTGAAAGCAAGAATTGTGTCTTTCATTAATAGCTGGTCAAATGACTGCTTGAATGAGACTAGCAAAGGTGTGAGTGTTATAAATGTATTTAGCCTACACAGCCAAAGATAACTCATTCTTCTCAGGAGAAAAGCATTGAGCCTGCATCCACCTGGTGATTTGTTTTATTGGTTTATTCATTGTCTGGCAGTACTCATGTCAGGCAACAGGTCATCATTTGGGTGCTCAGAATAGCCAGTCAGTGTTATTCAAGGCTCTCAGAGTGCATTTTAAATGGCAGGCACATTTACTGCTCTGAAGGAGACACGGTTTTGTATAGCACGGAGGAATTAGAGATGAAAGTTGGGAAATCATCCTAATGAGATCATTCATTAATATCGCTCTTTTTTGTTGTTCTTAACTGTTTCACGCGGGTACTTTCATTTTAACTCATTAAAGAAGTGATTTCCTGGTGAACCACTGGGGGGTAATCCAAGGAGACAGAGACCCTGCTTCCTATCAGAGGGTCTCTGAATCAACAAGAAGGATCTTGGGACCATTAATTGGACCAGAGTATGAACACCCACCAAGTGCAGGGCCCTGTAGGAGATGCTTGGGGATACAGGGATGAATAGGACACCACCTCTGTCTCTAGAAAGGTGAGTCTCCCTCCAGCCAGAGGGGGGACTCCTGAAAGTATCTATCTGGTATGGCGTGTTTTGCTTTAGGTTGCCTTATAGCTGATCCTTGCTTTAGACAGAAGTTATCATTAGTATAATAATTTGTATGTATTTGTAATGTGCCTGAAATTGTGCCGAGCGCTTTATGTGAATTATTTTTTTTAAGTTCACGATAAACCTATGGGATAGATATTATTATCTCTGTCCTACAGATGAGGAAACTGAGGCTTAGAGAGAGGTTAATAACTTGTCCACATTCACATACCTAGAAGGGATGGAGCTGGAATCACACTCAAAGCCAGTGCTCTAATCCCTGTATTAGTCTACCTCCTTATTTGGCCCAAAGCAATCTAGGAAAATAGAACTTTCAGGGTAATTACAGGATGCTTTAGCATCATTTGATCATTTCAATGGTCATTTCAATGAGGGATACAAGACACTCTTTCCATTTTACAGTTGAAGAAACTGACCCAGAGGGATTGTCTGCAGTGAAGTTATACTCCTGTTACTAACTGGTGATACTGGGTTGTGAACATAGCAGTCCAGTCTTTAATACAACTCCCAGTAGCAATGAAACAAACAGGAACAACTTATTATGCAGGAACAAAGCAATCTAGAGTTTATTATATTTTCCTTCAATTCATTTTTTCCTTCCCCTTATTGTGTGGGCCATGCATAATTTTCTTGGCTCTGTATGTAATTACATACCTGCTTTGAGATGAACACTCTAAGTGCAGTGAGTAATGGACTGAGTTGGGATGTAGTCACCCTGCAGTCAAAGTCATTCAATATCTTTCACCAAAAACGCTAATAATGCAGCAGACATTAAACTGCTAGTGGCAGCAGACAGCCAGAGTTCATCTGATAGGTGTATGTTGTAGATTTCTATGGCAATCACAAGGCAAGGGTGTAAGAATTCCTGGGGATTTCAAATGGTGGCCTTTGAAGGCATGTTTTGTACACCTCTGCTGCTCTGGGGAGTTTTCCTTTTCCCCATAGGTGCTGGAGGCGAGTCAAAGCTATCAGCTCTAGAACGGCTGGCAGGAAACCCATCCCTGCCTGTTTCCTGCAAGAAATGAATGCCTCTCAGCTGCAGTCAGCAGTCCCAGTACTTTACCACTGTCATTTACACGTTTTTTGTTTTGTTTTTTAGCCTTCCAGTTATCACCCAATGAGCATGTAAAAGACTTAATTTTTTTGCTCAGTACATTTTCCATTCCTTTACAACTTAGCTGAAGTTGAACCTCCTCTGGGAATACCTCCCCGGCTGACTCGTACCCATAGTCCTGTCTCTTGCCCATCTCTGAATGCCTCACGTTGCTCTGGCCAACCATTCAGGGGGTCGGATGCCCTGCCTCCGTGGCCTTTCTGGCCAGGCCCTTGACGTTCGGATGCCAGTGTGTTTTGTTTGCTGGGTGTCATGGTACTTTCCGGTTTGATTCTAGGAATAGGATTATTTTTAAGCAACGTGATTATTTTTCCTGATTATAAATGTAATAATGTTCACTGTGTAACATTTTTTAAAGAGATAAAAAGAAAGGATATGAAATCACCCATGAACTCACCATCTGGAGATAACCAGCGTTAACATTTTGGGCCATTTGCTTTTAGCGTCAGGTGTGAATGTCACTCTTTATGTGTGTTCTGTCTTTGGACAGAAGCTGAACACCTGAAGTTTTATCATGTGGGAATGCCATGGATTTCTTTTAATGTTTTTGATCCTTGGATGGAAGGCCCATTTTGCACGCTTGGTGTCATGACATGGTGATGACAGTGATTCTCCCTTCATAATTCTGCCAACAGTGTTTGTTTTATCTTAGAATAGCTTATATGATGACGTGAGGGAGGAAAAGTACCATGACATGAAAGTACCATGGAGACAAATAAGTTTTAAAGTGGATCTTGGAAGTTGTCTCATCCAGTGGCCCCAAATCCAGCTGTGCATGAGAACATCTGGGGAACTTGTTGAATTGCTACCATCCTGGGCCAGCTGATTCAGAATCTTAGTGATGGAGCCTGAGAAGAGTAAGGTGCCTAGGCAGTTTCTACCAGCAGCTCAGCTGAGCACCATTCAGTGGACTAGAGTTTGAGAGCCAGTTCACTGATTTATTCACCAAATATCTATTGACAGCTTAATGGGGAGCCAGGCACTCTGCTAGGCTTTAGGAATATAATGGCCAGGGTAGACATGGTATCCTCCCTCTTGGAGTTTACGTCTCACCAGGGAAAACAGCAAAATACCAAATAAACAAAAATAATCATTAAAATCATGGTATGTAGTTTGAAGATAAAGCAGCAAGGGAGAGTGACTTTAGCTCCTGTGGTCGGGCACAGCCTCTCAGAAAAAGACACCAAGTCTCAGAACTTGAGGCTGAGAAAGACCCAACTGTATGAAGAGTGTGGGAAAGAGGCTTCAGCTGAGGAATGGCAAACGCAGATGCCCTGGTAGGAGCGAAAGCTTGGCATGTTTCAGGAACTGAGAGGACAGTGTGTCTGAAGTGTAGTGAGAGAAGAAGAGTGCACAGACGAGCTCAAAGTTGTTTTAACTAGTTACCCAGGAACCAGCACTGGTAACTGGCAGAATAAAGGCCAGAACCTACTTTGTTGATTGCGTGTCCGATCAATGCCCTTTATGTTGCTGTATTAGGCAGTTCCGGCTGCCATACTGAAAGACCACAGGCTGGGTGGCTTAAATAACATTTATTTTCTCACATTTCTGAAAGCTGGAAGTCCAAGATCAGGGTGTCATCAGGGTTGCTTTCTCCTGAGGCCTCTCTCCTTGGTTTGCAGATGGCCGCCTTCTCGCTGTGTCCTCACATGGTCTTTCCTCCTGGGTGTCTCTTTGTGTGTCCAGATTTCCTCTTCTTAGGAGGACACCAGTCAGATTGGATTAGGGCCCATCCTGGCCTCCTCATTTTAGTCACCTGCTTAAAAGTTCGATCTCCGAATATAATCACGTTCTGTAGTACTAGGGATTAGTGCTGCAACATATGAATTTTGAGGTGGGGGGAACACACAATTCAGCCAGTAAGAGCTGCCTTCTTGTAGCTGACAATCCCCCATCATCATAGGAGCTTGTCTAACAAGGCAAAGCACCTGTTTCTCTTCTGCTAGTAGCCCCAAGAGAGAAATCTGTATTACTTTTTTGGATTAAAAGAACCCTAAGCAAAAGACTGGCTTAGTGTCCTTACAGCCTCTAATGTAGATGGAGGGGTGATGAGTGGTGTGGAACTGGTTTATGAAATTTTTGCTCCACTGACTGGAATCTTCTGCAATTTCAAAACCTTTCATTACCAGAGAGTTCTGTATCTGCTAGAGTTCTTTGATGCAGATAATAGAATCCACCCTGGCTGGTTTAAATGGGATTTGTTAGGGGATATTAGCTGGCTTACAGACTCTGAAAGGACAAGAGAGCTGCCGTTGTTGCCAACCCCTGAGCCACATTGCCTCTGCCGTGACCCACGAAGCTGCTGCACGTCTGACTTCAGTACTCACACCTCTGCCATCACCTGTGCCAGCACAAAGGGTGTCCAGGGCCTAGCTCTTTCCTCACACAGTTTACTTCCTAATCAAAACTCGCATCTGAGTGACAGAAGGGAGGATTCACAGCACAGGGAGCTGTCGAAGATAGCCCCTTCCTCTTCAAAAGAGACAAGAAAGAAGATTTTGAATGCCCCAGATGTCCTGTAACAGGTGTCCTCCTCTCTTATCCCCCCTTCCAAAATTTGCTCACAGTGTAAGTCTCCTAACCGTACACTGGCAAAATTGTAGGGCACGAGCAGAGTCTATATTCATTATCTATTCATCTTTATGAGGGTGCAAATGAGATACAAAGAGCATCAAGTAGGAGATGAGACATGGAGAGATCGTAAGCGTCCCATCAGTAAATGTCTTTCATTTTTATGATTGTGTTATGCAGGAGAGAAGGAGGGTAGAAGGCTGTGAGAGAAAGGCTGGCAGGTAGGAAGTGCAGACTCAGCATTCTGGAGCCCCCCGGGCTTCTGTCTTGAGGCTTCTCTAAACCTTAGCTTTATCTTCGAGATAGTCTTTTCCAGTTTGGTCGGAGTGGAAGGTATTGTAGATGTCTTTGCCTTTTGTGGCTTATTTTAAACTGGGGAATTTTTCATGCTTTGTGACTTTTAAGTGGACTCTGTTAATGAGTTTTCTGCTTATAACTTCTCTATCTTTTGGTGGGGAGGGGAGGAGGGGGGACCACCTGTGTGCAGATGCTCAGCCACACCTGAGTATACAGGTGAGGTCAAGGCAATGAGTGCTATTGTCCTATCAGGAAGGACACAGTAAAACTCACAGAATATATACTTCTATTTATGCACACGTTTGCAAATTCAATTGTTTAATGTTGACCCTCAGCTATCACTCAAGGTATCACTGTTTTTGGTGCTGGAGATAGAGCAGCGATAAAGATATATTAGCACATCTTAATGATCCTTCCAACATATTCATCAAGAGGTGCTGTCTAAGGCATGAGCTAAATACACACGTATTGACAACTGCCTTTACTTTGGTATAAAATATAAGATTTAAGAAATTAGCCTTGCTTTTATTGGAGACAGAACTGACCCTTCAAAATGTCTTCTGAATGTTTAGTGCTTTTTCCCACTTCCGTGACTCCCCTTATGTTCTTTTCCTCTTTGAAACTTACTTTATACAAAGTGAATTTCACAGGCAGGAGGAATGGATATTCATTGGGGCTTTCTTTTAAGCTTTTTCATGTAAGTTTGACATTTTTAAAAATATCAAGTTGGTAGGAGGAAAGATGTTGGTCATAATTAGCAACATTATTATTAGAGAAAAATACATCTTAGGAGTGTCCTACACACAGTAAATATTTACCAGCTCACTGCATGCATGCATGAATGAATGAATGAATGAATAACAGTGCTCTTCAGCCAGATCTGGGTTCAAGTTCCTGCTTTCCTCCTTAGTAGCTGCGTTATGATGATCTGAGTCTCAGTTTCCTCCTCTTTATACTGTACAATTTTGCTTACTAAATAGATCTGTTTTGAGGATTAAATAAGCGAATTCATGTAAAAAAAAAATGAGATGCTGTTGATCTGGTTTCTGTTGAACCACTCAGTAATCATTTCTATCACCACCACCATCACCGCTTTATTCTTCCCTGGGAAATTCCCAGTGAAGATTAACGTAACAAAGACACTGGGAAGTTCTCCAGCAAAAGAATCTCTTAACATCTTAAAAAATCTTATACAACCTGTTTGTGTGGGTGTGTATGGAACATTATTAACATCTTCCTAGAGTATTGTTCCACAAAATAAAATTTGGGAAAGGCTACTATGAGTCAAAGTTACATTCATAATTCTTTTTAAAGGAAAACTTTGGTCTATTTATTTTGAAGACGTTTTAAGTGGCCAGAGAGAGCTTAAAAAGACTTTGCTGTGTGTGCTGACCCTTGTTCGGTATCACATGGAAGGATGGGATAGTGGAAATCAGGTGACAGAAAGGCTGGTGTGTAGCAGGCCCAGGGCTCACCCCCCTTGAAGGAAGTCTTGTCTGCATCCAAACTCCTGGTCATCTGTCTTGAGCTACCCCATAAACCAAAGCCTGTCACTTTGGGACAGTCTTTTCCAGTGTGGCCCTCATTCTCTTTGTGACTGTGAATGTTTCTGTGGTTTAATTCTGCCACTGCCTGCTCGTCTGACCCACTTCTGCAGTCCTCTGGGCACTGGGCAGGCCAGCTGGGGCAGGATGCAGCTGTCCTCCAAAGGGTGCACGGCAGCCCCTTCTATCCATGGGCTGCAGCCTCGAATCCATCCATAGTGGTGACTAATGGAAATGATGATGTACACGTGTGTGACCATCACTTTGTAGGAAAGACACGCAGATGGGTCGGGGGAGATGAGTAGTTTTTAACTCCATCTGTTCCCTTTTATACTGGAAAGTGTCCATTTGTGTGCAATGAAGGAATGCAAAAAAAGAGAACAAGTGGTAAAGTAGGACATGAGGGATTATTAACAGTTATCTCAAATACCTCGTAACCTTATGAACCCAGGCCATTCTTTTCCTGTTAGATTGTACGTTTAACCTTTAAATGGCTTAAAATCAAAGAGGGAAGCTCATCCATTCTTTTTCTCTGTAAGTCTCCTTGAAGGAGTTGGAGATGAAATCGTCTTTCTGTTGGAGTTGGCAGTGCCTTGCAGATGTGTCTTCTCTCTGCTTACCTGTGAAATGTGCTACCCGGGCTTGAGGTCAAGCTTTTGAAGTTCCTGAATTGAATGTGGTGCTCCTTTTAGCCACCACCTTGGAAATGATCTTTTTTTGTTTGTTTGTTTGTTTTGTTTTGTTTTTGCGGTACGCGGGCCTCTCACTGCTGTGGCCTCTCCCATTGCGGAGCACAGGCTCCGGACGCGCAGGCTCAGCAGCCATGGCTCACGGGCCCAGCCGCTCCGTGGCATGTGGGATCCTCCCGGACCGGGGCACGAACCCGCGTCCGCTGCATCGGCAGGCGGACTCTCAACCACTGCGCCACCAGGGAAGCCCACTTGGAAGTGATCTTAATTCTTTCTGCTACAACTAAGAATTTTTCTAAAGTTTGCTCTTAAAAGTTAAAGAAATTCTTAATTTTAATTTTAAAGAAAAAATTTTATTGGCTCTTAAATGTATTCTCTTTCTTCTTCTTCTTGAGTTGGTGTAGACTTTGACAGTAGTGCCTGTGAGTGGTTATATCTGTTCAGTGCACTGTGAGGGAGTTTAGAAAATGCTAGCGTCTGAAAAGGAGGATTTCTCAAAGTTTTAGACACAGCCATGGGAAAGTGTTCATATCCTAATCTTTATAACTGTGTCCATGTCCCATGGCTTTTATCTTTTTTCTTTTTATGTGTCCATGTTTATCTTAAATTAAGTTCTATATTAATCAAAAAATATTCCTTTAGTCAACTATCCCTGTTAAATCCAATGGTGAGACTTCTTTGAGGAGACAGGGTTGGTTAGGGCTGCATATCTAGAATTCTCTTTGATCAATTATATCATGACTTGGTGAAATAATTGTATATCACTTTTGCTGTTAAATGAAATTGAAGGTAAGTATAGGATGATTGTTATCATTACATCTTGACCTGATACATGATAGAGAATAGGTTCCTAAGTTTGGCCGTGATGGTTTTATATTCACTGAAGTGAAAAAATTCTGAAATGTAGTGTAACTTTATGAATGTGAAATTGTTACATGTATTTAAGAACGTTATTGTGATTTCATTTGCCTAAAAATATCAGGAGTGGTTCAAAAGAAGATTGAACTCCTGAATCCTCTGAAATTCAGGCCATGCTGGATGAGGAAACCCCTGATGTCCTCAGAGTGGAGCTTAATCTTTCACCCAAATCAGCTTTTCCTTCAGAGTTTTGACCTATGACTTAGAAAGAGCTTTTCTCTCCTCTCTGAACCATAGCTTGCCAGCTTCACAGTGTGATCCTTGGAGATGTGGGAAGAGGAAGAGGAAGCAGTCTTTGACCTTTGTCAGTGTATTCCTGTAGAGCCCACTTCCAGAGTTGGCTTTTTTCTTTTCCTCCTCTCTCCCGTTCTTCTCTCCTGCTTACTTTATTGCCTTCTTACTCATTATCTGGCCATGTTTCCTCTGAGACTGCAAACAAGCCTGTAATCAAGGCACTTGCCTTACTAAAGCTCTGAGAATTGGTTACATGAGGCCTTTGCCCAAGGGACTCAATTTTTAATGCATTCATGATTGGGTTAATGAAACGGAGCAGGTGACAAATTTAGTTTATGAAAGGCCCATTCAGGACAGTAAGCATTTGAAAGGGCTGAAAAGACATACCAGAGATCCTAATCAAGCAGTGTGGCTTAGATGAAAGGTCACAAATGAAATTTAATGTGAATTATGCTAGGGTAATTCGTATTAGGAAAATAATTTAGGCACATGACATTATGTTATCCCTGCATTTTGCTTTTGGAAACTTCCAGGAGTAGTGGAGGCTATGCTTGCTGTTCCTTATAACAGAGGTTTTAATGATTTATTAAAAAAAGAATTAGCTAGACCATATATTATAAAAAAACATTTGCCATGGTAGGGGTGAAGATAGAGGAATAAAAATCGGGGGGTGGGGGAGGATGCAAAGATAAGGTGCTGTCACTGCTACTGGACTTCTTTCTCTCCAAGGACCTATCCAAACACTTTCCAAACATTTCTGTTTCTCATAATTCATACAGTATCTCCTGTATTAGTGAAATTCCATTGGTAGAACATTGGAGTCTGCACTCATAAAACATGTATTTTTATTTACAAGTTATGTGTATATACTATATACTCTTATTAAGCATAATATAAAGCACTTCCAAAAACAGATTTTATAAGAGGAGATAAAGGTAAAATAAACTTTATTATTTAATTTTTATTAATACTATAAAGCCCTTTTAATCATGTAACAAAATTATATGATTTTAGTGAGAGCAGTGTGATTAAATATGCTTCATTATTTTTAACCTAAGCTTGCTTCTTTGTGATACAGGCATTCGAAGGTTATATCTTTTGCCTCATTATTTTTCTTTTTATAATTTATGTACAGAAAACTGCACCTATTTTAAAGTATGTAGTTTGATGAGTTTTGGACCAAGTAGTTTATTTTGATATCTGGTTTTAGTAGCTGATGTCTAAAACACAAGTGATAGTTAGGACACAATTCATAATTAATGCTAGTGGGTATATAATCCGTTTTTCAAGTAGTTTTCCTGATGATTCAGCCTCTGTTGCATGATTTGTTTTTGCCCTCTTATTTTCAGGTCTGATTAGATCTTCAATTTTTACCTATAACATATGGCTGATTAAGGTAAATACATAGAAGGGTCCATTTTACCATTTTCTGTTTGTTTGCACGTGCTTATGTTATTGGTGCTATCCTTAATCCATGTTTCCTTCGTAGGAATCTTTTTAAGCCATTTGTACATTTGTAAAAGAGTTCAGTTAAACTGATGTAATTTTATTTGTACATCCTCTTAGCCAGGCCCAGGTGTGTTGCAGTCTTTCACCATATGCTGGGAGTGAAGAACTGCATGGATTCGTCCCTCCAGGCAGAATCCCCTTTTCTCTCTCCATGCCTCACAGTTCCAGTATCATGTGATTTAGGGAATGCACCAGGGAAAATTCAAACAAGAGACTTTAGGAGAGCTTACTTTATTTTTAAGGTAAAAAAAAAAAAATATATATATATATATATATATATCATACCATACACACAGACACACGGAAATTCTAATCTGTTCTCCTATGCCTCAGTGGCTCATCTTGTGGACCCAACTCTATCAACGGTTGTCAATTTATTGTTTAAGCTAAAGCCACCTAAACTTCCCCCCACCCCAATAACTTCTTACGCAGAGGCCAATTATGTAAGATTACCCAGAGCTGCTATTCTTGGGGCAGCAGCGTTGAAGGGCTGAGGTCTCATCTGATCTCACATGCCTCATCCCTTTCCCACCTGCCTCCCCCTCCCCCCTCCTCCCCCCCCCATCCCAGGCAAAGGTAGCAGAGCACAGTTCGACCAAGATAGGAAGGAAAAAGTCTTCTCTGATGTTAGTATCAGATCTCACTGTGCTTCTCCTTTGCTGTCTCTTTGTTTTTCTCCCCCGGATCCTGAGATTCTTGTCAGTGATCACATTTTCCTCTTTGCCTTCCTTTAGGAAGAGGTTAGTGCCAACTCCATCTTTGGTACCGAGCAGTACGGTGTTCAGTTCCATCTGTTGTATCTTTTGCAGTATATGGAGATGCATGGGATACATTTTTGATACCAGCCCTGCTCCTGGCTTTATCTTGCTTTCATACCTTTATTTTCCTTTGCTTCATATTTAATTTACATTTTCTTTTTGTATTAAGTTAAATTTATTTTAATTTCCCATAATATATATATATAGCTTAAATTACTTTAAGCTATATATATAGCTCTTTTGGAATAAGTACAAGGGCTCTGAAAATAGCACCTGTTTTATTGTTATTCAAAAATCAACCTTATGACATTTGGAAGGAAAGTTCTAAATAAATGTAAAATAAGCGAATTCAAAATGTAGTGAATGACTTAGGCTTACTTTGAGAGCAAAGTCAGGTAAATTTGATGTTACATGAAAATTGTTTTTTCTCCCTGTAAGAAATGGAAAATACATCATTTTTATTTCTTTATTTTGTAGTTCTTTTTTTAGGTCAGAAATTCTTGAGTTCAGAGGCTAGTTTAGAAAAGAGGAACACCCAAGCTCTCTCATTCTACGTTAGCAGCTAATATAGTCATGACTTCTGTGTAGTTTTGGGTCAGGGGTTTAATGCTGGGATTACTTGGAGAACAGAGGTTGTGTTCTCTGAAGACTGGGATCAGTTCTGGTGGGTACAAATGGAGATTTACCAAAGTATATGTAATGATGGATCTCGTTATTTTGGAATAGGAAAGCAATATTAAATAACTTTTATCCAAGGAATTAAAGATTTTGTAGTCCCAAACCTGATGCTGAGCGAGTCATTATTTTGTGACCCAGCTCAGAAGTGGAGGAACTTGTATTCTGAACTTCCCTTCTGAATACATTAATTTGTTCATTGGTCCCATCAGAGGCGTGCTTCCTAAGAAGCCTTGAGACTTCACCCGCAGAGGGAGCTGGAGAAGCTCGGAGGCTGAGGTCCTGGACGTTTGTTGTTGGCCCCTCCAGCAACCATTGCCCCCTCTCCTGGGACCAGCTCCCCTCTTCATTTGCGATTTGTCCTTCTTTACTCCTTACTTACCCAGGTGTTTGGGTCAGATTGCAGCCCAAGGGGTTGACTCATGGTGTGATGATGATGACATTGCTTGACACTGCCTTTCCCTGGGACCTTTCTCCTACAGGTTCTGACACATAACTGGTTTTGCAAGACCTAGTAATTGCATGCATATCATTGAGTGGGAAAGCAAGCAAAATTCTAAATAAGCTATGGAAACAAATCCTCCTATTTTATAGCCTAAGTTGAATATTGTCAATTGTTTAGAAAGAGCCTTTTTTGTTGTTGTTATTGTGATGTTTGTGACACTTTGTAATTAAACTGGATAATGCCTTGTTGGGTTGTAGTAGTTAGTGGTGCTTTCTTTCATGAGAGAGGGCAGAGTTACTTCTTGAACTTTTGAGAAATAGGTATTAGAGAAGGGAGGAAATGAGTGGAATAATTTTTTTTTTCCTTACAGAAAACCCTTTTAAAGATATGCACGTGGATTAAGTCATAAAAATGAGATGAACAAGGGTGTTTTTACTTGCTTTGTGGTATGGTCTGCAGTGGTGAAGTCTGATTGTGCCACCTCGCTTGTTCTTCCCTTGAACTTCAAACCCTTGAACTTGATCTGAGGAGTAGGATATAAATAGCACCTTAGGGTCTTGCATGTGGCCAAATATTATACTATAATTAGTAAGGTTCATAGCCTGCTGTTGCCTCTCCAGAATGATGGCCGGTCAGTAAGAATCAGTGCCTTTGTTAGCTCCAGGCTTTGAATGGTTAAGAGAATTGAGTCTCTTTATATATGAGTCCTTTGAAATAACAATAATTGAAATGAATAAACACTGGGTAGGAGAAACTGTAGTATTTAACTGGCTTTTCTGTTGGCTTTTTAACTCCTGTCAGTTCGGTGATATAGAAAGCAGAGCAAGAAACTGGAATCATATGGGCGTGTTCTGTCAATTGATTCTAAAACAGACTGACCTTATACATGGTGCGACTTAGGCAAATTTCATTGGGCTTTAGTTTGTAAAACAGTAACATGAGAGTGTTGAGAGGAAGAATGAAGAGCTTAATAATAATATTGGAGAGGAGTGTGAAATCAGTGTAGGGACATATCAAAGGGGAGTGGTGGGAGGGGGTGGGTGTACAAGTCCAGCTGCTGTTGTGAGGAAGCTGTAACCATTATTGCTAGTGGGTGAGTGGGAAGCAGCAAAGCTTTTTTTTTGGCTGTGTTGGGTCTTTGTTGCTATGCCTAGGCTTTCTCTAGTTGCCACGAGCGGGGGCTACTCTTCGTTGTGGTGCACGGGCTTCTCATTGCGGTGGCTTCTCTTGTTGCAGAACACGGGCTCTAGAGCACAGGCTCAGTACTTGTGGCGCACGGGCTTAGTTGCTCCGCGGCATGTGGGATCTTCCCAGACCGGGGCTCGAACCCGTGTCGCCTGCATTGGCAGACGGATTCTTAACCACTGTGTCACCAGGGAAGCCCAGCTTTTTATACAATAACTTGGGGCTGGGTCTAGGGCATTATGACATAATGTGGAGATACAGATGGTAAATTGATATGTTTGGAAACAGGTCAGACCCAACATAGGTCTAGTGATCCAGCACAGAAATAACATAACCTTGTAATGGATTTCAAAGACATAAAGCTTGGAAATCTATAATACATCATATGCCCCAAAAAGGGGAAGAAAGGGGAAATAGGAAAGGCTGTTGAATGAAAGTTTAAAATTCTACTGAATGCAAAACATATTGATAGAGCTTTCTTTAAAAGTATTGGAATTTGGATGTTAAAAGATAGACTAAATATACATGTGCATGTGTGTTTTATATATATATATATATATATATATATATGTATAAAACTACCTGTCTTATATATATATGTATAACTGAATCACTTTGCTGTACAGCAGAAATTAACACAACATTGTAAATCAACTATACTTGAATAAAATTTTAAAAAGACCTGTCTCTGTATATTTACATAAATATAAATATTATGGGTATAGATCTGTAAATATAGATATCAATATATACAGATCTATCTAGATAGACCTTTTTTTAGGTTTTAATTAAAAGTAAGTCTTCTGAAAAATAAATTTGAATAGACTGGGGAAACTGTAAGAGTATTTTGGTTTTGCCTTTTTGAAAAATGCCAGAATAATTTTCATAGCAATATCAAATCATCTCATAATCATTTGAACAGCTCCCAAGGTTCTTTCCTTCATACCCTCAAGTTCTTATTGAAAAAATATTTGCAGCCAGGTGCAAATTAAACTTTTTTATTATTACAAAATGTCATTCTTTTCTCTGATCTTTTTCTGACCTATGAATGGCTTCTCTGAAAATGATTGCAATCATTTTTAGATATTATTTCAGAACTTAACATCAAAATGTATTGAGCCCGCTTATTCTTCTCCTAACTCCTTCTTCACTCTTCCTGGCTCCTCTTCTCCTCAATAAAAGAGGTCCTTTAAAAAGAACCTGTAATTTAGTGTCATTGATATTTCCCCATCTAAAATGTATAACTAATGTGTATGAAGAAACTTCAAGGTGTTTTGTAATCTGATGCCACTGAATTTACCCTCCATCATATGACTAAATCCTGCTGCTGAAATGTCCTACCTCATCTTCTCTGAGAGTGTTTAACCTTCCTCCCGCAAAGCCTTGAGGAATTCCCAACGTGTTCATGAAAGTTTTCATTACAATGCCCATCCACCCTCATTTTGCTATTTCATTGCCCTACCTTTCTAAACCTTAACAATAACCTTATTTTTCGTTGTTCCACTAATTGATGCAGGTATGAGTATAGTACTGTATAGTACAGTAGTATTACATAGCACTAATATATACGTGTACCTAATAGTGTCTTTTTTTTTTCTTTTTTTAAACGTTGGGTAATGGCCATATTTTACACTTAGAATTAAATACCTGATAGGCCATATTGCAAACCCACAAAGGATTTTTGCAAATCATTGATTCATCTGTATATGCCATAATCAGAAATTATTAATTGTGAAATACTGAGCTAAACAAAAAACAGCCCATAGATATTCTAGCTTCAAAATTTGCATTTTAGTAATATTTGGCCATCTTAGTTTGTCTTGATGAGATGAAATCTTATGTAGACTTTTAAATCAGTGAAAAATCAGAATTGAGACCAGCAGTTTCCTTACTGTGATAGTTAATGGTGAAAGGAAATTTGCAGTGGGAGTTAGAGCTCTCCATTTTGTTTTTTGTTTTGTTTTGTTTTTTTAAATGACTCCCCAGTGAATTTCATTTGGCTTTTTTTTAGAAAAGTATTATCATGACTACTTTTATAAGTCATTCGTATCAATGGCTACCTTTAATTTTCTACATAAATAGTTGTTTGACAATGTGGAAGAACAATTTGAATTCAATACCCAAAAGTATTTCTTTCTGGATCAGTGTAATGTTCTATAACCTTTGCAGATGAAGCAGAATACTAAAAGGGTGTTTGAGCAAGTAAACATCAAGTTGAGGATTGTTCTGATTTGTGTACAGTTAAAGTCAGAGAATAAGCCCAGTGACTTTAGCATTGGATGGCAACAGAGCTACCACCCTAGTCCACTTTCCTTCTATCTCAGTTGGAGGCTGCCCATAAAATTTAAAGAAAAACGAAGCTGGTCCAAACATGACCAGTACTTCAGAGACTTTTAGGAGAGGGAAGTCTCTTTAAGTTCTGGGGGGAAATGCCAGATTTTATTTCTGATGGTGAATCTCTTATTTTAGAAGGAATGCTGCAACAGACATTCCAAAAGGAAGGGAGAATAACCAATTTTGAGTTCCTGCTCTGTATCAGACATGCTAAGTGTTGAGACAAATCCTCCTAAATCCGTAAAATAGGTACGTTTGAGGATGTCTGTAATATAGACAAAGAAACGATGCTCTGAGGGGTTTTATCATTTGCCCTGGGTCACAAAGGCAGTGGTAAGGCTAATATTCGGATTTAAGTCTCTAGGCCTCTAAGCACCATACTCTTTCCAGCTCATATGACTTGATAGAACTGTAATTAGATGTATTTTGAAGAACTGTTGTTAGGTATGTAAATGTTTAGGATTGTTATATCCTCTTAATGAATTGACTCTTTTATCATTATGAAATGACTTTCTTTATTCATGCTAATATTTTGTGCTCTGAAATCTACTTTGCCTGATAGCTACTCCAGCATTCTTTTGGTTACTGTTGCCATGTTAAAGTTACCTGGTGCCTTTATAGTGAAGTGATTTTCTTATAGACAGCATATAGTTGGGTCTTGATTTTTTTTTTTTAATCTGACAGTCCTGCCTTTTAATTGTGGTGTTTTGACCATCTGCATTTAATGTGATTGTTGCTATGTTTAGATTTTAATCTATCATCTTGCTCTGTTGTATTCTGTTTGTCCCATCCATTTTTTTGTCCCTTTCGCTCTTTTTCTGTCTTCTTTTTATGATTGTATTTTATCTCTTCTGTTGGCTTATCAACTATAGCTCTTTGTTTTGGTTACTTACTGGTTGCTCTAAGGTTTTAGCATATATCTTTAACTTATCAGAGTTTACCTTCAAGTGATGTACCACTTCATATATAGTATAAGAACCTTACAGTAATATACTTCTATGTCTCCTCTCCAGACCTTTGCACTATTGTCATATATTTTATTTAAACATATGTTTTAAACTCTAGAATACATTATAATTATTTTTGTTAAAACAGTCAATTAACTTTTAAAGTGACTTAAATAATAGAAAAATTAAAAAATATATCTACCCATGTAATTTCCATTTCTGGTGCTCTTTATTCCTTTGAGTACATTCACATACTGATCTGCCGGAAGGACTTCCTTTAATATTTCTTGTAGTGCTGGTGATGAATTCTTTCAGCTTTTGTATGTCTGGAAAATCTTTAGCCTTTGTTTTTTGAGAAAAGTCTGCTGTCATTCTTACCCTTATTTCTCTGTACATGTTTTTTATCTTTCTGCTTTTGAGATGTTCTCTCTACCACTGGTTTTAAGCAATCCCATTATAATGTGGGTGGTGTAGTTCTCTTCATGTTTCTCATGCTTGGGTTTATTTAAGCTTAATGGATATGTGGGTTTGTGTTCTTATCAAAACTGGAAAAATTTTAGCTATTATTTATTCAATACATGTTTTTTTCTTGCCCCTCCTTTGGTGACTCCAGTTACACATGTAATAGGCCACTTGATGTTGTCACATAGATCACTGATACTGTGTTTATTAAAAAAAAAATGTTTCCTTTTTATTTCATTTTGGATCGTTGCTATTTTTATATCTTCAAATTCTTTAACCTTTGTTCTGCAGTGTTTACTGTTAATCCCATTATTGGCTCTTCTCCCTCTGTCCCCCCACCTTGCACATGGTAGTTTTCAACTCTAGAAATTTAAGTCTTTCTAATATCTTCTTTTTAATGTTTCTACTTAACTTTTGAACATATGGAGTGCAGTTATAATACTATTCCAATATCTTTGTTAATTCTAACATCTGTATTATTTCTGAGTCATTTTACATTGGTTAACTTTTCTTAACATGAAGGGCCGTATTTTCCTGCTTATTTGCATTCCTGATAATTTTTAAATTGCATATCAGTAGATTTTACCTTTTTGGGTGATGGACATTTTGATTTTGTATACATATTCTTAACCTTCATCATGGGATGCATTTAAGTTAATTTGATCCTTTTGGGTCTTGCTTTTAAGATTTGTTTATCAGAATAGAGAAGTGGTTAGTCTAGCGCTACTTTTGCTTCTGTACTGAGGGAAAACCCTTCTCTACCTAATACCCTATGGATTATGAGGATTTCCAGTCTGACTGTTGGGAACAGGTCTTGTGTGAGTTCCAGACACTATTCCTTCTAATCCTTCAGGGTGTTTTTTTCCCCCAGATTTACCTAGTTTCCTCACATGCATGTACTGATTAGTATTCTGAATACTTGAGGTAAACCTTCTGCAGAGCTTTGCAGTTCTTTCTGTGTATCTCTGTCCTCTCTGCTCCTGTAAGCTTCCTTGATCTCCCCAGACTCCCAACTCTATTTCCTCAACTCAGAGAGTCTGCTGGGCTCCATTCAGGCTTCTCCTCAGGGTGCCATGGCCTGGACCATCTTTTAAGGCAGAAAACTGGAAAAATCATAAGGCTCACCCCATGTGTATCTCCTCTCGCAAGGATTACTGTCCTTTGATGTGTCATGTCCATTGTCTTGAAATCGTTACATATATTTTATTCAGTTTTTTGGTTGTTTCAGGTAGCAGGTTATATCTGTTTCCTATTACTCCATCTCAGTTGGAAACAGAAGTATCAGGTGTAAATTTTCACTGAAGGATTTTTTTTTTCTTTTCCACTTTGGCAGCTTCCTGGGAGACTATTTACCTTTAGCTTGGTTTTTACTTTTTTATTACTGGCCTTTACCTTTTATTACAAGAATACAATTTCCCTAAACCTATTTTTTCCACTGTCTGAATTTTCTTAAATATTCCAAGGTGGGACAAATGAGACAGACTTTCGGTTCTTGGCACCAGCACCAGACTTGAACATAGGCCAACAGGTACCCAGCGCTCCCCGATGGATGCTTTTTTTGTTAATTCCAAGGTTGTATGGACGATGATTGCTTGCATGGATGTGATTAATCAGATGTAGGTTTTCAGCTGACAAGTTTTTCTGTCTTTTTAAAGTACAGTTGTTATTCAAGAGATAGCGTACTGAACAATGATTTCCCTAAGCAGTAGTTCAATATACCATGAATATAAACGTATGAATGATAAATGATAGCTAAGAGGAAACTGCTTGCTTTTTGTTCCATGGAAAAAGTACTGTTATTTTTCTTAACTTCATATCACGAGGCATACATTTTTTTTTTTTTTTTTTTTTTGTGGTACGCAGGCCTCCCACTGCTGTGGCCTCTCCCATTGCGGAGCACGGGAGACAAAAGCGGACGCGCAGACTCAGCGGCCATGGCTCATGGGCCCAGTCGCTCCGTGGCATGTGGGATCTTCCCGGACCAGGGCACGAACCCGTGCCCCCTGCATCGGCAGGCAGACTCTCAACCACTGCGCCACCAGGGAAGCCCACGAGGCATACATTTTAATGTACTTTTTTTTTTTTTTTTTGCCAAATGGCAATTGACATTTATTCCCTCATCTTTTAAATGGTATTTTCTATTGCAGTGCCTTTGATATCTGTTAGGGCTTTTTTTTGCGGGGGGTGGCGGGGCAGTAACAGTGCTCTCTTGAATAAAAAGGCAAACTTTCACCCCTATCAGATTTAGAGGCATGACTTTTGAATCTACTAGTTCCTAACATGTCATAGAAAAGAGTTAGTATGTTTCAGGAGGAAAATGCCCTGACGTGTTTGATAACTATTATTGAGCAATTATTATCTTTCAGGTAAGTGCTACATTTTGGGCGCATATGGATGAAAAGACTTGATCCTTGTCCTCAGCCAAGGAGCGTTTAGTGTCAAATGATCGTTATAACACATTGTGATAATTATTTACTGGTTTATTTGTTTAAAAAGTATGTATTGAGAATCTGCTATGTGTCAGATACTATT
The DNA here is from genome assembly GCF_003676395.1 of Aethalodelphis obliquidens. Classification (NCBI taxonomy): domain Eukaryota; kingdom Metazoa; phylum Chordata; class Mammalia; order Artiodactyla; family Delphinidae; genus Aethalodelphis; species Aethalodelphis obliquidens. The sequence goes on from NW_020837949.1 coordinate 36,823,764, forward strand.
ACAGTCTGTGTGTTCATAGCAGGAAACAGTTCCCTAGTCTCATGGAGTAACATTTCAATGAGGGGATGATGGGAAGGAGAAATAGTAAATGCTGTAAAGTTAAATTAGGGTAAAGGGACAGATCTTCACAGTGCAAAGTTTCTATATATTTTCCTCTAGTTAGGAAAGCCTTTCTTTGTAAGGTGGCATTTGGGCAGAAACCTTAAAAAAAGTGAAAAGACAGATCACACAGCCATCTGGGGAAAGACTGTTCTAGACAGAGGTAGGTATAAAAACTAGAAATGGAAGAGCGTGCTTGAGGCTGATTGTAGAATCACAAAGAGAGTGGAGTGGCCAGTGGAATGAGCAAGAGGAGAATGGCAGAAAGTGAGCACCACAAAAAGAAGGGGTAGAGTGAGGAACCAGATCAGCTGGGCCTTATTACCCTGGTGGGAAGGATGTGAGCTTTCATTGTGAGTGAGATGGGAAGGCACTTGGAGGATCCTGCGTAGAGAAGAGATCTGAGGAACTTAGGTGTTAGAAGGAATCCCGCTGGTCGCTGTCCTGTGAAGCAAGGGAGGAAGCTTTGCAGGTGGTCAGGGGCAGTGAGAAGCTATGGAAATAGTCCAGGTTAGAGAATATGGAGAACTCTGTCTCGGGTAGGGCTAGTTGTATGGTGAAAGTGGTCAATTCAGGAATTCATGATATATTTTGAAGAACCCATTCTTGGGTTTGCTGAAGGACTGGATGTAGAGTGTGGAAAAGGAAAGAAATCAAGGATGGCTCTAATGTTTTTGGGCCTCACAACTGGTAGAAGAGAATTCTTTTTAGTAGGGAGTTTAAGACTGGGGTGGGATCAGGGGATTTGGAGAGGGTGGGTAGGAAGAAAGACTGTGATTTTCGACCTGGTATGTTTGAGATATAGGTTAGACATAAATGGAGATATCATGTAGATACTTGGATATACGAGTGTAAAGTGAGAGGAGAAGTTTGGGCTAGAGAGAAAAATGTGTTATGGCATATTATCATGAAAGTGGAAGAAACAAATTCATGCACATTGATGAGCACTAGATAAAAACAATATTTGGCATTATCTAACACAGAACACACTTTTTGCAAATGAAGACTCTAAAGCCAGGAAAGTAGAGTGAGTTGCCCAAGGACACACAGGATGTTGGTGGAACCCATGTCACTCAACTCATCAGCTAGTACTATCTCCATCTTAGTGCACAGCCTACCATCCATGTTGCTATAGTAATAGAATAGGTGGAACCCCACTAATATAAAAGCCAAGGATAGGGCAGTGGTGAAGGGCGTAAATTCTGGAGCAGATTTCCTAGGGTTCTAATCCTGGTTCTCTCACTCACCCTATGTGTGACGTTGAATAAATAACCTAGGTTCTCTGTGCTTTAGTTTCCATATCTGTAAGTGGGATTGATAATAATACTTAACTCATAGAGTAAATGGGAATATTAATTGACAGGATAGATATAAAGCACTTCAAACAATACCTTAGTGCCAGCCAAGTGAAGCTGCAGCAACAATAATAATAACAATAACAACAATTATTATCATTAATTTTATTATTATTCTAATTAACTAGTTGGGGGATCTTCAGCAAGCCTGTTTTTTAACCTGAGTGTACATGGCTCACATGCAAAATAATGTATCCTGCTAAATGTTGTCTTTAAGATTCTTATTTCAGAGTAAGAAATACTCTGAAGCTAAGAGCTTTTATTACAACTTCTGGGAGACCCAGAATTGGCTAGTATCTGGGCATATTCAAATACTACATATAAACCATATTGAAGTCAGATATTGTCGTATCCCTTCTAACCAGGCTTTCCTGTTCTCTTCGTGACATTTGGATATACTGGTGCTCATAATTAGTTGGTAACAAACTCTGCTCTTTTGCATCATTTTGTTCTTTAAATTGATTGTGTTCTGTGAGAATGGCTTATCTGCCTCTTCATTAAACATTCATGATTCTGTGACACCTCATTCTTTCCACTGATGGCTTTTATGGATGCCTTTTTAACAGAGATCTTAATCTTGCCTTTAACATTTTAAACAATGTCTTGGTTATCTACACCATAACCTCTCACTGGTGTGGTTTTTGTTTTGTTTTGTTAGTTTCTGCTGTAGGTATAACAAAGTGAATCAGCTATACATTTACATATATCCCCATATCTCCTCCCTCTTGCGTCCTCTCCCTCCCACCCTCCCTATCCCACCCCTCTATGTGGACACAAAGCAGGGAACTGATCTCCTTGTGCTATTTGGCTGCTTCCTACTAGCTGTTTTACATTTGCTAGTGTATATATGTCCATGCCACTCTCTTACTTCGTCCCAGCTTACCCTTCCCCCTCCCCGTGTCCTCAGTTCCATTCTCTGTGTCCGTGTCTTTATTCCTGTCTTGTCCCTAGGTTCTTCAGAACCATTTTTTTTCCTTTAGATTCCATATATATGTGTTAGCATACGGTATTTGTTTTTCTCTTTCTGTGTCTCAATTTCTGCCCTGCAAACCGGTTCATCTGTACCATTTTTCTAGGTTCCACATATGTGCGTTAATATACAATATTTGTTTTTCTCTTTCTGACTTACTTCACTCTGTATGACAGACTCTAGGTCCATCCACCTCACTACAAATAACTCAATTTCGTTTCTTTTTATGGCTGAGTAATATTCCATTGTATATATGTGCCACATCTTCTTTATCCATTCATCTGTCGATGGACACTTAGGTTGCTTCCATATCCTGGCTATTGTAAATAGAGCTGCAATGAACATTGTGGTACATGACTCTTTTTGAATTATGGTTTTCTCAGGGTATATGCCCAGTAGTGGGATTGCTGGGTCGTATGGTAGTTCTATTTTTAGTTTTTTAAGGAACCTCCATACTGTTCTCCATAGTGCTGTATCAATTTACATTCCCACCAACAGTGCAAGAGGGTTCCCTTTTCTCCATACCCTCTCCAGCATTTATTGTTTGTAGATGTTTTGTTGATGGCCATTCTGACTGGTGTGAGGTGATACCTCATTGTAGTTTTTTGGGTTTTTTTTTTTGCCGTACGCGGGCCTCTCACTGTTGTGGCCTCTCTCGTTGCGGAGCACAGGCTCCGGACGCGCAGGCTCAGCAGCCATGTCTCACAGGCCCAGCCGCTCCGCGGCATGTGGGATCTTCCCGGACCGGGGCACAAACCCGTGTCCTCTGCATCGGCGGCGGACTCTCAACCACTACGCCACCAGGGAAGTCCCTCATTGTAGTTTTGATTTGCATTTCTCTAATGATTAGTGATGTTGAGCATCCTTTCATGTGTTTGTTGGCAATCTGTATATCTTCTTTGGAGAAATGTCTATTTAGGTCTTCTGCCCATTTTTGGATTGGGATGTTTGTGTGTTTTTATGTTATCAATGCATCATCGTATTTGGATCAAAACAAGTAAGCTCCTGTTTTTAAGGCCCCACTTTTGTGGTTAAGAATTGATTTGTGGCAGTTTCTTGAGTGTAGAAGAATTGAATATGATTGTTAGTGAAACTGTTAAGTATTTCAGAGGGAATAATGAGATTATTGATTAGGTTCTTTTTGATTATAAAAGAGATTTAATGACACTGTTTTGGTCAAGACAAGTGAACGTCTCTCTGTTTCATTGGCTAGGTGATGATGTCTGTTTATTTTCCACTTTTGCCTGACATGCTAATTGACAAGTAAGGTGAGTGAATAGAGCCATTATTGTCCATGGATAATTGGTCATTCCTGTAGCAAGCAGTTGGACAGCAAAGATATAATTTTGTATAGTGTGTACATTATCAGCTAAATACCTTCCCCTCCCCCCATTGTACTAGCTCTATTTTTTGTCATGTGGCATTCATGGAATTTTCACTCAGCACATACTGGCCTAGCTTTTTCCCATATAACTACAAATTTTATTAATCTCTGCTGTCTTGGATGTGAGTTTTACCAGTGGTGTTTGGTAACTTCTTGATCCTTTCTTGTTGTCCGTGGTCCACTATCCTCTTTCATATTTTTGACCTGATCTTCCTGTCCCAAGGCAAAAAAGGCATGAAAATAATGTCTTCATCTCCCCATCATTGACCCCTCTGGACTACAGTGATGTCTGTTCCAGTGAGTAGAGTTGGGGAGTCACTAAAATGATAGGTTAACATCCTCAGGGGTTATTAGTCTTTATCACCTTGCAGCTGGTTGGTATTTTCATTCTGTCATGAACTGGAGAATATTTACTTTGGCAGCTGCTCCCCTATGAGCCCATATGCTGGCATTCTTAAACCAATGGGGGTACAGCTTGGCACTCCAGAAACAGGTGATGCAGTGGAGAAGGGGGCAGTCTGGGGCCCAAGCAAATGTCTTCTGTTTGCCATCGAATCATAGAATTCTAGGACTGGGAGGGTCATGGATATCATGTAGGTTTCCTTCTTCATTTTACTGATGAGGAAAGGAAACTCATAAATGGGAAGTGTCTTTGGCAAAATGAGAGTTAATAGCAGTACAGGGACCATAACTAAAAAGTTTTTTAGTCCTGTGTTACCCTGCTGGTGAAATGGAGCAAGAGATAGAGTGATAGAGTAGGAATAGTATCAGGTTTACTGGGGGTTTTATGCCCAGGTCTGTTGTTACATAGTAGTTGTATGACTTGAAGTAATTAACTGAATCTTTTTTTTTTTTTTTTTTGTGGTACGCGGGCCTCTCACTGCTGTGGCCTCTCCCACTGCGGAGCACAGGCTCCGGACGCACAGGCTCAGCGGCCATGGCTCACGGGCCCAGCCGCTCCGCGGCACGTGGTATCCTCCTGGACCGGGGCACGAACCCGTGTCCCCTGCATTGGCAGGCGGACTCTCAACCACTGTGCCACCAGGGAAGTCCCAACTGAATCATTTTTGAAATTGTTCGTTATCCATTGAATGGTAGATCTGTCAATGACCCTGCCTTCCTCTAAAGTTTGTCTGTTGTCTGTTCATTGAGTTATATCATATTTTGATATTTAAAATTTGTTCAGGCTGTGACTGGATGAAAAATGTTGACTAATATGGAAATATACTTTGACCTCATTTTCTTCTCTTCCCCATTTCCTTGAGGTCAGAGGAAATACATTTTTTAACTCCTATAATTGTGTATTCTTATCTACTCTGACAGCGACACCTCAGGGTCTCACCTCTCCTGAAAAGAATTATAATAATTGGGCATTCTGTGACCTTCCTGTCACAATAGATGGGTACTTGAGACTCTGGAAGGATTTTTATCAGCAGTGTTCATCAATGTTTTCCTGTTAAACCCAAGGAAAATAGTTCATAAGATGTTTCACCTAATGGTTTCAACTTAGGGCTTCATCTCAGCCTGAGCTGGTATGTTATTGTCTTACTAAACAATAATATTTAGTTACTGTTAAAATGTTAAAAAAAAAAAAAGAAAAATAGTAAGTACTTCTAAATCCACCACCCAGAGATAACTACTTTAGACATTGTATGTACTTTCTTTTTAAATGCATGTTTATAGAGTCTAATATATACAACCGTCCATTCTTAATGCATGTGTGTATAGTTTATACAGTTTTTAAAAGGATTTACATTGAACATACTATTTTAGAATGTGATCCTTTCACCGAATGATACCAGTTTTTCATGTAGTTAAATTTTCTTCTATAACATCATTCTTAATGCTAGTATCCTTCTGTATGGAACGTGATGATTTATTTAATTAAACCTCTATTATTGGACATTTTAAAAGAAAAGTGCAGAGTCTACCTGTGACATAACTTCCCATATTTGTGTCACTTAAATATGAGGGCCTTTCTATTTAGAATTCTGATCAATTAGAAGATAAGATTTGATAGCATAGAAACTAGAGATTTAATCTCGATCGTTTGAGAATCCTGTTGGAGGATTTCCATTTAATGACTTTTTTTTTTTTTTTTTTGGCGGTACGAGGGCCTCTCACTGCTGTGGCCTCCCCCGCCGCGGAGCACAGGCTCCAGACTAGCAGGCCCAGCGGCCATGGCTCACGGGCCCAGCTGCTCCGCGGCACGTGGGATCCTCCCGGACCGGGGCACGAACCCATGCCCCCTGCATCGGCAGGTGGACTCCCAACCACTGCGCCACCGGGGAAGCCCCCATTTAATCACTTATTGGTTTTCGTATTGATTTCATTAAATTTTCTCTGTAAAACATTTTGACCTCACTTTAAATTGGGTCAGCATACATATGTGGAGAGTCCACTTTTCCAGCTAGTGGGCTACATACAAGATGGCTTGAGGCCGTGTCTAAGTCACTCACATTTTATTAATGAACATGTATGCAGTATGAACAAGGTAGTTACCAGTAGAATACACCTGATGTGTGGTGAGGGGCTGGAAATTCAAACGCTTATTGGTGCCAGGCCTGAGTGCAAAGGGCCAGGGGTAAGCAACAGGGGTAGCTGGAGGGATCTTTTTCATCTGATGAGGTCAGCTGTTATTTAAATCAAAATAAGTTGTTAGCATGGGCAATAAGGACTCGATTAACTGGATTTTCTCATTTTTCAAGAAAAGCTGAAAATTAAATTTATTTATGAAAAACTCCTAATTCTCAAACATTGGTAATAATTAAATTGTTTTAAAACACAGTGCAGGTGAAACAAGAGACATCTGTGGATCTAATCTACCCCACAGGTCTACGTAGAGGTAGCCCCACTGGCAAGTCTTCAGCTCTTTGGAGATCAGGAAATCCTTCAGAAAGAGAAGGCTTTGCTTCCTACATCCATCTTTCCAGAGTTACTTTAAGGATAGGTATAATATTCAGATGATGAAACCTCCCCAGGTACCACCTTCCAGAAACTTACCAATTACCCTGAGATGTGACCTTTGCAGTGGGGAATGTTCCTGCAGCCAACAAGCATCAGACAAAAAGGGGCTGTGGAAACCAGTTGTCTTTAACATCCTGCCACCTGGGGCACCTTCACATCCAGGTTTCTGGTTCCCCTGGCCTGTGCAGTTTTCTGGAAAACATGAATGACATGTAACCAAAGTAAGATGTTTGCGAGAACTATTATTGGCAATGGTTAATGGAAAGAGCTCACGATTGAGAGTATGAAGACTGAGGTGTGAATCCCCATTTCACCCGGAGATGTGAAATCCAGCAAGTCCAAACATCTCTTTGTGATGCCATCTAGATTTTTATTTAATGTTGACAATCATACCTTAAAAAAAAAGGATAGGCATATAATCTTCAGTTTTCTATCTAGCACAGTAAATGCTTGATAATTCAGCCTTATCAGCAGAAATTATGGCAGGGTTCCTTACACTGTGGGTAATCAGTAAATATCTTTCCATTGAAATAATAATGTAAGAGTTGGAGACAATTTTGACATCCTTATACTTGAGTGGAGTGCATTTGAAGTCTGTGTTTAAATATGGCTGATGATTCTGGGAGATCTTGGAAATTCATTGAGCCTAAAACAATACAACATATCATGATGTATGAATGTTAACACTCAGCTTCTCTGTTCTGGCTCCCCTGTTTATATCCCTTTCCTGTTATTTACTCTGTGTTGTGAAGAGACTAAACCACTTCTCAGAAGCCAAGGACCTGACTAAGGTGGACATGAGGACCTCCGTGTGAGTGAACTTGTTGATATGCACCATTTCTTAGGCCCAGAAGGTAGTGACATTGGTCCAATGTGCTGCTTTTCTAAAAAGTTCCTACTGAGTGAAATAGACATGATCCTCTTTATAGTCACAAAACATCAGAGTTGGTAACTAAGAGCAAGGGTTGAAATGGGCTCTAGCTGGTGCCAAAAGTTATGTCCTTTCCATAGAACTAAATAGGGTTTGATTTACATCTCTGATTGAAGATTATTCACCTTCTACTTGGATTTTATATTTTTGTCACTTTGTCACCTCGAGGAGAAACATGTTCCTACTGGTGTTGGTTTTCAGGAGACACACTCCATGACAGAGTAGGGTGTAGCCTGTCCTGAGTGTAGACGAAGCTCCCCAGCCTGCGGTGGCACTGGCGTGACAATTCTGCCACATCCAAGCTGTTTGTCCTTGACCTCACTTGGCATATTGATCTGTGTCCTCATCCATTTGTGTGGCAGAATGACATTAGTATTCATCACCACTAAACCTCTTCTGTTGCTCCTCCTACAAAGTCTTTGAAGAATCACAAGTCCCCAAAGTACAGATGACCTGTTGATATGTCTGTTAATTAATTTTTCAAAAGTACTTAGATTTCACCTCCATTATTTCTCTCTCTGTGCCTTTATATGGTGTCCAATCCCCATTAAATAAAAAATAGCTTTACAATTTTTCTAAAATATGAGACATGCTCATTTTTCTAAAATTCAAAGAATATAGAAAAATACAAAGACAGTTAAAATCACCTCCAAATCTTAACTGCCAGAAATTAAATGCTATCGTTTGGGGAATATGAGCATCTGAAAATTTATGGATAGAAGGATGAATGAATGGACATAGGTAGATGGGCACCAATAATTTTATAACAGTGTGTATACATGTTATTTTAAAATTTAAAGCATTATATTTAATGAAATGAAACTGGAGGAATTTTTGAACTTGTGATTAAGTTTCTGTGTTGTAAAAACAATAATATCTAAAATAATGCCTCCAAGGTAAGGAAGAGTTAAGAAGCATTAGGAGGTTGGAGCCGTCACAGTATTACCACTGAATACTGTGCACCCATTAGAATGGCTGAAATTAAAAATACTGAAAATACAAAGTTTACATGGGGATGTGGAACAGCTGGAATCCTTGTACACTCTTAGTGGGAATGTAAAATGAGTCAGACCCTATGAGAAAGTGTTTCTTATAAAATTAAATGTACTCCTATCTTAGGATCTAGTAATTCCACTGTTATTTCCTCCCCAAAATGAAAACCCATGTCCACAAAAAGATCTGTGTAAGCATGTTCATTTCAGATTCATTCATAAGCACTTAGAAACAATGTACATAAATAAACTGTGGTACATTCATACAGTGGAATAGCATACATCATAAAATAGGAAGGGACTGTTAAGACATGCAACAACACGGATGACTCTCATAGACATTGTTGAGCAAAGAAGACAGACGCAAAAGAGTATATATTCCATAAATCCATTTATATTATGTTCTAGAATGTGCAGAACTTTTCTCTGGTGATAGAATTCAGAAGAGAGGTTGCCTATGAGGTGAATGGAGTATAGACTGGAAAGGAACTTTCTAGGATGATGTCAGTGTTCTATATCTTAATTGGGATATTGGTTAAATGAGTGTATATATATGTCAAAACCCATCAAACGTACACTTGAGATCTGTGTATTTTATTATATATAATTAAATCTCAACTTAAACATTTTAAAAACAAACTAAATTTAAACATCTTAGATATTATATGGATTGTCTCCCTGTTAGGAAACGAGAGGAATTAACAAATTTGTGCTTCCTCCCACCTCCCCTTACGTTGCTTATATTAGTTTTTCTTTTCTCAGTCTTCACAACATTCATACTCTGATTTGCAATCATAATGCCCTAGTTGTTTAGTTTTAGTTCTATATTTAAATAGAACCATGGGTCCTTTGGCCACAGTTTGTCCATTTCTGAGTTCTTTATTTGGATTCATCTCTTGTTTATCCAGATTTCATGGTCAAGCAGTTTTTTGTTTTTGGTTTGTTTATTCTAAAGGAAGACTCATGGATATCCTATTTCCTGAGTTTTCAAATGTTTGCAAATGTCTGCCTTTTGCTTTTACACTTGAACTGTAGGTTAGCTGGATTTAATATTCTTCAGTCATACGTTTTGTCGTTTAAAGACATGGCCCCACTGACTTCTGACACTGAATACTATTGTGACAATGTCTGTAGTCAGCCTAGTTTTGTTGTCTTTCTCCCTCTAGTAGATGACTTGCTTTTTTATACTTGATGTCCGAAAAATTTTTTTTTTTTTTTTTGCGGTACGCAGACCTCTCACTGTTGTGGCCTCTCCCACTGCGGAGCACAGGCTCCGGACGCGCAGGCTCAGCGGCCATGGCTCACGGGCCCAGCCGCTCCGCGGCATGTGGGATCCTCCCGGACCGGGGCACGAACCCGTGTCCCCTGCATCGGCAGGCAGACTCTCAACCACTGCGCCACCAGGGAAGGCCTGAAAAATTTTTAATTCTTACGTTCAATAACTTAAGCTATTGCTTGATTTTTTTTTTCTTTTTTTTTTTAACTGTATAAATTTCCCCTGGCATAAGAATGTCCTTTTGGGGCTTCCCTGGTGGCATAGTGGTTAGGAATCCACCTGCCAACGCAGGGGACACGGGTTCGAGCCCTGGTCCAGGAAGATCCCACATGCCACGGAGCAACTAAGCCTGTGCGCCACAACTACTGAGCCTACGCTCTGGAGCCCGCAAACCACAACTACTGAGCCTGCATGCCACAAGTACTGAAGCCCGTGCACCTAGAGCCTGTGCTCTGCAACAAGAGAAGCCACTGCAATGAGAAGACTGCAATGAAGAGCAGCCCCCACTTACTGCAACTAGAGAAAGCCCACGTGCAGCAATGAAGACCCAATGCAGCCAAAAATAAATAAATAAATTTATTTTTAAAAAAATGTCTTTTTGATCTGCAGTTTCAGTTCTTTATTTTAGAGAGCTTTGGAGGAGTGTGTTGTAAGTCTCCACTTTTTAAATATGAGCCCTTCTTTTCTCTTTCGTGTGTGTGTATATGTGTGTGTTGCTTCAAGAACAACAATCATCCTTACATTTGCTTATCTTGATTCTCCATGTGTCACCTTCTCTCTAGTTCCCTTAATTCCTTTGTCTTTTCTTGCCACATTCAGTGTGATTATCTCTAACCTTTACTCTGGGCCAATAATTAGGTTTTCTTCTCTTCTGACCCTTGCTATTTCTAATTTGTTTATGAAGTATAATCTTCCTTTCATTTTGAACTTTTGTTCTTTCATCATCTAGTCTTTGAGTCCTTCTTTTATAGAATCCATAGTCTTACAAAGGTTTTTATAGAATGTGAAACACTCACTGAGAGTCTTCTGTTTCTAGGGTTATGTTCCTTACAGTCTTTTTTAAAATATATATAAATTTACTTATTTTTGGCTGTGTTGGGTCTTTGTTGCCGCACATGGGCTTTCTCTAGTTGCAGCGAGCGGAGGCTACTCTTCGTTGCGGTGCGTGGGTTTCTCATTGCGGTGGCTTCTCTTGTTGTGGAGCGAGGGCTCTAGGAGCGTGGGCTTCAGTAGTTGTGGCATGTGGGCTCGGTAGTTGTGGCTAGCGGGCTAGGAGCACAAGTTCAGTAGTGTGGCGCACAGGCTTAGTTGCTCCATGGCATGTGGGATCTTCCCGGACCAGGGCTCGAACCCGTGTCCCCCGCATTGGCAGGTGGATTCTTAACCACTGCGCCACCAGGGATGTCCCCCTTACAGTCTTAGTTCCACATCTGTCATTCACATGCTGGATCCTTTTCTTACATTTTTTTGTTTTAGCAGAGTTTTATAATTGTTCTTATTTCTTCTCACTCATGCATGATAGAGGCCACTCTCCACATCATCTATTTATTCTGATCAAGTAGAAGTGAATTCACTTGATCCTGTTTCTACTTTATCTGGGACTAAATTGTCTTCTAAATTCCTATCTACAATTTGAGGGCTGGCTGTCAGCTTCACTGCAGGACTCATAATCCAAGGGCGCAAGAGTGGTAAGATCTCAACTGGAACTGAGTACTGTCTTTGCTGGAGGACCTGGACCTAGGGTGACTAATCATCCCAGTATGTCCAGGACTTGCCCAAATTTCACACCGGAAGTCCCATATCCCAGAAAACCCTCTCAGTGTCAGGCACACCAGGATGGTTAGTCAACCTATCTGAATTGACTTTATTTTCTACTAATTTTTAAATATTCTAGGCCCCGTCCACTCCATCTAGCTGCAGCTGGTTCAGCTTGAGCCCAATTCTCCTTAGTATCCTGGAATATGGCAAGCCTGGGGCACTTGGAAGTACAGGACTCTTCTAGTCTCATGGATTTTTTTTTTTTCTTTAGGACTTCTAATTCCAAGTCAGCTTCTCTCCAGTTGCGATCATTTAAGTGAGAATGTTGAGAGTTTCATCAGCTCATCCTTTTCCTCATTACCACTTCTGAGGCAGAGTATATGAATAGGACTCAGAGCTGTGCTGGATGGAGCTCAGAGTCTCGCTCCATCCCTCCAGTTGCACTTTTGAAAAGATGGTACATGGTTAGTTTCCTTTCTTTGTTTAGTTACTTTAAAAGGATATTTTAAAATTTCCATTTAGCCATTTGAGGAAATAGATTCAGTAATCCTGTTTGATTCCTCTGCTGTTACCCAGTCCATTAGAAAAGTTTGATAAAGTTGGTCAAATGATTCATCCTTGTATATTCTCTCTTTCATCTTCTTCTGTTCTCCCCCCTCCCAAAACACACATCTCTCTCATTTTCTCTTTCTCATACATGTATGCAAGTGAAAATATTAGGCCCCTTAAATAAAAATACAGGTTTGAGAGTAGGCTTGTAACCAAAACCCAATCAAATGCATAATAGATTAGCCCATGAATTGAAAATGAGCTCCTTTATTGCGAGATTTGTCAATTGAGATGCTATCATTTAAGACTTCTATTTCTGGGGATTTTTCCAGACTGAGCACTATATTTAACACTGAAACATTAATGCCAATGTGGGTTTTATGTTGAGCTGACTTATTCTCTTAAGTTTTTTTTTTTTGTCTTTTTTTTTAAGTATAAAGAAGATTATGATCCCCCAATAGTGAAGTAGTGGCTCAAATTTCCAAGAACTGTGCTACTCAGGGCAGTGAGTATGAACTTTGGAACCTAGTGCTGGCTCTCTGTCCATGTCCTTTGCACACTGCTTGAAGAATTTTGTGTCCTCTAAAGTTGATCAAGCAGTCATAAGTGGTGAAGTCGAAAAAGAAGCCCAGTCTTAAATGTTATGGTCAGGAAAACAATTCTACAGTGATAAAACCGTGAAAGAGGGGAAGGTTTGAAGTACTGAATGAAGGTGAGAAAGCATTGCAAGTAAATTTCAGGAAGAAGTTGAAGGCACACTTTGAAAAGTATTGCTGAATTTGTTAGTAGGACATAGCATGTTCCATCAGAGTAAAAGACATTTACCTCTACCCTCCTGAGGAGGGTTTTGTGTTTGGCTTTCTTTTGTTTTAAGGGAAAGGGCTGGGAGGATTGAAACTTCACTTATAAATTTGAAGTTTTATGCTTTTTCATCTTTCTCTTCAAGTTTCAAACAATAGCTAACAAGGGAAATAATCGTTTTTATATTTGCTTTTGTTAGCCTGTTTTTTCTAGTCTAGAAAGGTAAGGGAGTTTGGCCTATTTTTAAATTCTGTTTTATCTGTCTTTGTATATTGTATTTCTTTTGGCATTATTTACTTTATATTGAGCTTTTCAGAAATACGTACAATTATTTTAATTAAAATAAAAAATTAAAATGTACCTTTATGTCTCATTGGATTGTTTGTTCAGATTTATTACAGCTAAAAAAACGAGATACATTTAGAATGTAATCAGAGGTGATTCCAGTGAGTTTTATTTTGTTTACATTTGTTAGCTAAATAAATAAAGGCCCTTACCCTTCCCTTTGGGGATATTGTAATAAAGATTTTTTTTTCCTCAGAGGTTAGAATGTATTCTTCTTATAATATATTAGAGAAAATTATTCAATTAATACTTAAATGTTAATTTGAAGCTACGAATAAAAGGCAATGTAGTAGGCCCTCTATATCCTCTATATCTGTGGATTCCGCATCTGTGGATTCAACACACCGTGGATACAGAGGGTCAGCTATACGACTCCATTTTATAGAAGGGACCTGAGCATCCTCAGATTTTGGTATCTGCAGGAGGTCCTGGAAGCAATCCTCAGCAGATACTGAGGGACAACTGGACATTTGTTTTCACCCCTTCCTTACCCATCCTCCCTTTTTAGGTGAGTGAGGGACATTGGGGTAAAATGAGAGAAAAGTAACTAAGGTCGGGTCACAGTGGAATGGAAAAAAACCTAGTCTACCTTTCCGCCACTTCCTTACTTGCTGTTTTATATGGTGTTCATATAACACAGAGGAATCTACTGTAACACACTATCATGTAGGGAGGAATTCAGATTAAGACAGATCTTTCCTGAATGCTTTGGTGCCTTGCAAAGAATACCAAGACACCAAAAGGCCCTTATTAAGAACAAAGCAAGCAGCCCTAGATGTGGAAGCCAAGGACCGCATTTATGTGACATGTCACTCTAATAAGACATTAAAGATTTAGTTTTATTTAATCCGTTCATTTGTATAAATAACTTCTTAATTGTATTTGGTGTTTATAGTCATTCACTTAGGATTTCCAATTTTAGATAAGCAGCACCTTAAACCTAATTAGTTATCAGATATTTTAGTTGAAGGTGGTATAATACGTCTTTTAGTTTCTCTGTTAGAGTAGATATTTTTGTACATGCTCTTCCTAAATATTTAATAATTTTAATGCAGCTGAGGTTTGGTCAGAATAACAAAATACTGACTTTCCCTCCAAGATGATGTACACATTGTCACCCATCACACTTTACTGCTGTCAAAATTTTTTAAGCTTGCTATGACCTACTTAAGGGTCTTATAACAAGATTAAAAATTCTGGTGAGTTGCATGCGGCAGACTGCAGTGGATTCAGCAATTGCACTTTGTGTTTTCCAGTCTTGTTCCTATGGAGATAATGGCCAGGCTTGTCATGCAAACCCACTGCCTTCTTTTTTTGGTAGACATGCTTTGTGTTGTGACTCTCAGGAAGCAATATCATTTGATTTGGTTGATTTGAGTTTCTAAGGTACCCTGCATGTATCTTTTGGTATTTTGACTGGAAACATTTTAATGATATGTTCACCTCACTTTAATTCTGGTTTGTCAGCACTTTTACTTATAAGGCTGTATTTTTCAAGGGTTAATCTAATAGTTCCAAAAATGTTCGTGGAGTAAAGCAAGAAATCACCCTGTAGCAATGAGATTAATTTGAAGAGGCTTGAAATGATGAACTACACATAATGAATTCTCTTTGAAAAGAAGCCAGTCCATGAGTTACAGCTCAAGAGAGGAAAAGGAGGAGGGTGAGGAGTGAGGGAAGAGGCTCCGACTTGATTAAAGGTTAGAAAGCAGAGCACACTCTGAAAGTTTGTAAAAACCAGGGCTGGTTTTCCTCTTGAGAAGTTTGTAAGAAGATTTAATCTCTTTTTCTTTTTTTTTTTAATTTTTAAATTTTATTTCATTTATTTTTTTATACAGCAGGTCCTTATTTGTTATCAATTTTATACACATCAGTGTCTACATGTCAATCCCAATCGCACAATTCATCACACCACCACCACCACCACCCCGCCGCTTTCCCCCCTTGGTGTCCATACGTTTGTTTGCTACATCTGTGTCTCAATTTCTGTCCTGCAAACCGGTTCATCTGTACTATTTTTCTAGGTTCCACATATATGCGCTAACATATGATATTTGCTTTTCTCTTTCTGACTTACTTCACTCTGCATGACAGTCTCTAGATCCATCCACGTCTCTACAAATGACCCAATTTCATTCCTTTTTATGGCTGAGTAATATTCCATTGTATATATGTACCACCTCTTCTTTATCCATTTGTCTGTAGATGGGCATTTAGGTTGCTTCCATGACCTGGCTATTGTAAATAGTACTGCAGTGAACATTGGGGTGCATGTGTCTTTTTGAATTGGAGTTTTCTCTGGGTATGTGCCCAGTAGTGGGATTGCTGGATCATATGGTAATTCAATTTTTAGTTTTTTAAGGAACCTCCATACTGTTCTCCATAGTGGCTGTATCAATTTACATTCCCACCAACAGTGCAAGAGGGTTCCCTTTTCTCCACACCCTCTCCAGCATTTGTTGTTTGTAGATTTTCTGATGATGCCCATTCTAACTGGTGTGAGGTGATACCTCATTGTGGCTTTGATTTGCATTTCTCTAATAATTAGTGATGTTGAGCAGCTTTTCATGTACTTCTTGGCCATCTGTATGTCTTCTTTGGAGAAATGTCTGTTTAGGTCTTCTGCCCATTTTTGGATTGGGTTGTTTGTTTTTTTAATATTGAGCTGCATGAGCTGTTTATATATTTTGGAGATTAATCATTTGTCCGTTGATTTGTTTGCAAATATTTTCTCCCGATCTGAGGGTTGTCTTTTCATCTTGTTTACAGTTTCCTTTGTTGTGCAAAAGCTTTGAAGTTTCATTAGGTCCGATTTGTTTATTTTTGTTTTTATTTCCATTACTCTAGGAGGTAGACCAAAAAAGATCTTGCTGTGATTTATGTAAAAGACTGTTCTTCCTATGTTTTCCTCTAAGAGTTTTATAGTTTCCGGTCTTACATTTACGTCTCTAATCCATTTTGAGTTTATTTTTGTCTGTGGTGTTAGGGAGTGTTCTAATTTCATTCTTTTACATGTAGCTGTCCAGTTTTCCCAGCAGCACTTATTGAAGAGACTGTCTTTTCTCCATTGTATATCCTTGCCTCCTTTGTCATAGATTAGTTGACCATAGGTGCGTGGATTTATCTCTCGGCTTATCTCTGGGCTTTCTATCTTGTTCCATTGATCTATGTTTCTGTTTTTGTGCCATTACCATATTGTCTTCATTACTGTAGCTTTGCAGTATAGTCTGAAGTGAGGGAGTCTGATTCCTCCAGCTCCATTTTTTTCCCTTAGGACTACTTTGGCTATTTGGGGTCTTTTGTGTATACAAACAAATTTTAAGATTTTTTGTTCTAGTTCCGTAAAAAATGCCATTGGTAATTTGATAGGGATTGCATTGAATCTGTACATTGCTTTGGGTAGTATAGTCTTTTTCACAATTTTGATTCTTCCAATCCAAGAACATGGTATATCTCTCCATTTGTTGGTATCATCTTTAATTTCTTTCATCAGTGTCTTATAGTTTTCTGCATACAGGTCTTTTGTCTCCCTAGGTAGGTTTAATCCTAGGTATTTTATTCTTTTTGTTGCAGTGGTAAATGGGAGTGTTTTCTTAATTTCTCTTTCAGATTTTTCATCATTAGTGTATAGGAATGTGAGAGATTTCTTTGCATTAATTTTGTATCCTGCAACTTTACCAAATTCATTGATTCGCTCTAGTAGTTGTCTGGTGGCATCTTTAGGATTCTCCATGTATAGTATCATGTCATCTGTAAACAGTGACAGTTTTACTTCTTCTTTTCCAATTTGTATTCATTTTATTTCTTTTTCTTCTCTGATTGCCGTGGTTAGGACTTCCAAAACTCTGTTGAATAATAGTGGTGAGAGTGGACATCCTTGTCTTGTTCCTGATCTTAGAGGAAATGCTTTCAGTTTTTCATGATTGAGAATGATGTTTGCTGTGGGTTTGTCGAATATGGCCTTGTAATATGTTGAGGTAGGTTCCCTTTATGCCCACTTTCTGGAGAGTTTTTATCATAAATGGGTGTTGAATTTTGTCAAAAGCTTTTTCTGCAACTATTGAGATGACCATATGGTTTTTATTCTTCAATTTGTTAATATGGTGTATCACATTGATTGATTTGTGTATATTGAGGAATCCTTGCATCCCTGGGATAAATCCCACTGGATCATGGTGTGTGATCCTTTTAATGTGTTGTTGGATTCTGTTTGCTAGTTTTTTTTTGTTTTTTTTTTTTGTAAATGGATGACCACAACAAAAGCAACAATGATTGCAGTTACCAAACATAAAACACACTCATACTGTGTCATAATTGTTTGCTAGTATTTTGTTGAGGATTTCTGCAGCTGTATTCATCAGAGATATTGGGCTGTAATTTTCTTTTTTTGTAGTATCTTTGTCTGGTTTTGGTATCAGGGTGATGGTGGCCTCATAGAATGAGTTTAGGAGTGTTCATTCCTCCGCAATTTTTTGGAAGAGTTTGAGAAGGATGGGTATTAGCTCTTCTCTAAATGTTTGATAGAATTCACCTGTGAAGCCTTCTGGTCCTGGACTTTTGTTTTTTGGAAGATTTTTAATCACAGTTTCAATTTCATTATTTGTGATTGGTCTGTTCATATTTTCTGTTTCTTCCTGTTTCAGGCTTGGAAGCTTATACCTTTCTAAGAATTTGTCCATTTCTTCCAGGTTGTCCATTTTATTGGCATAGAGTTGCTTGTAGTAGTCTCTTAGGATGCTTTGTATTTCTGCGGTGTCTGTTGAAACCTCTCCTTTTTCATTTCTAATTTTATTGATTTGAGTCCTCTTCCTCTTGATGAGTCTGGCTAGTGGCTTATCAATTTTGTTTATCTTCTCAAAAAACCAGCTTTTAGTTTTATTGATCCTTGCTATTGTTTTCTTTATTTCTATTTCATTTATTTCTGCTCTGATCTTTATGATTTCTCTCCTTCTGCTAACTTTGGGTTTTGTTTGTTCTTCTTTCTCTAGATCCTTTAGGTGTACGATTAGATTGTTTATTTAAGATTTTTCTTGTTTCTTGAGGTAGGCTTATATAGCTATAAACTTCCCTCTTAGAACTGCTTTTGCTGCATCCCAGATGTTTTGGGTTATCGTGTTTTCATTGTCGTTTGTCTCTAGGTTTTTTTTCATTTCCTCTTTGATTTCTTCAGTGATCTCTTGGTTATTTAGTAACGTATTGTTTAGCCTCCATGTGTTTGTGTTTTTTACGTTTTTTTCCCTGTAGTTCATTTCTAATCTCATAGCATTGTGGTCAGAAAAGATGCTTGATATGATTTCAATTTTCTTAAATATACTGAGGCTTGATTTGTGACCCAATATGTGATCTATCCTGGAGAATGTTCCATACGCACTTGAGAAGAAAGTGTAACCTGCTGTTTCTGGATGGAATGTCCTATAAACATCAATTAAATGTATCTGGTCTGTTGTGTCATTTAAAGTTTCTGTTTCCTTATTTATTTTCATTTTGCATGATCTGTCCATTGGTGTAAGTGAGGGTTAACATCCCCCACTATTATTGTGTTACTGTCGATTTCCTCTTTTATACCTGTTAGCAATTACCTTATGTATTGACGTGCTCCTATGTTGGGTGCATATCTATTTATAATTGTTATATCTTCTTATTGGATTGATCCGTTGATCATTATGTAGTGTCCTTCCTTGTCTCTTGTAACAGTCTTTATTTTAAAGTCTATTTTATCTGATATGAATATTGCTACTCCAGGTTTCTTTTGATTTCCATTTGCATGGAATATCTTTTTCCATCCCCTCCCTTTCAGTCTGTATGTGTCCCTAGGTCTGAAGTGGGTCTCTTGTAGACAGCGTATATATGGGTCTTGTTTTTGTATCCATTCAGCAAGCCTCTGTCTTTTGGTTGGAGCATTGAGTCCATTCACGTTTAAGGTAATTATCGATATATATGTTCCTATGACCATTTTCTTATTTGTTTTGGGGTTTTTTTTTTTAGGTCCTTTTCTTCTCTTGTGTTTCCCACTTAGAGAAGTTCCTTTAAAATTTTTTGTAGACCTGGTTTGGTGGTGCTGAATTCTCTTAGCTTTTGCTTCTCTGTAAAGCTTTTGATTTCTTCATCGAATCTGAATGAGATCCTTGCTGGGTAGAGTAATGTTGATTGTAGGTTCTTCCCTTTCATGGGTTTTAAGTATATCATGCGACTCCCTTCTGGCTTGAAGAGTTTCTGCTGAGAAATCAGCTATTAACCTTATGGGAGTTCACTTTTATGTTGTCATTTTTCCCTTGCTGCTTTCAATAATTTTTCTTTGTCTTTAAGTTTTTCCAGTTTGATTACTATGTGTCTTGGTGTGTTTCTCTTTGAGTTTACCCTTTATGGGACTCTCTGTGCTTCCTGGACTTGGGTCGCTATTTCCTTTCCCTTCTTAGGGAAGTTTTCAACTACAGTCTCTTCACATATTTTCTCGGGCCCTTTCTCTCTCTCTTCTCCTTCTGGGATTCCTATAATGCAAATGTTGTTGCAGTTAATGTTGTCCCAGAGGCCTCTTAGGCTGTCTTCATTTCTTTTCATTCTTTTTTCTTTATTCTGTTCCACAGCAGTGAATTACACCATTCTGTCTTCCAGATTTCTTATCCGTTGTTCTGCCTCAGTTATTCTGCTATTGATTCCTTCTAGTGTAGTTTTCATTTCAGTTATTGTATTGTTCATCTCTGTTTGTTTGTTCATTAATTCTTCTAGGTCTTTGATAAACATTTCTTGCATCTTCTCGATCTTTGCCTCCATTCTTTTCTGAGGTCCTGGATCATCTTCACTATCATTATTCTGAATTCTTTTTCTGGAGGGTTGCCTATCTCCACTTCATTTAGTTGTGTTTCTGGGGTTTTATCTTGTTCCTTCATCTGGTACATAGCCCTCTGCCTTTTCATCTTGTCTATCATTCTGTGAATGTGGTTTTTGTTCCACAGGCTACAGGATTGTAGTTCTTTTTGCTTCTGCTGTCTGCCCTCTGGTGGATGAGGCTATCTAAGAGGCTTGTGCACGTTCCCTGATGGGAGGAACTGGTGGTGGGTAGAGCTGACTTTTGCTCTGGTGGGCAGAGATC
This sequence comes from Aethalodelphis obliquidens, assembly GCF_003676395.1. Lineage (NCBI taxonomy): Eukaryota > Metazoa > Chordata > Mammalia > Artiodactyla > Delphinidae > Aethalodelphis > Aethalodelphis obliquidens. The sequence continues at coordinate 36,844,281 of NW_020837949.1, forward strand.
AAGAAAACTTTAATCTGCTAGACTGCTGATGGGTGGGGCTGGGTTCCCTCCCTGTTGGTTGTTTAGCCTGAGGCAACCCAACACTGGAGCCTACCTGGGCTCTTTGGTGGGGCTAATGGCGGACTCTGGGAGGGCTCATGCCAAGGAGTACTTCCCAGAACTTCTGCTGCCAGTGTCCTTGTCCCCACAGTGAGTCATAGCCACCACCCACCTCTGCAGGAGACCCTCCAACACTAGCAGGTAGGTCTGTTTCAGTCTTCCCCGGGGTCACTGCTCCTTCTCCTGGGTCCCGATGCACACACTACTTTGTGTGTGCCCTCCAAGAGTGGAGTCTCTGTTTCCCCCAGTTCTGTTGAAGTCCTGCAGTGAAATCCCACTAGGCTTCAAAGTCTGATTCTCTAGGAATTCCTCCTCCTGTTGCCAGACCCCCAGGTCGGGAACCCGACGTGGGGCTCAGAACCTTCACTCCAGTGGGTGGACTTCTGTGGTGTAAGTGTTCTCCAGTCTGTGAGTCACCCACCCAGCAGTTATGGGATTTGATTTTACTGTGATTGTGCCCCTCCTACCATCTCATTGTGGCTTCTCCTTTGTCTTTGGATGTGGGATATCTCTTTTGGTGAGTTCTAGTGTCTTCCTGTTGATGATTGTCCAGCAGCTAGTTGTGAGTCTGGTGTTCTAGAAGATTTAATCTTTAAGAAAATAAAGCTCATATGAAGGACAGTTTAGAGGGAAGGAAAGAAGGGAGGAAAGAAAGAGAGGAAGGAAGGAAGGAGAGTACTGTGAAGAATAAGAGAATGGAATTAAGGTTCTCTAAAGAAAAAACTCTCTGGCATCTAACCTTAATAGGTGGGAGAGTGATACTGCACCTCTAGTGAAGATCAGCAGAGAAGAAAGGGAATCCATTGACTGCATGGAAGATATCTTAGTTGGGTCAGCAGTGAATTGAGGTGAAGGCCAACCGTACTTGCTGGGTATCTTACTTGCTGAATGTTTGTGTTCCCTCCAAATTCATATGTTGAAATCTAACCCCAATGTGATATTATTTGGAGGTAGGGGCCTTTGGGAGGTAATTAGGTCATGAGGGTGGAGCCATCATGAATGAGCTTAGTGTCCTTATATGAAGAGACCACAGCACTAACTCACTCTCTTTTCACCATGTAAGGATTCAATGAGATGTTGGCCGTCTGCAAACGAGGAAGATGTTGCTGGCACTCTGATCTCAGACTTCCAGCATCCAGAACTGTGAGAAGTAAATTTCTCTTGTTTATAAGCCACCAAGTCCTTTGGTATAGCAGCCTAAACTGACTAAGGCAGAATCTGAACCAGCTCCTCTTTCAGCATCCATGGATCCAGTGGCATTGCTACATGCTTTTTTATGTTTGCTGGTATGCCTGATTTTGTTGCCTCGTTGTTATCAGGTAATGACCATGGTTGTGTAATGCCTCTGCTACTTACATAATATTCCTGCTCTTTTCCCCTCTGCTCTATTCTGGCTTGGTGGCACTAAATGAAGGGCACCAACATGCATGTGTTCAGCATGAAGAACTCTAAGTCATAAGAGAATACAAGTCGTAAGAGGATACAGTGTCTTCTGCCTCATAAAGCTCCATCCCTTGTCTTCCATTGCATCCCTTTCTGTGTATGTGCCATGGTATATGGCCAGTGCTCTTAGTTACAAGTGTCAATACCCCCAAATTCACACGAGCTTAAAAAATGTTCATTAAAACTGTGAAATTTGAAGTGCTAACTCTCATTACAGCAACTACTGGATCCAGGAGTTCAGTGTACCATCAGAGCTCTCTTCATCCCTCTAGGAAGACTTCTTTTTCTAGTAAGCTCTGTCTCTGTGGCTCTAGCCTTTCACGTCTCTTAGACCTCCAAGTCCCAAAAGAATGAAAGATCTTCTTTCTCATCAGCTCTGGCTAAAGGGGAAGGATCCGTTAGACCTTGTTCATTGCTGGGCTGGAGGGGTGTCAAATGTGTGGGGCATTCCCCCTTAAACTACATGGACCGTGTAGAGTGATTAGAAAAGATGAGAGGCACACTGTACAAGTGTGTTCACTCCAGCCATCTTGTTAGAGTTTCATGATTTTTGTAGTTTCATTGTGGTTTAGAAACACTTGGGAAACGTGAATCCATTATTTAGCTGCATTAGTTGAGGCAGTATTAACATAACCAAAGGTTCTCTGTGCTTGGCTTTGGACAGTGACTGTATTTGTACAGTGGGATGTGTGTGCCACAGATGTGAGCATTCACTGTTCAGACCCAGCCTGAGCTCCCAGGCCGGCCCTCTTCTCCGTCTTGATGTGTGCTCTCATTAGGAAACAGATACCTGTAGGATTTGCTGTTCCATGCCCGCATGCTAGTTTAGCCTTAAAAGTGCATCTTTATTGCTTTCTGCAAAACCAAGGTCCTGGTTCTTTGGGTTGGTCAGTATGACTCTGAAGCCAGCATTTAAATTAGAGACACGATACACCAGTATCACAGTTCTTGACATCAGTTTTTCCTGTACATGTAGTGGTTTGTGCACTTAACTGCTTTGCTTATGTTAAGAAAGTGAATTCCTAAAGTCGTTTTGAACCAGAAAGTTACATTTGCAGTGATTTAGACATCTGGATCTTTTTTGAAATATTGCAGCTATTTAATTGTCATGAATGTTTAGAGAAACAATTATTCGTGATCCTGTTTAGGTTCAGCCATATTACAAATAATTTCTTTCTGTAATGCATCAGTAGTTTACCCTTGTACTTCCAAGGATTAAGTGGGATCAGAGTCATTCTTAATAGTATCTCCTGTCGACACAAGCAAACAAACCACCCAGTGAGTACAGTTATCGTCTTTATTAACACTGCTGTCTGTTGGAACTAATGAATTTCCATGTAAGTTCAAGAGCAACTGTTGGCTGACATTTTAGATTATCCAAACTCAAGTGACAAGTTCTGTCCCTCACATTAGCATGGAGGTTCAGGGATTAATAAGAGTTCTCATCCAGTGTCAGTTTGGCTTTGCAGAAGATGTTGCCGACACCAGCCGTTGGTCCTGTGCAGAAAATGGATGGTGACATTTTATGAATTATATTTCCCCATTTATTTTCATCCCTTGAAGCTGCTTAGGATTTTCATTTTGACAAAGCAGATTTAGATCCAGGATGTACCTATGAAAGAAGGGGTTCTATGCTGCATAGTTTGAGAGGTCCAAAAGGCTCTTCCTCCTCCTTTGGGTGCCCAGGGTGTCAGATGCGCTGGAGTGGGAGCGTGGGTGTGTGTTCTTCACCCAGAAGGCTATCGTTGAGGTGACTGTGCTCCCTGAGAGTGGCTGGTTAGCCTTTCTGTACTTGCACATTCACAACGATTAAGTTATCAGATTTGCTTTGGATCCTGTGGGTCCAGTGATGTGACACAGAACCAAGGAATGAGAAGGCATATTTCTGAGCTGGGGGCCACCAGCTCAGTGATAGATCCTTCGAGGGCAGCTAGAAGGAGCTGGGTGCTGAGAGAAAGGGGGGAAAACTCAGAATGTACCTTGCTTGCATCATAGTATTGCAGGACCAGCCTGGCTGGGTATCCGACTTACGTTTTGGGTAGTCAGTTGGAAAATGCTAGCTCTAGCATTATTATTTTTAAATGATTAGAGTTGTGGTATGATTCAGTGTGAAATGTGTGTTGTCCATGCTGAGCGAGAAATGGATGAAGGAAGCCCAGGGAGGCAATTAGACTCAGAGTACCGCTGTGACTTGCTGTGTAGAGGATGATTGGAGATGTTCATTCTTCTCGAAGTTTTCATTTCACTTGATCCAGATCCTTTCAGAAAGCTCTCCTTCTGGGTTAAATTTTTTTCCCGCTTGATTTCAGCCATGTGATGATTAAGAGAAGAGGTTAGCTACATCTTTTTAAGGTATTACTAGGCAATTGCAATGTGGCCATTTACTTATGCTTAACTAATGCTAGTGAGATGAGATAGTCCTGTGTTAGGAACAGTGGGGTAGCAGTTTTCAAACATATACTGATTGGTCCTTTTGGTGCACGCTCTGGCCTCCACTCTGCCAACAAAATGCTTTTGCTCTTGGAAAAGTAGTATGTTTTCATAGCGTTCTAGGAAGATTGGGATCCATTTCTTACCTTTGCTGTCACCTGTTAGGTTGTCAGCCTAAGGGAATAAAGAGAGAGCTCTATGTGTGTACAGATGGGCAGGGAAGGCTGCCTGGGTGGAGGTGACACCCTCTTAGCTGAATTTAAAATGATTTAGAATAAACCAAGCACTGAATGGACTGAAGGCTCTTCCCCGCAGAAGGACCCACATGAGCCAGTAGGAGTTAAGAGACAGCATCATGTGTGAGCAGAACTATCAATACAAGGAACTGATGTTGCTGATGGAAAATAAAGGATGGTGAGAGAGGAGGTCCCAAGTAAGGCAGGCAGTGGGGCCAGGCCACAGAGGATAAGAACGTTATGATAGCAGTTGTGGAGGGCCATTGAAGGGTTTTGTGTGGCAGAAACCTGATCAGCTCAGCTTGGGGTAGATTATGCTGGCACCTTAATGGAGACAGCATCAGAGGTACTGAGGCAGGAGACAGCATCAGAGGTTCTGAGGCAGGAGACAGCATCAGAGGTACTGAGGCAGGAGACAGCATCAGAGGTACTGAGGCAGGAGACAGCATCAGAGGTACTGAGGCAGGAGACAGCCTGAGGGTCGCTGAAAAAGGAGTTTATCATCCTGGTAAAGTAGGTTATCCTCTCCTTGGCTGGTCTGATAACTAAGCACTTTGAACTGAGACAGAAAGGTCAAGAAATATCCAAAACAGCTCAAATGAACAATGTGTCGCTACCACCCACAATTTAGATCAGAAGCTGGGTCTGTTTTTAATCCTTGTCTTCATCCAGGGTGTCTCTGAGCTGGTGGTGTTTCACACGCATAATATAGAGTTGAACTGGGAGTTCTGTGAGAGCTGAGGAAACTCAGTGAGGATCAGGTAGAAGCAGCAGCTTTTTTAAATCCATCACTGGATTCCTAGCCCCCAGCATGGTGCTGCCATATCGGTGGTGCTGCGTGAACGTTGAAGATTGGGCTTGTGTCAGCATTTGGAAGACATCTGGACTATCATCAGTGTCACTGAAGACTTTAGGTTGGTCTTCAACATTTCTGTTGATTAGTGCTTTCTCAGTGACCAGCTGTGTGTGTTACGCAAACCAGGTTTCTAAACTTGGAAATTTGGTTGTTTTGTAAATGTATTTAGTAGCATGAAATACGAAGGAAGAAGTTGTATCACTTTGCTAATTTTGTGAAAGATCTTGTATCACTTTGCTACTTTTACATGGCTAAGAACACAAGTCTTGATGGCAGCACTGCAAGAACAAAATGTATGAAAATAACCAATGTCAGTGGACAGTCAAGGAAGAGGCTGTGTTATTTTGAGCAGAGGCATGGCGTGATCTGTCTTCAGTTTTAGAAGAATCACTCTGGCTGCTATGAGGAGAATTGACTGCTTGAAAGTCAAGGTTTGGGAAGCAGGGAGAGCTTTAGGAGGTGAATGCGATAATCCAGGTTAGAGATGATGGTGGTTGGATCAGGTAGGTATTGGTGGAGAGGGTAAGTAAGAAGTGATCAGACGTGAGATATGCTACAAGTAGAGGACAGGATTTGTTGATGGGTTGGTTAAAGGATGTGAGAGAAGAGGGGCAAGGATGACTCTTAGGTTTAGGTTTGAGCAGCTGGAAGGATGCAGTTCATTTCCTGAGATGGACGGCTGAGAGTAGAACAGGTTTTGGACTGTGGAGTCAGGTAGTGTGGGAAAGAGAGATGAAGAGTTCAGTTTAATGGAGAAATCAAGCAGAAAGTTGAATATACTAATCTGGGATTCAAGGGAGAGGTCCCAAGTAGGTAGATCAGTTTGGGAATCATTAGCATTTAGATGATACATAAAGCCAGGAGGCTGAGAAAGTTCTCTTGAAACATTTGGATAATATACTTATTAAGTTTTTAGGGGAAGTTGATTATTTTTATGAAGTCATTTTATTAGAAAATTGAAAGCGTTATATCCTTGATCATGTCTTTTAAAAGATGTGCACATAAGTAGTCTTTCTCGAAGACAAACCAACATGTACATGATGAACATTTTCTTGCCTATGAAAGGCATAAACAAAGCAGTTTAGGAAGGAAAGCTATTGACCAGCGTATGACTGACAAATCAAGGGAAAGAAATACTTTTATGTGCTGGTATCACTTGGTCTCCTGGCTAGCAGTTAGCCACAATAAATATCAAAGTTTTATTTTGTAATGACATGAAAAGAGCTAGAATGTGAATTAAAGAACAAGTCTGTCTTTGAGGAATTAACAAAAATAATTCTCAAAGACATATCATGAATTACCATGTTGGGGATTTTCTCTGTGGATTTTCAAGTTGCAGAAATAATGCTGCACAAGTTATATACTACCATCATTCAGGGGATGGAGTACAAAATGCCTGTCTCTCTTTTAGTATTCTAGTGAAATTCTAGTTAGATTCCAATGACAAAGTTTAGGGGGAAAAAGCCTTCACCATTACTGATTTTAAAAATAGTAAGCACAGGCTTCCCTGGTGGCACAGTGGTTGAGAGTCCGCCTGCCGATGCAGGGGACATGGGTTCGTGCCCTGGTCCAGGAAGATCCCACATGCCGCGGAGCGGCTGGGCCCGTGAGCCATGGCCGCTGGGCCTGCGCGTCCGGAGCCTGTGCTCTGCAATGGGAGAGGCCACAACAGTGAGAGGCCCGCGTACAGCAAAAAAAAAAAAAAATAGTAAGCACAATAACCTAAAATGTCTGTTCTCAGATTGAGAAGGCCTAATGTTATCTAATAGTTTACTTTCTTACTGAGATTTCGACCCATGAGAAGCAGATGATGTGTCTTGATGAGTGAGAAGTGTAACTTTGCCCCGTATCTTAGATGGTTTTCTAAGGTGCTGGTTTTCTTAGATGCTCTTTACAATTTGAATGGGCGTAAACACCAAATCTTTAGCAGGGAAACAGAGGCCTTTGCAATGTGCCCTGCAGGAACCCGGCACCATGTCAAAGTACATGTCACAGCTTCCGGGCTTCTACTTCTACATGTCTCCCTCGGCTTCTGGTAGGGACTCTGGAAGTTCTGTCAGGAAGGCTCCTTAGAAAACGCTTCTTTTTGATAGAAGTTGTACTTTATTTCTGGAGTGACTTGTGGACCTTTAGCTTTGAGTGCTTATTAGTAGAAAATTATGCCAGTAAATCACAGAGGTTGGAAATTTAGGAAATGAGCATTTTGTCAGGGAGACATTCCTTGACATTAGTGACTTGCCCTGTGATTGTAGTAGTGGTGGTAGGAGAGATAGCATGGTGACAGCTCACAGATACTGCCTGTGCAGGTGTGCCGGTCACTGTGCTGCATGCCTTCCCCGTTCTCCATGGACACATAACCCTGTGAGGCAGATAACTGTTATCACCTCACTTTTACAGTTTGAGGAAACTCAGGCACAACAAGATTAATAGCTTGCTTGAGGGCACTTGGTGAATACGTAACAGAAATGGGATTTGAGCTCACCTATGCAAAAGTCCGAACAATGCTCTTCCCCATGGCTGTGGTACCTGTTCTTCTCTCAAGCAGCAGTAATCACAGCTGGAACATACATTAACCAACTGAGGTTTGAACCCTCCTGGGTACCACTTTCAAGCTTGGTGACCTTAAGCAAATGACTTCACTTGTCTAAGCCCAGCTTTTCCCCTCTGTGAGATACAGATAAAAGTGCCTACTGCAGAGTTGCTGAGAGGAGTCATTATAATACATTTGTGAATGCTCCTGGCTCAGTACCGAGAGCAGTGCCCAGTCTGTGGTAGATCTCTTTTTTTGTTTTGTTTTGTGGTAGATCTTTAATAAACATTTACTGAGTGGGTGATTCTAATGGGCTAAGCACATACCGTAGCATCCTCTTTGGGGAAACTCAGGTGGGGACAGAGGAGATTGCATGTGAAGAGGGAAAGGTAAAACTTTCCATTCGAAGTGTCTCTCACACCATCATGATACAGACTAGCACTAAGTAACGCACGTCCCTGCAATTAGCTAGTGGTCTTTCTCTACTTACAATTTTGACATTAATTAGCATAAATAATCAAATACATATTTGATAAAAATAGCATTTTGTATGCCCTGAACGTGTTGGGCTTTTTGGAGATTGTTCCAGCTGCCTGCCCGGTAGTCTGTGGATGGTGGGGACCAACTGGCTTATTTAAACTGGGAAATTAGGGAGAAGGTGCTGGGCAGGACACCTGTAAGAAAGAGCCGTGGTCCATTTGTGTAGAGCCGTGTTTGACACATAGGAATGGTTTGGGGATCGTCTAAGGAAATACTAGACCAGAACTCTCTGTGCAGTAGGTAAACGAAAAGACATAGATTTTAAGGAAGCTGTTAAAAGATGCAGGAAAAGTAGCTTACTGAGCAGATTTTGTGAATTTATGAAAATGATGATGAGACCCTTTGTGGATGATAAAAAATGCTTAAGTTAACACTCAGACTCATGGAGTTGGATTAGTCTAACTTGCCTGATGGAAGATGTTATACTTCCTCCTGAATTGCAAGTAACCTAGGAAGTTTTCATTCAGTTTATACTGGAGAACTACGTATGAACTTCATGTACTACTTCTTTCCTTTTCTAATAAGCTAGTCAACGGATTGACAGGATTGATTTTTTACTTATTTTTCTTTTGTACCTGCCCTTTTCTTCACCTAGGTAGAGGCCTTTTGAGGACAGGTACCTAGTCTTATGTATCTGTAACATCCCATGTCTCTGAGACTCATCTCGCCTTTATACCACATGGGCAAGAACTAACATGTAATTTTCCGAACTAACAGGATAGATTTGCTGAAGTCCATGCTCTAAAGCTCATGATACTCATTCTAGCAGTTTATTGATTCTCTGTCATGTCTAAATCTAAAGGGATAATTTCTGGACCAAAATAATTTAGAGGAGAAAAATTACAATGGCTTTGGGTATTAAATTACCCCTTGCCCTCTGTGTACCCTCCGTGTTTGTCTCCCAGCATGGGTGGGACATGGTGATGGGCCCTTTCCCATCCTCACTTGGCCTCCACCTTAGGTCTAGCAGGTGCTGTTGACCCTTCAAGACTCAGCTTGCAGACTCCATCCAGCGCAGGCTCTGGGCTGTTGACTCTGCAGACCTGGCAGAAATGTGATTTTTGTGTTCTCAGCTGCCTTCTACTGTCCCCTGGAGAGGGGAGGGAGGAAGGTTACCTTACTGAGACCCAATTCATTTCTACTGTACTTTGGCTACTGTTCTTATTGAGGTCCTTTGCAAAGTACCACGGAACAGGAAGCTCAGACCGCTTTGCTTTGGAATTTCCAAACTCCATTAGGGAATCTATGCAACCTTTCTCCCCATTCCTGGGTCTTGGCCCCAGTAGGATACCAGGCAGGCGCTATGCTTGTATACACCCCCCTGGGTCACATCTTTCTTTTCCCCGTCCCCTTCTCTCCTTTTCTAGATTGGTAGAGATTTTCTCCTTCCAATGTTGGGAAACCGTTCTGCATCTTTCATGCTCTGTGGTTTATACCAAAAGTCTGAGTTCTCCAGATTCTAATCTGGGTATTTAAAGGACAGCCTTCGGAATTTAGAAGACCCTTCTCCCAGTAAAGCCAGGCTCTTGTTAATGAAAGCCTTGGCAAATGGAAGCCTTGACCTTCCCTACTGTTGCCTGGGAAATGAGCCACATCTGTTTGGGAAGCGGAAGACTGAGCATCGTCTCCTTTGTTTTGTTGTCCCCATGAAGCAATGCAGCTGCCTCAGTGGGAGGAGGGCTAAGGAGCACAGGAAATTACTGAGAATGAAAAACACAGATGATATTGGGCTGGCCAAAAAGTTCGTTCGGTTTCTCTGTCACTTTGGCCAGCCCAGTGATATGTGAACATATTGTCCAGCCTGAGAATCAGATGTGGATGGGTAAATCCAAGAACCATCCTCCCAAATTTCCTGATGTTAAAATTTACTGATGACAGTATCCTGTTGAGTAGGGGGAGTGGAGAGTGGAGAGAGCAGAAATACAAAGTGAGGGATGTTCTTTTTTGATTATATGAGTCGATTGCAGTGTTTTAAAACTACACTATTGTATAGACCCTGAAGTCTTTAGGACCTAATCTCTAGACATAATGTTCACGTAGAGCCAGGCCGTTGTGATGAGTGGCTACCACACCCTCTCATTATTTCTAGCTCCCTCTCTTGCCCAGCTTTTTGCTCATCCATTAAATTTCTTTAAAAAATTTTACGTGTAGGCTATGAGTGGGTCTTTAGCATAAAAAACAAAATCAATTTCAGCCTATTTTCTTTGCCACATGATCTTATAAGGCCCTTGGGTTTGGGATACTGAAGTTTTGATCATTTAAGCCTAAGACTAGTTTTCAAGAAATGATTGACGTCTATTCTAATTTTCCAAAAACAAATGTAAGTCAGACATTTGTTTTTCGTAAGGCCAGCCAGCAGGTGCAAGCCGCAGACTAAATGAAGGGCATCAGAGATTCAAACCAAGATATTTTTGTTTTGTTTTTTTGTTTTTTAACAAACAGAAGGACCTGCCACGGCTAAGGAGTTGCATGAAGCTGAACTTTTTCACCTCGGGGCTTTGAGATTCATGCATATTAAGTAGTATGGCATATGTTACTTCACGCGGAACCCCACTAGTCTTTGGGAAGCTGACAGAATGATTTATTATTTTTACATATGTCTTAAGAACTAAAAAAGGTTCAGTCTTACGGCAAAGAAAGAAAAATATTAGCTTGATGGAGGGAAGAATAGGTACATCTTATCTATTTTGATGAGATTTTGGTTAATATGTCCTATTTGCTTAACTGTGTCAGAATTGGGGCAGGTGGTGGGGAGGAGATGATTGAGAAACAGTTAAGACATATATCTGTCGCACAGCTTCAAATACAGTGTAGGAAAATTTTTCCCTATAATGTGTTTTTTTGTTTGTTTGTTTGTTTTTTGCGGTACTCAGGCCTCTCACTGCCTGTGGCCTCTCCTGTTGCGGAGCACAGGCTCCGGACGCACAGGCTCAGCGGCCATGGCTCACGGGCCCAGCCACTCCGTGGCATGTGGGATCTTCCTGGACCGGGGCACAAACCCGTGTCCCCTGCATGGGCAGGTGGACTCTCAACCACTGAGCCACCAGGGAAGCCCAATGTTTGGTATTTTTAACTGTGTAGTTCTAATTGTAAATTGGAATTTCCTGGCATGAAATAACTTAGTCCTATAAATATCTCCTATATAAACAAACAAATAGAAAGTTGACCTTGCTAGCTGTGAATGTTTTTAAGAAGAACTCATAGAAAAATGCAGCATTTTTAAAAACTGCGTTCTCTTCTAGCCAGATCTGCTACTCTGGATTCACTGAAAATGTTAAAAAAAAAAAAAAAGCACAAATATTTAGTACACAAAATGACCTTAAAGCTCAATGATTGAAAACTCTTGGAAGAAGTATCTTAATCTTTTGCTAATACTTTACTCAAATGTCAGAGCTAGAGCTAGGAGAGATGGCAGGAACATTAGTTTACTTATTTGTTTAAATTTTTGTATTTGAAGTTTACAAGAAGTTCATAAATTCAGGATTTTTAAGCATATTATTATGGGATCTGGATAGCCTACGATCAGTTTTTTGATCCATTTATTTATATTTAGAAATACCTAATTTTTCATTTATATAGATGAATATATAGCTTCTTAACTTCAAGAATTCACTACACTTACCTACATTTATTATTATTATTATTAATAGTGAAACTTTTAGTAAATTGTCAATACTTTATAAAGCATAACTAACACATGATTGTTATCAGAGGTTCTAAAATAAGATACTTTTAATTATAGACATGAATAAAAGAAGAAATAGCCATATTTTCTTATATGTCCTTTTCATGTAGATGTAACTTCTTCTAGTGATGCTTAGGAATTTGACATACTCATTTTTCTTTCTGTTAAATGGAATTATCTTGAAATTCCCACACACCTGTGGAAGAATCCATTCCATTTTCAATTTCATTTTTTACATTGAGGTTGTTTTTTTGGGAATTTGAGTTATCTTCCAAAAAATAAAAATTTTTCTGCTGTTTGAAATGTTTTTCTCTTTTTAATCTTATCATCTTCGGGCACTTGTTATTTCACTCTGTGTTGGCTGGAATATTAAAGTCACTCACTTTGTACATAACCCCCAAGGGCATTCACATTGTCAGATTTAGTTCATGAACAGACTGAGTCACCTCCAGTAATTCTCAGAAAAATAGAAACAAGTGCAAAATTATCCTTCAAACCAAAGAATTGCAATAGATGGATTCTTCCTAATTAACATATTATGAAACAAATGACGGGGTTTGGCCCTAACACCAGGCCTGTTGTCTGTTTTTGAAGATATTTTGGAAAACTTACCGAATTTGTTTGGCAAGTTTCATTGTAGAGGGGGTAAAGGACAAATATTTACAAAGATTTTTAACCCTAGCCAAGCACAGTGATTTTTAATCTCTATGAAAAAAAAGATAAAAAAGGAGTATATTGGGGGGGGGGAATAGTTTTTAAAAGTCTCTTTTCAGTAGTGCATCAATTTGCTAACAAAGAATGCAGATTTCGGTTACTGTAGACAACATCTGGGAGCAATAGTTAGCTGAAATTTAGTGAGAAGAAAGGCACGGGAAGCAACTGCTTCATTAGTTTATAAAATTGGAAGAGGCGAAGAACAGAGGGCATGATCCCCAGGGGAACTTGGTGCCCTCTAGAAACCCTGAGGAAGGATTTTAAAGTTCATTTATAATTGATAAGTGCTGAGTCAGTAATGTTCATTTTTATCCTGGTTCCCTGATTTGGCTATTACAGTTTCATGAGTTTTGCCTTAACTTGTCATTAAAATCTCAATGATAAACTAGCAGCATTCTTTTCTTACTATCTTTTAATTTTAAAAATAGTCATTGTGGAGAAGCAGAAAGGTTTCATGGAGAATTTATAAAGTGGAAATATCAGGCTTAGATGAATTTCCTGGATAATATGAGCCACAGGAATACCAGGTTTACAAATACCGCGTATATAATGATGTGATCATTCCTATAAAGTCCTTCCAGTCCTAATACTTTGTAAATCTAAAGAATGGCTGGGCTGGGCTTCCACCAGATTCCAGAGGACATGGATGTTCAGTCACTCCCATCCCACTGGTCAGATAGCTGCTGGGTTTGCCCTGTGGATAGGGGTGGGAGTGAAGTTGAGAGAGGTGTTCTGATAACAACTACGTTTCCTTGGGGAAAAGGAAACGATGAAAGAAGGCCAACATGTATTCATAATTATACAGTCTGTATTGGGGGCACTGACTGGTGTGGATGGATCACCAGGTCGTGGCAAAGTTGGGGTATAGTGGCCCTCTCTGGGCTTGGGGTTTTCTAGGAGACCAGGATGAGAAGCATGGTGTTGGGAAGGATTTAGCTTATGCCTACTGTCTCTCCACATTTGCCAGCACCTCTCCACCTCTGCCGTAGTATACCTCCCCCACTATAAGTGCCTCCATCCCCTAGTTTTCATTGCATGTGAAATGACTGTTTCAGCTGCTTCATCAATCAAGTATATTATCATGTGGTAGCTTGAGAATTCATGTGTTCTAAGTAACCAACTTTATAAAATTTCCAAAATGCAAATCACTTGTAAGTTAAAGACTTACTCTAGTTTGTAGTCAACGTCTTATTTTAAGTAAGATTTTTATAACCAGTTCAAATACAGTATGCAACAGAATTAATAACTTAAGAACTGTTGGGAACATCAGTAAAACCTAAGACTTTAGTTAAAAATCAGTATTATCGTACAAAATTATTAGGAGGGTGTATTAGGGTTCTCCAGAGAGACAGAACCAACAGGATGGATATGGAGATATATATATATATATATATATATATACATACATATATATGTTCATATACATGCATACATATAAATATATGTATGTACATGAGTACGTATGTATGTGTATTACATACACACATGTATATGTATACGTATGTATATGTATATATGTGTATGTATATGTATACGATTTACTATAAGGAAGTGGCTCATATGATTATAGCAGCAGAGAAGTCCCACGATGGAGGCTGGAGACCCAGGAAAGCCAGTGATATAGTTGTGAGAACCAGAGGGCTGATGATTTAAGTCCTAGTCAGGGTAAGAGAAGATTGATGTCCCAGGTCAAACAGGCAGAGACATCAAATTCCTCCTCCCACCTTTTTGTTGTATTCAGGCCCTTCAGCAGATTGGATGTTGCTTACCCGTATTGGGAAGGGCAGTGTGCTTTACTCAGTCCACTGATTCACATGCTCATTTCTTCCAGAAACACCCTCACAGGCACACCCAGAGATAATGTTTCATCTGGGGACTCTGGGTCTCAGTCGAGTTGACACATAAAATTAGCCATCACAGAAGGCTAGATTCCTTCCCTGAAATAAAAGAAATTGAAAATTTTACCACAGTTCCCTTATCAGTGACCCATAAGTACGGTAAAGACAGAAAGGCTTAATTCACATCTGTGGATGGTTATAGTTAATTGCAAGATCCATTCAGTCTTTCTTGAAAATGTTGGCTGAAACAGTTCAAAAGTTATCTTTCAACAAACACACATATATCCGTTCTTTGGTTAAGAAAGTAGTATATAAGGAGACCATGTAGTGTGCTGGAAATTAAGCAAAAATATTAATTGTGTTGATTTTCTGAAATGAATGAAATGTTGAGATTGAGGTTTTATTTGATATGATGAGTAGGTCGTCTCAAGAATACCTATGGTAGTAGTGGTGTTAATTTTATGCTTAGTAAATCAAGGCTAAAGTCAGGATAATGTGCCACCTTCAAAAAGGACCCATTATAGGTTTTAACTGCAATTAAAATAAACCAGCTGTGTCTGGATAACCCTATGAAAAAATGTCAGAGTTAAATTTGCTAAGGTTGCAGGCAAGAGTCATTAATGGTTGCTATAAAGTATGATGAAAAAAATGGTATATTTGCATAGTCTCAAAGTATGTCCCCACGAGATACTTGTTAATTACAAAGGAAGTAGTAATTCTGCAGTGGAGAAATCATCTTAACCAAGCGATCAAGGTTAACATCACCAGCAATGAGACACATTACCATCATATGTCTTCTGTTAAGGTACACTGAGCAGGTACACATCATCACTTCTGTGGTATTCTTGCCCAAATTGCACATCCTACACTTGATCATGAGGAAACATCAGACAAAACTAAATTTAGAGACATTCTGCAAAATAACTGGACAGTATTCTTGAAAGCATCAAGGTCATGAAAGACAAAGAACCTGTCAAATGAGAGGAGACTAAAGAAATATAACAACTGAATGTAATGTGGAATCCTGGGTTGGATCCTTAACCAGACAAAGGACATTGGTTGGACAGTTGGTGAAAATTGTATGCGATCAGTAGGATAGTTAAGAATATTGTATCAACGTTAATTTCCTGGTTTTGCTAAGTGTGCTTTATTTATTTAATATCTTAACATTTGCTGAAGCTAACTTAAGGCTGAATCGATTTTTATACTATTTTTGTGTTTTTTATAAATCTTCAATTATTTCAAAGTTAAAAGTTCAAAAAAAATGGACAATAATCTTAATTTTTTCCCCCCACAAGAATGATAGAATTATAAGTGTGTCAGTTTTGTGCATACATTTAAAAATCACTGGGGATACAAAATTCAGCATTGTATTTTGTAGGAACAAAAAGATATAGGAAACATTCTTTCTCGTGACTAATGAGCTAGATGAAACAGATGCAAGGTGTTACCTTCACTGTTGTCTTTCCAGTGCCTGCCACAGTGCTGGCACATAGAAGTGAATCAATGAGTAAACCACATTGTGCGTTCGTTCATTATTTATTGAGTAGCCACTAGGTGGTGTTGGGAGCATAGAGGGGCCTCAAACCTAGAGACCCTGGGTGTAGTCAGTGTTAGATGTAAATGGGAGGCGGGTACTGTGGAGTCAGGGAAGGTGGAGTTGATATGAAGAGCACCCTGTGGGGAAGGGCAAAAGGGAATCCCAACTAGAGCGTAAAGCATTTGCAGCACTTGCTAAGGCCCAGATGAGAGGTTCAGTGTGACTGTTGAATGTGGTTTGTAAAGGCTGAGATTAGAAAAGTGTGCAGGAACCAGATTTTTAGAGAACTTTGAACTTTGTTCCTTTTCTCCATTGACCTGTTCACTGGTTCCCCTTTTTCTAGAGAAATTGCTTTTGACTGGTTTTCAGTCGTCAAAACCAGTCAAAACTAGTGTTTGTTCAAAACTGGAAACTGGCTTAGTCATTAGAGCAGAAGAGGGAGTGATGAATAGTAAGAATGTAGGATTTGATTCTCTTTAGGTGGAAGTTCCACGGTTTGTAGGTAGTATCCTAGCAGACTTCTTGAGAAGTGAGCTTTGGGAATGGCAGTCAAATTCAAGTTTGAAAAAGAAAAGCCTATGGAGGGAAAGTTAGACATACGAGTGCTTTATTGTGTGGGGCAGATGAATGACCAGATGAGGCAGGGCTGAATATTAGCTTGGAGAGGGTGTTAGAAGAGGCTGTGAGAACAAGCTGACCTCTCCCCATCTGGGGGCAAACGGTGAGTCCCTCTGGTGCAGGGGGAGAGGGCTGGGTGCAGGTGTACCACTTCAGTTCTCCTGTGCTGTTTTTTGACTTCGAGTATTTAGCACTTGGAGAGATAAATCAGAACAAAGCACAGAAGGATGGAACCGTTTTTTTCTCTCTCTTCCCTTATAGCAAGACATTAAGGGGGAAAAAAGGGTTGGGAAACTTAATCCTGTGTTTCAAAAATTCTCTTAAATAATATAATTTTAACATTAGCCATCTCACACTGGAAAAAGGATATGTATTTTATTTAAGTAGATTTATATATGTATATAAAATGTATATATAAATTTTGTAAACCAAATACTTGGTGGTAGATTTATTATGCTTGCTTGGAGAATGGTATTTCACTTCTTAGTGAAAAATTTTCCCTTGGAGTGTGGGGGAAGCAATTATTATTTTCTGTAACTTCATTCCACTTTGTGACATGAAGTCTGTGTTGTAATTTTTCCTCCCGATGCTGTCTAGTATCTCTTGGACAAATATTGCGCTGTTTGGCAGAGGGAGTATTAAAAGCTGAATCTCCTTCCCTTCCTATTTCTGCCTTAGCATTTTAGGAAAATCTCTCTTAACTCTGTTACGGTTTTTTTTTTTATCTGTCTCATTTGCCAAAGATTTTTTTCCCGTTTTGTTAGAAAAAACAATAGTGTCAGCCTTTTACCCCTCTGGAGCGGTTGAATCTTTCTAAGTTTAACTTGTTAATAATGATTTCCAAGAATCTGTAATAACAGAACAGAGCAAGGGTTTTTGATTTATGCAGTTGTACACAGAAACCTTATTTTCAACCATGACAGATTCAGATCTAGTCTCCAAGCTTCCAGTTAGCAGTGATGATGGAAAAATAATATCCTATATTTACTTACATTTATAGGCTTACAAATCCAGTTCTCTTACATTTATTTGATCCTCATGACATTTCTGTGAGGTAGGCCGGGCAGGTCATGTCATCTTGCCTGCAAACGGTAGAGGCCCAAAGACTATATGGTTCATAAGTGGTGGAGCTAAGCCCCAGGCCTCCATCGCCCTGTTCAGTATTTGTCTCCCTAGAGGACCTCCCTGGCCGTCCAGTGGTTAAGACCTCCCTGGCGGTCTGTGCTTCCAGTGAAGGGGGTGCACATGCAATCCCTGGTTCGGAACTAAGATCCCACATGCTGCACAGACAAAAAAATTTTTTTAAAAAAAGCGGGAGTGGGCTGTGAGCTCTTAATATTATCTCCCTTTCCTAAGTGCTGGGATACTTCTGAGATAATTGTTTAAACTCTTGTCTTTTCCAAGATGTTCCTCCTGACTGGCAGTTGGCCAAAACCATAACCTTTTCGATCATATTAAGTTGTTTTTAAAGGTACTGATGGGTGGATGCAGTCATCAGTTCAGAGTTTTACTGTTTGACCTTTAGCCACTTAGGAACATGTCTTTGCATTTGTAACATTAAAACCAAGGGGAAGAGTATGTTTACGACTCTTTGGGGAATAAAATGTGTTCATTTACTGCCGCAGTGACAATGTCTTCAAATAAATCTTAATGGGGAACAATTCCCTCTTGATGTTCATTCATTCCCTTGTTTGCCTCTTTCCTCTTCTTTTTCTCTATCTCTAAGGTGGGAATAGAAACACCTACATCGTAGAAGATTAGAAATAATACATAAAGAACTTACTAAAACCACAAGATAGTACTGTAGTCATGCTACTCTCCTTCTCCCTTGAAAATGCATCTGGAAAGAAGTCGATTCTGAATGGGTGATGTTGTAAGCTTGGAGCAGGTTTGGCTCTCCAGAAAGCAGACTCTGAGATGGAGGTTAGCTTGCAGGATGTTTACCAGGGAATGTTCTTGGCTGTCACACCGATGGCAGGGAGGGAGGAGAAGCAGAACTGGAGAGAGGGAATAGATGACCTGTGATGCCGGCCCAGTGACGGCCGTCATCACTTCAGCTGGAGTGGCCCTTCAGAATTGTACCAAGTTGTGGCAGGAGGGCCTGGCCCTCCTAGTCACTGGGTGCAGGCCAGCCTGGGAAGAGGACATGGCCTTGGGCAAAACAGCTCTCTTCAGCTGAGGCAACCCCAGAAGGCTGCCCCTTGGCTGCATGACCTAATGCTCTCGGCAGCTGGGAAAATAAGTCATCCATTTCTGAAGAGGGGTGTTGCTGTGGCAGCACCCACCGCTGTCCTTTACGTTTACCTCGAGTCCAAAGGGCAGTGGTTCAAGCAGAGTGAAGTTCTGCAGTTGGTAGAAATGTCCTCTTAACAGTCAAGGACAGCAGTGTATTTTCAAGGTGGTACTTGGAAAATGTCAGAAAATGAATACATTTTATTCAGTGTGCTTCTGATTTTTCAAAGTCACTTAGGGCCGGAGAGAGTCCTGTGGCCTGTCTCAAGGCCTGACCGTACGTGTGGCATAAGAATGGGGTCCTATTTGTAAATGTGCATATGTCTGCCTCTCAGGCGTGCATGCAAGTTGTGTGAGACCTGCATAGACAGTTACCAGAATGGAGGCTGATCTCAAATGCATGGCAAGTCCAAGGGACAGAGAAGATGGAGCCTAGCAAGCGTTTCTTTGATTTTCCTACTGAGTTCATTTTCAGCATCAAAGCAGTGTTCAGGAGCTCGCACCCCATCTCCCCCTCACACGTTTCCTTTGAATTTCTTTTTTTCAGTCTTTCTGGACAGCCTGCTCCCATGGCCCTACTGTCATACTGATGACCAGCTGGGAGTCCCTTCAAGTTAGAAATGACACTTTGCTCTTAACTTCATCTCATGAGGGGCAAGATGGAGGGGGATACGGGAGAAAGACAGTTCCATCCTGTGCTAGTGATCGTACCAAGAGAAATCTCCAGATGACTTCTATTGCAGCCTCCCTCAAGCTCTATCCAGACAGCTAGAAAACAGATAGTGTCTTTGATAAGACTGTTAACTTGTTTTTCCCCACCTTATTTCATCTTTCCCTACAAGAGAATTTTGTGCATGTGCAGAGGAGGTGACCCGTTGTCCTCTTTTTCCACAGTTCACTATTTTATGAAATAAAATCCCTGAAAAGAATTTAGTTCTCCTTAATCCACTTCCCCTTTTCACTGTTTCCTCCAGCTCTTATCCAGAAAAAAATCTTCTTATCCTTCAGAAATTCTACCTTTTTCTCCCCTTTTTTCCATTTGTGGCCCCCCCACTGCAATGATACTCATAAAAACTGATAAACCTAAATGCAGATACATCCATGACCAACCAAAGCCAAGAACAGTGTGAAATGCACGTGGACATAGGAAGGACCACTTTTAAATGTCCTCTGAGAGACCGTGTTCCTTCACAGTGCGCTGCTTTCTCACTGCCTTCTCATTGTCGCTGCCATGTTTCAAGTACCAGCTTTCAGAATTTTACAACTACTCACATAGAAATGTTTATTTAAATTCTCATGCAGTCATAGCTCATTTCTGTTGTGAAAAACAGGAGTTTCATTTTTTGTATTAAATGGGATTCCATGAGATAATCTCAGAGCTTGAGAATAATAGCATCGTGTTCTGTGTTGTAAATAGCTCACAAGTGACCTTTCAGACCACAGCCTGTTCCTGAGTTGGAGATCCTTTTATCAGAAAGATGAACTCCGACTTTGAGGGATGAGTTTCCTTCCTTCGTGTCACAAGGGACAGAGTATTTCATTATTTTTTTTTTCCTGTATTATGTTCCATTCGTCTTAAATTGTCAACCCATAAAGGGCAAGGGCAGCATTTGCCAGGCTTGACGTGAATCGTGGTGTGTAGCAGCGTGGTAAATATTATTTTGACCATGATGATGAATATGTTATCATCTGTGATGTAGAGCTACATGATTGTCATCTAGTAGTTTTTTTATAATTTGTTTCTTTTTTTGCTTTTAAAGGTCATAGAACTCTGTGATTGAGTTTCTCTGTACTAAGTTTAAAAGTACGAATTTGTTCTTTGAATGAGCAAGCTGTGTCTCTGAAACTGAGAAATGAGTCCCTGTTTCACAGCACAATTTTGCTTTTTTTCCCACCGTCTTCATAGAAAACACTCGTGAGTTATATATGAGGATGTTTCTCACAGACATTTAATTTTTAATAAACTGTTACTAGGTACTAAACTGATATTATATAAACGAATAACACAATAAGTGGTAAGAGGCAGCTGTTCATGATATGATTTTCAAGATGGTTACCCTATACATTTAACACTTTTCTTACACATATAATGTTAGCCAGTGTTTTTGTTTTTGTTTCTGTTTTGGCCGTGCCACGTGGCTTGCAGGATCTTAGTTCCCTGACCAAGGATCTAACCCGTGCCCCATGCAGTAGAGGCGTGGAGTCCTAACCACTGGACCTCCAGGGAATTCCCCACATACAATTTTAAAGGATTTGAATATAAGCTATGTTTACATGCATGTTTGTTAATCCAAATAAATTTTTGTTTTTTGTTTTTTGTTTTTTGCTGTACGCGGGCCTCTCACTGTTGTGGCCTTTCCCGTTGCGGAGCACAAGCTCCGGACGCGCAGGCTCCGGACGCGCAGGCTCAGCGGCCATGGCTCACGGGCCCAGCCGCTCCGCGGCATGTGGGATCTTCCCGGACCGGGGCACGAACCCATGTCCCCTGCATCGGCAGGCGGACTCTCAACCACTGCGCCACCAGGGAAGCCCCCCAAATAAATTTTTATATAGTAGCAAAGGGGCAGAGATGAAAACAATACCATATAGTAGTTTTTATGTGCTGTTTAAAACTGTACTCCCAGGATCCTTAGGACAGAAACAATAGTATTGAACCTTTATGTTTCCAGCTCTATGAATGATTCATTCTCTATGATCTTCTCTGTAGCTACTAAAGTGGTTCAATTTATAAGAAAACAAACAAACAAAAAAATCGAGGGATCAAGACAATGTGTGGTCGTGTTCAGTAAACCCAAATATTATTGGTGGGGAAATGCCCCTGGAAAGTGTAGGATGAGAAGACCTTTGGATAAAGACAGAGCTACTTTACAACAACTGGGGACAAGATGAATTTTCAACTGTGGACTTGTTTCATGCAAAAATGCTTGGAGGATTTGGGAATTTAGTTGGAAAGTTGTATCCAAAATGGAATCTAAACATAACATATTCTTCAAGTGCGCTTGATGGAAATGCAAATTGAGGTTTCATGAATGCCTGTGTTTTCTTTGAATCTTTGCTTTAATAAACCGGTTTTCCTTACTTTATGATAAATTATCTACTACCACTAGTAAATTTGAGCCAGTCATGTATTCAGATCTTTTGCTCTTTTACCTAGAACTGCCTTCCCCTTTCAACATTCTTTTTCATAACCTGAAACATAAAGAGGATAGCATTCATCCATCCATTCATGACTTTCATACATTGCAAGGTAGAGTTACTTGTGTAATTCAAAGGTTGGAAATGACTTGCCATTTTAGAAGGTAAAGATCAAAGTCATGCCTTGAACTGTAGCCTAAAAAAGTGTTACTCTCCAATATGATCTGCAGTTCAGTATTTATTTTAGATGTTTTAAGTTATGAGAGGTGCCCCTGACATAATCTGAATCCATTAAAACCTGACTACCATTTTTCAGTGGCTTCATTCATTCATTCCATATGTGTGTTCATTCTCCATTCATGCACTGACACATTTGTGTGCTGGTTTATGGAAGATGAATTAAAAATAGTTCCAGTTCTCTTGGGAGTTTGGGACTAGCAGATGCAAACTATTATACATAGGATGGATAAACAACAAGGTCCTACTGTATAGCACAGGGAAGTATATTCAATATCCTATAACAAACCATAATAGAAAAGAAAAAATAACTATGGGTATGTATATATGGTGACATCATAACTAGACTTACTGTGGTGATCATTTTGAAATGTATAGAAATATTGAATCACTATGTTGTACACCAAGAACTAACATAGTGCTGTAGGTCAATTATACTTCAAAAACAAAAAAACAAACTTATAGAAAAAGAAATGAGATTTGTGGTTACCATAGGTGGAAGGGGGAACTGGATGAAGGCAGTGAAAGGTACAAACTTATTTATAAGATAAATATTAGAGATGTAATGTACAACATGATAAATATAATTAACATGGCTATATGTTATATATATATATGTTAAGACTAAATCCTAAGAGTTCTCATCACAAGAAAAAAAATCTTTTTTCTATTTCTTTAATTTTGCATCTATATGAGATGATGGATGTTCACTAAACTTACTGTGATACTCATTTCATGATGCATGTAAGTCAAATCATTATTGCTGTACACCTTAAACTTAGTACTATATGTCAATAAAAAAAGAAAGAAAAAGTAGTTCAAGTTCTCAGGTAGAAAGACACAGATAAATAAAGTGCTAAATAGTATGTGATACCTTGCCCTATTTAAGGTGTGGTCAGAGCACCCTTGGAGCACAGATGAAAGAGTAAATGATTCCATTTGGGCCCAAGGATGGGGAAAAGGAAGTAGGAAATTGAAAGGGCTAACCTTGGAGCTAGACCTAAAACTAAGGCTACTTTGCAGTGTCCAGTGTAGAAGGGCTGGGGAATGCAACTCCCGCAAAGGGGATAATATGTATAAAGGCACTGAGGCCTGCATGAAAGAACTTGATGAGAATTTAGGTATGACAGTGTGGAGGGCAGTGTGTGGAGAGGTAGCTGGGATGGGAGCCTGGAAAGGTAGCAGGAGAGCAGTGGTAAAGGACTTTGTAGGAGATACTGAGAACAGGCTTTCCCTCTGCTTCATCAGATGGCTGTTGCAGGTGGGGACAGATGTCCATTCTTTCAGAACTCAGGCAGTGACTAAAACCAAAGCAAGGCTGGTCTGGGGACAGAGTGCTTCAGTTATATATCATGCTCTGTAGTACTGAGCTGAAGGGCCTCTTCCAGACTCTCAGAATTGCAGGCTGGCAGGGACCTTTCAGTTCACCTTGTCTAGCTCCTTTGTTTTATAGAGGAGCCATCTGAAGCCCAGTGAGACTGAAGAACTTAATACCTTGCCTTTAATAGTTATCAAATATGATATAGCTGAAGAGTGAAGTCAGGATTCACCCACGCAGACTTCTTGGGTAAGAAATGAGGTGATACACTGTTATGACCCAGACAACCTGTCCTCCCAGTTTTAAACAGCTCCTATGAAAGAATGAGTTTTCACAGGTAATATAGTTTGGTTCTTAGAATTTTGAGCGCCCTCTTAAAATAGAATTGCCCATAATAAAGGAACCTGACTGCCTAAGACCAGAACACGTAACAGTAATGGCTCTGCCCTCATTCATCCCCTCAGCGATTATTTACCGAGTTCAGTTTGTGTGCCAGGCTCTGAACTGAATTAGGTAGACAATTGGGAGCTAGAAGTAACCTCGTCCTTATGTCCATGGAACTTACAGTCTGTTGCAGGAGACATCATTCAAAAACTTGCACAAATAAGAGGGGATGGTTGAGTGGTATATGGTGCTATGAGAGTGTGCAGTTGGGGTGAGGGGATGTGTGTCGAGGAAAGCTGCTCTGAGAAGTGACCAGTGAACCGACATCTGTAGGGTGAATACAGCTTAACTTGGTGGGGAGGGAAAGGAAGAGTATTCCTTGCAAGGGGTCGATCATGGGCAAAGTCCTGTGTGGGAGGGAGTATAACAAGGAAGGTCTTTGTGACCAGAGTATAGAAAGTCAGGGTTGAGAAGTACAGGATGAAACCAGAAAAGGGCAGGACCTTACAGGCTGTAGTACTGATTTTTTCTATTATTCTCAGAGCTTTGATATATTTATGAGGATGATGACATCATCAAATGTGAATTTTGCAAAGACCTCTCTAACTGCTGTGTGAGAAATGGATTGGAGAGGAACCTGAGTATATGGGCATAGCCCTATAAGGAGACTGCTAGAGAAGGCCAGGCAAGAGGTGATAATGAAGCTAGGGCAGGGGTGGGAGTGGAGAAGTTGAGAAGAAGATGGCTTTGGGAGATATCAAAGAGATAAGGCCATTGTGATGTGGGTCTTGGACTGGATATGTGGGTCGGGGGCATGTGAATGACTCCTGGGTTTCTGGCTTGTAGAGTCGTTGGACACAGTGCTACCATTCGACAGAATTGGGGGCAATGGATGAGGATCTGGCTTGGAGACATGTAAGGATTGTATCAGCTAAATGGTGGCATGAAATAAAAGGAAAACAACCCCATCAAAATGTTGTCTGATATGGCATGATATGTCTTATTACCTTTCCCTTTAAAGAAAAGAAATTGAACCTAATAAAATTTTCCTGATGCCACATATCCAAAAAGCATTTAAGTACAAGTGTGACAGAATCAAAGGGACCTCTGGGGGTCTCATAGATGCTGCGTTGAGGAAGGACAACCGTGGAGACAGGGAGCCTTCTGGGAAGGCTTTCCAGCGGCCCTTTGGAGTGATGCAGAGAAATCCACCTAGGAATAGCGAGAGAAAGCAGGACTTACAGCAGAAGACTAACATTTTAGAGTGGGTGATTGGGAGAGAGAAAAGTGCTTAGATTTGGCTGGAGGCGGAGGGGAGATAATGAATTCCGTTGAAGCCATGCTAAGTTTTAGGTGCTTAGACCTCTAAATAGAGATATACAAGTTGGAAGTTTGTGTCAGCTGCTGAGGCCACAGATCAGGACTGGAGAGAGACTTGGCAAGTCATATAGCGACAGGTGATTCTGGAAGTCTTAGCACGTTCTCCAAATAGGGAGAATGTATATGGATCGAAGGAAAAAAAGTATAGTTTTACAATTGAGATATTTTTAAATAGCTAGAGTATACTAGACAGTGTGGTAAATTATTTCTGATAGGTGCCTCATTTAATCCTCCACTACCTTTTGCAGTTTCTTCATTGTTACCCGCATTTTCCTCATGAGGTAATGGAGATTCTGAGAGGTTGGTATATTGACCAAAGTCACACAGCTAATGAATGGTCAGATCTGGGTTCAAACCCACGTCTCACGATGCCAAGTTTGATGTTATTTTCCTACACCCAGCCTTTTTGACAGCAACATTTAAGAAGAGGGTTAGGGAAAGAAGGTCTACAGAAGAAGACTGGAGGGTATGAGAGAAGCAGTAGAAGATTCAAAAGAAGATAGACTCCTGAAAGGCAATATGAATGTGGTCACAGTTAGGGAACAGAGCAGTTTCAGAACACAGTGAAGTGAAGGGCCGAGGCATGAAGGGATGGTGAAGAAATGGAATTCGTGAATGGTACTGCCATGTTCAAGAAGGCGATGAGGGGTAGGACAGAACGACCAGCAGTAGGGGACGTAGTCATGGCAGCCTTGGGAGTTACAGTAGCATTTGTGAGTGGTAAGAGCTGTACACAGAGCTGGGTTGGGTGCCCGTACACATAGACCTCTCATAGAAGCATCAGTAGTGCAGGGTTGAGACACTAGGGTTGTGAGAGATTAAGGTAACTTCATGAGTGTAGACAGGCAATTCTGGGTACAAGCTTGCTTTGGAGTCTTTTAAATTGTACTCAATCTGCTGTCTATTCAGTTGTTGATCCCTTATAAGAAGAGGTCTCTGAATTATTATTTGAAGTAATCTGTCAAGATATACAGACCTTTGATTATTTTTCAAGCAGACATGTCTTCTAGGACATCAACATGAGGTCATAGGGTATTTATGGTTATAGTTAGAAAATGACATCATGAACTAGTGCTTATCTAAAACGTTCTAACTTGGTTACTATGTAGTTATTTTTATCTATCTCATGTACTTTAGGTTATGTTTTCTGTCCTGTGTTTTGACTGCTACTGCTAATTTTGTTTTGAGATCGTAAAACAGCTTTAGACTTCTCTGAAAGCCCATTACTTATTGGCATGTTTTCATTTATTGACAGGTTCATGTATTCCTTCAGGCTTTTAAAACACATTCATAGCAATAACAATAATTTATTTTGGGGATTGGAGTTGTATCTAAGTCTCACCGTCTGAAAGAGAATTATAAAATTCACTTCCAAAATTTTGGGCTTTTAAAAATCATGCAGTCAAAGCATTTACTATCATTTTTTTGGATGTGAATTGCAAGGTGGTTTCAGCGTGTATAGTAGGAGATGTCTCTTTCTCTTTTCGTGTGTTGAGGTACATTTTTAAAATTTTCTATCCTTGTCTCCTTTATGACTCAAGTGTTACTTTCCCGGGGAGAATCACTGTGCTTTTATTCTCCCTTAACCACTCAAATCACCTAGGGATGGTTAATCTGTGCACTCTTTCTCTCTGGTATCCTAGTCCTGCCCAGCCCTGTGAAATGTTTCAGAAACCAATCAATCTGTAACCATTAGGTTAAGGCTAAATGGTGACTCCCCTCAATTCCAAATGGTCTGAGAGCTGAGGCATGTGGGAACTGTCACGGTGGCCGTGTATTTAGACGCAGGGGAGAGGTCCAGGCATCACCATTGCTTACTACAGAAGCAGAAGACTGCTTTAATGCCACATACTGGGCTAGGCCCTGGGGACATATTAATGAGCAAATAGGTGCAGTCCCTTCTCTTGAGGACTTTCTGGAAAAGAAATATCCTGCAAACAGCATAGCAGAAAGGTAAACCAAGCTTATTAATAAGTAAGAAATATATTCCTTACTTACTTTTTATTTATTTATTTTTTTGCGGTACGCAGGCCTCTCACTGTTGTGGCCTGTCCTGTTGTGGAGCACAGGCTCTGGACGTGCAGGCTCAGGGGCCATAGCTCACGGGCCCAGCCGCTCCGCGGCATGTGGGAACTTCCCGGACCAGGGCATGAACCTGTGTCCCCTGCATCGGCAGGCGGACTCTCAACCACTGCGCCACCAGGGAAGCCCAATTCCACATCTTTGAAATTTGTATTAATAACACTTATTCGACCAAGAAGTTGGCGAATTATGTAAACTTAAAGATTGACTTTCTTCAAGAATCTGTCAAATTAGGATATGACAGCCGGCTCTAGCTATCAATGTGTATTTCCTACTCACATTCATTTTTCCTAGTCAATAACATTTAATAGTAAGCAGTATAACTGGCTATAACTGATATGATGATCATCTCCATATAATCTATGTCATTTCTTACAGTTATTGCCAGTTTTCGAGGAACTGTCCCGTATGGCCTGTCATTGGAAATTGGAGATACAGTTCAGATCCTGGAGAAGTGTGATGGTAAGTAGACTAGTGTTGATTGTTTGAGGTTGTATAAACAATCTCCTGCAACACTGCACAGTTCATAAAGTTTACAGATTGTTTCCATACTTCTGTCAATCCCTGGAATTTCCCCAGTAGTCACAGTGAACCATTTTTAACAAAACTTTTTTCTTGCATATTGAACGTTTGGCTTATGGGAAAGCATTATTCGGTATTTTTAAGCTGATTGTATTTTTTCCTAATATTATTTACTTATATTCACTAGATGACAACATAGAAAGCAATTGAGACTATTGAATTTGTGAGAGTTCATGACTTGGGGCCAAACAAGAAGGCCTTTCTTAGAATGTCAAGAGTCTGGTGGGTTCCCCAGGACAGAAAGAAAGAGGTCTAGAGCAGAAATGCCTTACCCCAGGTTGGGTAACCAGATGCCTCCAGGTGGGACTCCTGCCCAGGCCAACTCTGCTCTAGTCCTGCAGCCATCTCCTCACCTCCCTCAAATCTGGGCTGAAGTTATTCACTGCATTTGAAAAGTTAAATGAACTTGTATGATTAATTTATGTAACAGGTATCTCATTCAATCGACCTAATATGTACGTTCTCAAATGCTTCTATTCCTGGTCAACAAAACATCCTTAAACTCTAGTCCTTAAAAAGATCCCAGATGAAATGACTACTCTTTTTTTCTTATCAAAATGGCCACATTGTAAAGTCCTATCAATATATCCAAAGATAACTGTTTTTCCTCTTAATATATTGTCCTTATTAGGAATTTATAATATGGTAAGATTCTATCATATCAAGGTTCATTATTGGCAAAATTGTGTTCTCCCAAATAGAACTATTACTTTTAGTTAGAGCCTGTTATTAAATTGTGGCGATACATGGACATTTATTTTGTCCAATGTAACTAATAAAAATAAAGGTTTTCTCTGTCATTGCCAGATATATTTTGTTTCTATTTTCTTTACAGATAAATATAAAGTCTGTTTTGAATTGGTGAAAATGGGCTTCGCAACTATAGGAGCTGTATTTTTGGTTTTTTAATTTATTTATTTATTTTTGGCTGTGTTGGGTCTTCGTTTCTGTGCAAGGGCTCTCCCTAGTTGCGGCGAGCGGGGGCCACTCATTGCGGTGCGCGGGCCTCTCACTATCGCAGCCTCTCTTGTTGCGGAGCACAGGCTCCAGACGCGCAGGCTCAGTAGTTGTGGCTCACGGGCCTAGTTGCTCCGCGGCATGTGGGACCTTCCCAGACCAGGGCTTGAACCCGTGTCCCCTGCATTGGCAGGCAGATTCTCAACCACTGCGCCACCAGGGAAGCCCCTGGGAGCTGTTTTATAACCTGAAAACCTTTCTGTATGCTGTAGTTGGACAGAGACCTCTCTATGACATATCTGCAATTCTCAAAAAGTTTTGGTTTCTGTTAAAATAGTTGTTTAAGAATGGCTATATTTCTTGGATGGATGTCTTTAAGGGATATAGTAAACCCTGACATTATAGAGATTCCATTTCTCAATTCATTCTGTTCTCTCCAGATTGATTTCAAAATGATGTTTTACAATATATTCTTTTGAGAAAACTTATGAGGAACAAAAATATTTAAATGCAAATCTCAAATACTTCTTTCTAAAAGTTCAATTAATCAAAAAAAGATTCAATTCCATAGAACATTTGTTACATGATAAAAATAATTTCTTACCAATAAGCAAAATGGTTTTTGTTCTTGAAGAAAAAATAAATTGAAAATAATACATTTATAGGGGGCTATATATTAACCATATAAATATATATATGTATGTATCTATCCATCTATATATGTATATATATATACACACCCTGTAATTGTTTTAAACTATAAAAAGATATGTTCCCCATTAAGGATAGTGCCGTAAAATTGATTCAGAGTTCCTTGGAGATTAAGTAATAGGCATTCTACAGAATAAAAACTATGTGTTGGTGAAAGAGTGCCATTAGTTCTCTTAGTAGATGAGACTTGGCTTCACTCTTCTTAGGCTATCAGACTGATCCTAACCCAAGACAGTAAGCTGAAGAAATGTGTGAATTCACTACAGAACTGCTGGCTGAGCACTATGCTTTGATGGTAGAATCTGGGCTTTGTAGTCAGGCAAAGAGAATTTGGAACTATGTTAAATCTTGTGTAGATTTTTGAATTTCCCTGGGATGTAGTGTAGCGTTTTAGAAAATGAAGTGAAACTAAGCTCAGAGAGGTCAATCAATTTGCCCAAGATTCAACAGCTAATAAGTAGCAAAGCCAGAATTTAAGCGCAATACTCTGATTCCAAAGCCTTTATTTCCGTTATGCATGCTTCTATTTTTCATGTACGTTTCCAATACAATTTGTAAATGATTTTATTAATAGAAGACTTTAACTAGTAGTCACTTGACTGTTAGTCGAGCCTAATCCCAACCCCCATTATGTTTATACCTAGAATATTTATATGTAGGGTAAAATTCCATCAGTAAAGGACAGATTGATTTCTAATCATTTCTTCAAAGTATTGTAATGATTTATTGAAATATGACCATGATTATTTCTCCACAGGCTGGTACAGAGGATTTGCCTTAAAAAACCCAAATATCAAGGTAAAAATTATTGCTTTTAACCATAATTATGGGATTTTTAAGAAAGACAGTTATTTTTCTTTATTTCATTATACAATTGAAATTACAGTTGGGACTCTTAGTTGAAATACTAAATGGCAATACAGATTTTCATAATTTTGGAAATTCTTTTGAACTTGGATTATAGTTAAGACATGCTATTCAAATGATAATCCTATGTAGCTCTTGAAATTTATACTGAGAAGACCTTAATAGGCTTACTATATATATAAAAAAATCGTTTTGAAGTGTTAGTTTCACAGAGAGTGAAAGTAAAATTCAGGCAGGGGAAATATATATATTCCAAAAGAAACACTGAATAGAGTTTTCTGTGGTATCATTTGTAAAAAGTTGGTGTGGCAAAACAGGTTTATTGTAGGGTATGTTAAGAGTCCCTTTGGATTTGAGGAGCTGAAATGTGGGAAAATCATATAAAGAGTCCATCTTTCTTACCATTACAGACAAAAACTAAGACTTATTATCCTTTATATATTTATATAAATCCTAAGGAATTATAGTAGGAAGTAATAATGATTTTTCTTTTACCTTTCATTTATGTAGTTTATGATTTTGACACTAATCCTCGCTAATATCTATATTTTTTCTAATACTTTGTTCTAATCTACCCATGCTACCCACATTTCTCTAATATTTTTTTACATGTCATGTTCATTTTTCGGTTTAATTCTGGTTTTACTAGGATTGTAGATAAGAAATTGTATCATTTCTCATTACCAAAGTCTAATATAAGTAATCTAAACTCTTTTGTCTGCCTTTCTGCTTAAATATACCTTTTTTCCGGATCATCCAACTGTGTTTATTACTTTATTTCATTTATTTTAGGCCATTCTAAAGGAGAGCCTGATACTTTTACCCTCATTTAAAGTTATCTTTGGACATCTGCAGGCACATGCAAATGTAGCTTCAGTATTTAATTTTTCATTTAGTACATGCTTGAGAAAAAATGTGTTATGGTTTGTTACTTCTGTTACCCTTTGAACCTCAAGTTCTGACTTTTTCTTGTTAATTACTATAGTTACTCTATTTGTTATTCCTACCATATTAAGGTAAATTTAAATTCCAAAGGAAAAAAAAGTTATTTTTTTAACCTATATACGTATTTACTACTGTTGTATATTACAGAACTTGCTAGTTAAATTTTATATTATCCTTGGATCCACAGTGGTGATAATGTATTCAAATGACATTTGTTTTCCTAAATATTTAATTGAATTTGTCATTTAATTGTACCTAAAAAATCATTCAGAGAATATTGTTGTTTAATGGATAATAAAATTGATGCTCTTCTTTTTAATGTTGTTTTTTTCAATTTCTCATTTAGAACAAAGGAATAATTTCCTTGCCCTAGCTTTTCCCTACAATAAAAGGCTTTAAGCTAGCGTGGCTTCTTTTGTTTAATTTTTATTCCGTCAAAATGGCAGCCTGGTGATTAATTGCTGCTATGTTTTCATCAAAGATCTTCCCTAACATGTAATACACAGATTGTTTCCAGATTCATAGTGGTATTTTTTAGTATATATTTTTAAATAGACACATGAGTATTTTTGGAGAGAAGAAAAAGAACTACAACAAAAACAAACAAACAAAAACCCCCTTCTTTCAATACTGGAGTATTAAAAAAAAATTCTTATTCAACATGCTTTCTATATAGAATTCTTGAAAATATAAAAATTTTCTGTTTTATAAAGAATATACTTTTGAGTGGGATTTAATTTTTTGATTATATTTATTTTAAAGTATCTCTAAATTTGTACACTGGTAAGTAGTAGAAAATAAAATGAATGGGTCTAAGCTACAATAGATTTAGCCTAAAGAATATGTTAGAGATTCCTTCTTCCTAGTATTGTTATGGTTGTGTGGCTATATTTTATACATATGACTTACAAAACTAACTCTGCTGTAATAGACAGCTAGAACCATAACCTGCATGTTTTCTCTTCCAGGGTATATTTCCTTCCAGCTACGTTCACTTGAAAAATGCATGTGTAAAGAACAAAGGGTAAGAAATGAATTTTATTAATAGTTGAAGAATTTTTCATAGAACCATTACTTATTTTGGAATTTGAAGACTTAGTAATTGTCTTGAAAAATGAACTATAGAAAAGCATGCCATTGTCTGTGTTGTTTGATAAAGACAGATTACACTAAGGCAGTTGGCGGAGAAAATTCGAGAACCACGTCTGTGTGTTGGACAACAGTAGGATCTAGGGCTCTGGAGGTCTCTCATTGTCCAGAAATCATGGAATCGGCCTAACCTTTTTTTTTTTTTTTAACATCTTTATTGGAGTATAATTGCTTTACAATGGTGTGTTAGTTTCTGCTTTAAGCAAAAAGAGTTGATTTTTCCTGGTTTCCTGCTGTGTAGGGAAGCATGGCAGTCACACCCATCAAATGCTGAGTCATGTCTCAACCCCAGGAATTCCCTAGATTCACTACTGAATTATAAGCAGCCAAGTCTGCCATTATTTTCCTGTTTGGGGTTAATACCATATCCTTGTGTGACCATTTCACAAAGCCGCTATTCTGCTTCAGAGAACATCATTTCTGTGCTGTTTGTTTGATTGAGCTCATTGATCACTTAGGATTTCTGATATATTTGAAAAGTTTTTCCCAGTCTGTGTCCAAAAGGACTTAAAACAGCTGTTATGATAAAAGATTATTCAAATACAATATCACAGAATGAAAGAGTAGCACTTGCTTATTTAAGTGGTTAACATAAGCAGATTATTCATTTTAAGTGAATCCAAATATTTGCTGCCAATGTCACAAGGAATATGCATTGGATCACTGAATAATTTTCATTTTATGACAAAAGAAACAATGCAGGTTGTACCATAAAAATTTCATTATTCATCAAATAGCAAAAAATAGGAATTTATTAGATTATTAAAGCACATTTTAAAGCATATTAAATTATATCTTCAAACTTTATTTTTACCGGAAAAGTTCCATGGAGGCTATTCAAATGGGTGATTCTTATATCCACTCTCTATAAAGGTAGAGTATTAAATCTTAGCTCAGTGAAATAATTTCTTCAGATGGCTGAGAGTATATGGTATAACTACTTTGAGTATGTGGATAAAACTTAAAGAGTCTAGGAGATCCTTATGTTATATGTCTTATATATGTCAGTTACTTTAAGCAGTATTATTATTATTATTTTGATAGTAGTAGTAATTATTTAAAACAGTAGATTAAAAACATAATTCTACTACTAATAATTACCACTACTATTACTCTTTTAAAAAATGTGTGTCCGTCAGAAATGTTGTGCAGTTATAATCCACCAGAAGTGAGTCAAGCAGAGTTATTAATCCTTTTGGAATTCTTCCACCAGACTCTATCCACCTCCCTTCAAGTAAACCAAGGGACACTCCAGAAAACACATGCTTACTCTTTGTTCTGACCTTTCTGCCCTAGTGATCTGGTCTAGGCAATGTTGAAACCCAGGGTTTCTACCCTGTCCCTTAAAGAGTCCACTTGAGCAGACCCCCTGCAGCCAGAGTTCTTTGCTGCCTTTGCCCCAAACCCCACCCTGATCCCCTCAACTCTCCAGAGCAGAGGGCCACCCAGCCCCCATCTTATACTCTGACCGAGGAAGAGAAAAGAGAAGATGCTAGCAAAAACGTCAAGCATCACTTCACCCAGTGAAAGTCCTCTCTCTCAAACTGTATTGGGGTGGGACATAATTTTAATTGAAACAAGTATCTTCTTTTATTTTTTTATTTTTATTTTTGTCCTAGCCAGTAAGTGGTGAGTATCTGGCTCCCTTGAGTCCGAGGAAGTTTAAATATGGGTAAAGGTGTCTCAGAATTTGGTCGTGTAAGTTTAAGACTTGGTTGTGGGTTCTCCACCTGAAAGAGGGCATGATAAGCATTATACAGCAAGAGAACTTCAGGGTAGAACCAAAATTTATTTTCTTAAAAAAAAAAAAATGTTGGAATTCATTGAGACTTTAGGTTCTAGGACTATTAACTGGAAGAAAAACTTTAGCCTGAAAACATTCAAGAACACGTGTTGCCAGGTGATTGCTTTCCCAGAGAGGAACCTCTTTGGGATTTTGATGTTACCTGCCTTATTTTCAGGGGATTAGCACCCTGATTGCCCACCAGGATGAAATAGCTGCAAAGTTCATCTCGGAATAACTGAACAAAATATAATTTCAGGGGCAACTACTTATGACAGACTGTTTGAATGTTGATTTTGGTATAATTAAAAGGAAACAGCTGCCTCACCTAAAATGGCAATTCTGTGCTTCTTAAAAATTTACATTTTGGTTGAACAAACCCCAAATCAACTTCCCACAGACTGAATTGCCTTTATGTTCTTTCCTGGGTCTTCAGAGCAATGCAGGACTGACAGGGGTCCTTAAATTACAGTTTGTGAGGTCACTTCTCTATTGTTTAATTCCTGCTGAGGTCATTTCAGTTTTTAGATGTTAAGTAGGTTGTTGAGTTTTCCTGGAAATTCACTGTTCCCTCCTGACCTTGCATTCTATCATTTTATAGTCTCTGTCTCCAGATATTCATCCTTTAAATTGCAACAGCTGCTTCAAAAGCAAAATAAATGCACTACCATTTAAAAATGTCATATTATATAGACTTGATAAAAGGTTCTATATATGTCACAGTTCATATATTACTGTTTACTTTTATTTCTAGTTTTACAGCCCAGCTTTATGTTTTCAGCAGTGTGTAAGCTCTAGAAAGGAGTAAAACATTCACAGGGTCAGTACTTTAGCAGCAGTATGAAATGAGGAGAAGAGGCTCTGTTGGTGAAGAAATCGAGGCAAGATTTTAATTCCCATACTTGCTGTCAAGAAAACTTTACAAAAAAAATTATATGCACTTTGGACATAACGTCAAAAAGGAATGCAGAGCAGTTATTAGCCTCATGCTACGAAGTAACTTTCCCTTGATCATCCATGTAACCTGGTTCAGTGTCTACATATTAGATATTGTCCTTGGAAAAAAATACTCAAATGAAGAGATAATCCCCATCAGTACAGTCAGTTAGCATTCTTTTGAGAAGCTGTAGTATTAATAGGCACTTACCCATTTTAAGCTGCACAAAAACTGGAAGAATTTGAAAAAAGAAACTAGAGACGAGAAGAAAAGGTTATTGTATGTCAAAGATAGAATACAGAAGACCAATTCAATCTTCTGTTTTTTCCCTCCATCTCCTTCTACATCTCCTTAATATTAGGACCACCATACATACCCTGCTAGATATTGGTATGAATATTTTCCAAGTATCGTTTCTGATGTTTAGAAAAGAAATAGGAGAAATATATTACCCTAATCATGGAGCAGAGCGTTCTGCAATGGATATTCAAACATCTGTGATGTCAAACCCTTAATAAGTTCTGTGATGCATGACAACATTACTGATAGTAGTAATCATTTTTCATGGTCTTGTTGGCAAGTCATGAAAATGAAGTGTTAATGAGAACAAGTGAGTGTTCAGTCAGTATATCAGTGTCTAGTTGTTTATAACGGTGAGTTAGTTTAGATGTTTGCAGCCATCAAAGCCTGATCGTTGAATGAGCCTGTCCCTCCCTTTGAGTCCTATAGTCATAGAGCTTGGAAGGCAAAAGCCATCTCACAGTTTCTGTAGCCTGGTGACCTCATGTTACACACAAGGACTTTGGGACTTGGAGAAGTTAAACGAGTTGCTCTTTAGAGGTCAAACTGTGGCTGGAGCAGAACTCTTCTGCTATTGTTGCTTCACCACCACACTGCTCAGACTTGATCTGGATAAAGTGGCTGGTCGTTCTGTTATGGTACTGCCGTAACCCACTTTACATTCCTCACACAAGTTCATGATCGGATCCCGGTTACTGTCTGCAGAACCAAAAATAACTCTGCAGCTTCCTTTCCTGGTTGGCCTTTTAGAGTGTTTAAGATTATTGCCTATGTCATTTGCATATACACTTTGTTGTTGTTGTTCAATTTCACAGACAATTTGAAATGGTTATTCCCACTGAAGACTCTGTTATCACAGAAATGACATCAACATTAAGAGACTGGGGAACCATGTGGAAACAACTCTATGTGGTATGTAACTTTTTAATGGCATCATGTTTCCGATAAAGAATTGTTTTAAGAAATATCTGAACAGGAGTGTCAACTAGCATTTGAGCACATGCTGTAAGTCACTAGTACTCCTCCAGGAATTAGGGATAGAGAGCTTAATAAGACTCAGTGTTGCTTTAATCCCTGTGTCCATCTAGAATGGATTTTGCAAGTTCTTTTTCAAGCCGCACGAAGGCAAAAGATCACTTTCCTGGCATCTAATCAAATAGGATGGTTTACATGGAACCAGGGTCAGGCTTTCTGAATACATTTAATTTTCAGGGGGAACTAAACTTATTTTCAATACAATTTTCATATTGGTGGTATTTTTTATGTTCTAATTCTCTATAAATTATTCAAGTATAATAAAAATGATAGGCTGCTTAGCCAGAATCAATGAGAATGTTCTAAATGTACAAGAGAAAGGAATGTTTCTTGGGGAAAAAAGGGGTCAGTGTTTTGGGCATATATATATATATATATATACCTATTTACATGTTGTACTTACTGAGAGTCTTCTGTGGTGCAAACCCTGTGGGAAGTACTCTATATGTAGTATCTCATTTAATCCTTACTACCACTCAAGGAAATAAAAGACTATGATCATCCTGAGTTTACA
This sequence comes from Aethalodelphis obliquidens, assembly GCF_003676395.1. NCBI lineage: Eukaryota > Metazoa > Chordata > Mammalia > Artiodactyla > Delphinidae > Aethalodelphis > Aethalodelphis obliquidens. The sequence goes on from NW_020837949.1 coordinate 36,881,358, forward strand.
AATGAGGAAAATGAGGCCGAGAGTGAAGAACTTGCTGGAGGCCAAGTAGTTGGAAAATGGCTGAGCTGGGATTCCGATGTAAATCTAGTACCCTCTCCTCACTCTGAACCACTGTATATGGGGAATTGGGGGTGACATTTTGGGGAAGATGAATTTATTTCTTCTCTGATTTTCAAAGGAATTTATAGAACAGCTTAATCATTTGAAGGGATGTGCTCAAAATACAAAGGTGTACTTATCCTGACAAAATGATTTGAAATAGCCTGTCAAAGAGAAAATCCAAATTAGTGAGGGACATGGGCACAAAATGACCGTTTTTATTTTCTGCTACATAGAAAATGCAATAGGGGCACTTTCCTGGTGGCGCAGTGGTTAAAATTCCACCTGCCAATGCAGGGGAACATGGGTTCGAGCCCTAGTCTGGGAAGATCCCATGTGCCGAGGAGCAACTAAACCTGTGTGCCACAACTACTGAGCCTGCACTCTAGAGTCTGTGAGCCACAAGTACTGAGCCCGCGAGCCACAACTACTGAGGCCCGCACGCCTAGAGTCCGTGCTCTGCAACAAGAGAAGCCACCACAATGAGAAGGCCACGCACCGCAACGCAGAGCAGCCCCTGCTCGCCACAGCTAGAGAAAACCTGTGTGCATCAATGAAGACCCAGTGCAGCCAAAAATAAATAAATAAATAAATTTAAAAAAGAAAATGCAATAGGATAGTTCATTGAGGCAAGAAAATCTTTAAAAGTCACTAATAAAAACCCTTTTGATGTTGGATTTCTCTGACCATGCCCTCCTGGAGCTGGTGGCATTAGGGCTCACTACTAAAGTCCACAAGATGATCTTAGATGAAACACAGTGTCTAGGCTTTGCTGGGGTGAGGTAAATGCACTGTCAAGATAACTGAACTCAAGGGCTCTGTGCTGGGAGACTACAAAGGAAATGCAGATCTCCTTTTTAGATTTAAAAAAATTTGTGTTGGAAAGAATATAAAACCCAAGTATTATTTCATTTAATATTGTACCTGACACTAACATGGAAAATGAAACTATGTAAAATTTTCAAATCACTGCATCCTAAGTACCCACTATAAAAATAATGACAGTGTAAGTGTCAACCATTAGCTGAGCTAAGGCACCAGCACTTTTCCTTTTATGTAGCTGCTGGTGAGGAACAGAGTTGAATTTCCACTTGATTCTTCCTTATCTAGCTATTTTTGCCTGCTTTTGAGGCTGCGAGCATCTATTTTGGGGACATACTTGATTGGCTTGAAAACCTATGTGTTGTAAGCTCTAGGAGTAACCTTCTCACCTCCTACCGTCCTAAGTGACGGAAACAGAGAGAGAATTTTTTCAAAGTTTCCTTGGATACTGGAATGGTAGTCAGTTCTATTAGGAAAAAATATAAAGTTTAACCTGGAAGTACCAGATTTTTGACCTTGAGAAGGAGGCTGACTTGACTCTGTTGGACCTTTTGGTTTCTCTTTTCCTGATGTAAACGTTTTTGCTAAATGTTTTAGTTCAAGTTCATCATGCTTGAGTGTATTGGGGTACTGTCTGTGGTCTTTCCTAACAGTTTTAAGGCTAGCTTCTCCACTGGAAGCTTCTCCACTGGAAGGTGCTTGATGAGCCACTAATATCTTGTCAATTGTAAGTAGTATATGAGATATACTTAATATACGTAGGACATTTAGCATAAAAAAGCACATGGCAGATGCTTGAGAAATGCTATTTGCTCTTTTTAATAACATTGGTAATGGCCTAATTAATAACCTTTAAAATATCACTTAATAAAGTATCAGTAATCTAACCACAAAACGTTTAGGAGAAATACAGCAGCCATCTTTTACCAAGTACTTTTGTGCGGGCCTTTGGGTGGGTATTTCACATCTGTCTTCTGTGGGACTCTGCCAGGTAGTTTTTATTCTTGAAGCTCATCAGAGATAATCTATCCAGAGTCCCATGCTAAGTGGGAAAGCCTGGCTGTAAACTGAGGTCTGCTGCTCCAAAAATTATATTGTTTTCATCTTGAGGCAAATCAAAACTTACCCATTCTCTACAACACTAAAATATTTACAGTTCACTTTTTGCAAAAAGTATTGCAGAAATTTTCTGATATATTGTAAAAATGTTTAGGTATTTTTCTATTTTAAGTGTTTAATATTGTACCCTACCTTTTTCATTTGACATTAAATCAAAAGCATTCTTCACGTTTCCTGAACAGTCTTCATAACTATCCAAGTTTTAAAATCCAGTTTTTAAAGAAGCATCATTTTCTGACTAGCTGTCAAAACAGATATGTACTGTTTTCATGCACGAGTAGGGAGGGTTTGCTGGTCAGGACTGCAGTATGTCACTGTTCCTGCCACCTCTTCCTGAAAGGGAAAGCGGACCAACTTGTTTTCCTTTTATAAAGGATCTGACTTCTCAGCTCAATGTTCTCTTAGACTTAAGAACTAGAGGCGACATTATTAGGAAATCAAGCCCATTCTTCTGGACAACTGCAGAACGCCTTTCCCAAGAGCAGGACAAATGACTTTCACACTGTGACAGTCATTTTAAGCAGAGCTGACTCTCTCCCCAGCTGCATGAGATTTGACTTATATTTTCCTTATGTAATTTCTTTGACTCAAGTGAACTTTTCTTTCTGACCACAGAGTTCCTCAAGTTTTTTTTTTAATTTTAATTTTTTTAATTAATTTTTTAATTGAAGTATAGTTGATTTACAATGTTGTGTTAGTTTCAGGTGAACAGCATAGTCATTCAGTTATATATATGTATATGTATGTGTGTGTGTATATATATATATATATATCCTTTTTCAGATTCTTTTCCATTATAGGTTATTGCAAGATACTGAATATATAGTTCCCTGTGCTATACAGTAGGTCCTTGTTTATCTGTTTTATATATAGTAGTATGTGTCTGTTAACCCCAAACTCCTAATTTATCCCCCCCACTTTCCCCCTTTGATAATTGTAAGTTTGTTATCTGTGTCTGTGAGTCTCCTTCTGTTTCGTAAATAAGTTCATTTGCAACATTTTTTTTAGATTCCACACATAAGTGAAATCATATGATGTTTGTTTTTCTGTGTTTGGCTTACTTCACTTAGTATGATGGTCTCTAGGTCCATCCTCCTCAAGTTTTTCTTGATCTTCCCTGCTTGTTCTTTTATATGATCTAAACAGAACCCACCTCTCAAGATCCACCAAAACTAACAGCTCTAAATCAAGGTATTCCTTCCTTCATTCTTCAGCTGCTGGGACTACGTAGTGCAGTCTCAGCCATTGTGGTTGGGAGCTTACACGAGGTGAAGAACACAGACACTGACCAGTGACTTAAAACATTATAGCACCTTTGGAATGACTTGTATGGGAGTGTATAATGTGAGTAAAGAGTGAGAGGTTATAGAAGAACAGGCTCAAGAGAGTGCTCTAGGAGTTGAGAGCAAGATTATTGATATCTCAGAGGACAGGGATGGTGTCGTGGAGAATCCTTCTTGGTCAGCTGGCACATTGCCTAACCTGCGCAGTACATGAAAATGCTCTTCCAGTCACCAAGCATTGATAAAGCAGAAGATCCATCACTACTTTTACCAAAAAAAGAAAAAAAGAAAAAGAATGTTATGACTGACCATCTTTACCCATCACCCAGAACTTGGTATTTCTGGCAGCGTATCTCTGTAGAGGACTTTAGATGAACGATCATCTCAATACTTTCGTACCACTATTCACATAGCCTACTAATAATTTTTGTAGAAAGTAAAAGCATGGCTTCTTCTTAAGAAAGATGAAGGGTTGATGGAAGATGAAATACTTATAAAAGGTTTACCCTAAATGTCTCTGGGGAAGAGACATACATTTAGATTTTGATAAAGACACAATATTTATAAGAGGGTTTATTCTGAATCAGAACATTAATGATAACAGCATTAGTAGCAGCTGTTACTTACATGATATTTATTCTGGGCCAAGCATTGTTCTCAGAGTTTTAATATATGAAGTCATCAATCCCTATAGCAAGCCTATGAGATAGGTACTAGGATAGCCATTCTACAGATAAGAAAAGAAGCACAAAGAGGTTAATACACTGCCAAAGGTTTTTCACTCAGTGAAGGGCAAAATTTCAATGCACATTGAGGTAGTTTGTCTTTCAAGTCTGTGCTCTTAATCAGTATACTCTTGGGGTCTCTTCACAAATGTTATCTCTAATCCATAAAATAACCTTACAGGAAGTTAGTACTGTGCCTGTTTCACAGATGGCAAAAGCCATACTCAAAGCCTATAAAACTAGTGAGTGGCAAAACCGAGATTTGAAGCCAGGAGTTTAACCTGTCTTTTTTCCAACTAAGCCTCCTCGCTTGATGAATTTCACAGGAGATTAGCCTGAATTTACATGAATGTTCAACAAGTAAGAAAGAAAACATTTCTTTTTAAGTCTAAATACTGACCAGATAATGGCAGTGAAAATTCATCAATGAACGAGTGTGAGAGCCCTCTGTGTACCCAGCTTCTGATGGGAACACAGTAAAGCATTAAGACCAACATGTAAGAAATAATTGGAAAACCGTGTTTTCTGTTGAATTGGCTTTAATTACATGCAGGCATACTTCAGAGAAGGGGAAAAAAGAATGTGAGCAAGAGTTGTAAGGGGAAGATTTCCTGAGGGAGGTGGAGGTCGGGTGGAGCCTTGAAGGGTAGTAGAATTGGATGGAGCTAAAGAAAGAGGATTTGAGGTGGAAACGGAAGCAGAGTAAGTAAAGCCAGAGACCAAGCTTGGGTGTGGAGGCTTAGTGAGGACCCTGGGACACAATGTCTGTGTTGGGGAGTCTGAGAAGTGAAGTTGGATTCTTGGGCAGGAGAACAGCATTGTGAAATGGGATGAAAGCATGTAGAGCAATGAGTGCATTTGAGAACCCGAGGGGAGAGTTTGTCTGTTAATGGAGAATCTGTCCACAGAGTGGCCAGCACACAGAGGGTAAGCAGGACTGCCCCCCATTTCCTCTGTGGTTACCCTATGTCTCAGTGACTGATCATTGAATTTCCGCATTTGTGTATTTCCCAGAGAAATGAAGGCGATCTCTTCCACCGGCTGTGGCACATCATGAATGAAATCCTGGATCTGCGGCGGCAGGTGCTTGTGGGGCATCTCACCCACGATCGGATGAAGGATGTGAAGCGCCACATCACCGCCCGCCTGGACTGGGGCAACGAGTGAGTACTGGCCGCTGAGGGGGTGGTCTCTGGTGGCTGAACACAACAGATGTGACTGCAACACAGGTGTGAGCCACTATGCAGTCCTATCTCTGGAAGACACCAGAGGAGGCTTTTCCATCTTTCCGCTTTGGGGGGCTTAGTGCAAACTCTCACGAGTAGAGTCAAGAACTGCATCCTCTAGGGCTGGTGGGGGTCCTAGAACATTGTCGGTTCTCTGCTGCCCTGTGTGCTCTGACAGTGTGCAAATGCTCATGAAATACAAAGTATTCACTGGGGTCAATCAGATATGGCGTCTGCTAAAAATTCATCTTGTTTCAAGGCTTTAGGTTTGGCATGTGAATTTCCTTCTAAATATATTCCTCTTCTTTATTGTGGCAGTAGGTCGTTGGTGTAATCTGGAGGGATACGCTAATGCTAATAGCTTCTGTTAAAAGTCTTAGGACAGGTACCCTGGGTGGGAGGGGGCGTGCTCTCCTTATTGCCCTGATTCTGCCTGTGTATACATATTAGTCTCTTCGAGGAGCTACTTGGGAGAGCTCAGTAAAAAAGCTGCTCTTGACCAAGATTTACTTTTAAATAAAACTGTGAGTGACTAATCTACAATAACAGCCAAGCACTTTAAATAGTATCTCTAATCACTTAAAGCTCTGATGAAGGCTGATTGTGCTAAGTATGAATGTTAATATATGGGGGAGAAATTAGAATAAACCAGCTTTGACTATGATGTTAGTTAGGCTTGTATGGGCTTAAGTTTAAGGATGGTAAATGGTCCCTCGATATCCTACAAGGTCATAGCCTCCCTCCGTTTCCTCTCCCCAAATCCCCATTTGCTATTTGGACCTTCAAAGGATCTTAGGGCAACAGAATAAAAGAAAAGCCGACAGAAAAAGGAAAAGGCAGTAAAATGTGCACCACAGATAAATTTGCCTCTTGCTGAATCTGGAAAAACTGATCTGAAACGAGAGTGTGCTTCCTCTAACCATAGAAAGTCGCTTTATCAGAAGCCAGTTTTGTTTCCTGCCAAGATATCACATATTACAGGTATGAAGACGTGGACCCACTAACACATTTTAAACCTCTGTCTCATCCAGAGTCCTTCTGGTATTTCGTTGAGTGAGCTGTGCCATTCATCCTTTTACCGACAGTCGGGAGAGCAGCCCTAATTCATTTATCTCAGGGAGATTTATTCCTTCTGGGGAGTCAAAAACAAGAGCAGGTTTGGAATGCAGCAAGACATTGTACTCGGAACTCTGCTTTTCTACGATGGGAGGCAAATTCCAGAGCCCTCCTTGACTTCAGTTTCCTCACTTGTCGAAGGAGTAAGTTGAGCTAGAAGAGATCCAAGGCCCCTTTCCGCTCCAGGGCAACATGATCCAAAGCACATAGCACTTCCTGAGAGAGATGATTTGCCAGCCACATGCATGGAGCCTCTGGTCTCGCTGTGTGAGATGGGGTAGCACTTTGAGGGGTAGATCTGAAGACTTTTTTTTTTTTTTTTTGCGGTACGCTGGCCTCTCACTGTTGCGGCCTCTCCCGTTGCGGAGCACAGGCTCCAGATGCGCAGGCTCAGCGGCCATGGCTCACGGGCCCAGCTGCTCCGCGGCATGTGGGATCTTCCCGGACCGGGGCACGAACCCATGTCCCCTGCATCGGCAGGCGAACTCTCAACCACTGCACCACCAGGGAAGCCCCTGAAGACTGTTTGACCATGACTTAGGCTGCCCATCTTTCATGTGTTTTTTGTTTGTCTGTTTTGAGAAAACTTTGAGCTTTCTCTGAATTATATTGGCTCTTAGTCATTGTGCTGATCCTCCTTTAAAAGACTAGTTTGTAAATAGGAAGAAAGTTGGATGAAGTTAGCTTATCAAAAATAGCTTAGAAATATAGAGCAGGCAAGAAGATGATACTTTTTCAGTTTTAGGAAGGAAGATGATGACATAAAGAAGGGAAAGGAGGGAAAAACATTAATTATGACTGAATCATGGCTCAGTTTAGACTCATGTAAGTTCTAGCTTGTACTTTGGGCAGTTCTTTGGCTAATTTATGGTAAGTTGGTAAAACATTGATGCATGAAAGTGAGCAATATAATTTATTTAGGTCATCCTCAAATTCATGAATTTTCTGAGGTCTCATTCTGTTTCCTTTGAATTTCTTTGACAACTTATTTAAAATGACTTACAGTTTACAAATTGTGCATTTACTGTATTCCTTTAAATATAGTTTTCTTACTGAATGGAAAAGCAAAAGTGGAAAGCAAATTCAGATAATTCTCTTGCATATTAAACTAAGTTGTTCTGCAAAATTGTCTGTCAGCATGTAGATCTCAGGATGAACATAAGTGAAAGATGTGTTCAATCTCAAGTTGTATGTCAAACTGTTGAAGAGTGGTGAAGAGAAGCCCTCTAGATGGAGGAAGCTTGGGGGGAGGGGGAGGGGGAGGAGATAACCCATCTTGTTCCCTAAAGGGGCCATCAGAAGAAGTGTTCTCGCCTGGAAGCCTCGAACAGACTTAAAATAATAGCACCTGTCTCAGTTCTCCGTAGAGTCCTGTGCTGTCCTTTGATTTTCCCGTGATAATGATACAGGAGGGAGTACCCATTCATTCTTCCTTCCTGATGTCCCAAAGCAGTTCAGTGACTGAGTTAATATAAAACTAACCCCCCACCCACCCATTTCCCTTGCTGGCGTCCCATGTCCTAGGTCCTCTCCTTCCATCCTGTTCCTTCCCTCTTTGCCTCATTTCTTCCTGTTTTTTAGAGCACTGTCCTGATCTTCTTCTGTGAGCTTAGAAGCCTCACACAGTGGGAGGGTTATCCTAAGGATATACCTAGGAATTAACAGAACAAAATAGAAACATATCAAAGTCTCTTCACACAGCTAGGACTCCAGGAAGCCAGCAGAAGTTGAATAATCCAAGCCTTATGAGAGGAAAAGACTTGCAGATCACCAGTTCCTGGGGCCTGAAAGCTGAGGAAGGTTCTGGATCCCACACCTACTCCAGAACCTCTGCTGCTGGAGTTGGTCTTAACTCAGTCATTCTGCAGTCATGTAGATCACTTGTCCTTCATGTTTCTCAGATGGTTGATGCTATGTGAATTTCTAGGTTCTCATTGACAGCCAGTATCC
>NW_020837949.1:36889707-37129354 GCF_003676395.1 Aethalodelphis obliquidens
TCGGCTCCAGACCGCCGCGATAAAGCAGGTTCGGCTCCAGACCGCCGTGATAAAGCAGGTTCGGCTCCAGACCGCCGCGATAAAGCAGGTTCGGCTCCAGACCGCCGCAATAAAGCGGATATTGCAATAAAGCAAGTCACAAAATTTTTTGATTCCCCAGTGCATGTAAAAGTCATGTTTACACTGTACTATAGTCTATTAATGTGCAATGGCAATATGTATTAAAAATATACATATCTTAATTTAAAAATACTCTATTGCTAAAAAATGTCAAAACAATTAAGATAGTGACATCAAAGATCATGGATCAGAGATCCCCATAACAAATGTAATAATGAAAAAGTTTAAAATATTTTGAGAGTCACCAAAATGTGACACAGAGACATGAGGTGAACAAATGCTATTGGAAAAATGGCGCAAACAGGCGTGCTTGACACAGGGTTGCCACAAACCTTCAACTTGTAAAAAAAAGTAATATCTGCAAAGTGCAGTAAAAACAAGGTATGCCTATATCCTCTTTCCTTTGCTAGATAATCTTTCCTCAGCAATACTCACCTGGTGTCTTCTGATATCTTACGTTGTAGTGCAGTGGTCCTCTCTTGGGACGGGATGGAGAATGGGGAACAGACCCTATCAGAATCCCCTGATGAGGTATAGCAAGGGGGATTTATTAGTCTGCTCAGGCTGCCATAACAAAATACCACAGACTGGGTGGCTTAAACAACAGACATTTATTTTCTCATAATTCTGGAGGCTACTAGTCCGTGAGCAAGGTACCAGCAAATTCAGTTTCTGGTGAGTACTCTGTTGCTGACTTGCAGATGGCTGCCTTCTTACTGTGTCCATACAAGGACAATCTCTGAAGTCTCTTCTTCTTCTAAGGACACCAGTCCTGTTGGATTAGGGCCTCACTCAAATGACCTCACTTAACGTATATTATCTCCTTATAGTCCCTCTTTTCAAATATAGTCATATTGGGGTTAAGGCTTCAACATACAAATTTTGGGAGGACACAGTTCAGAAACTAACAGGGAGACATGGGCATTTTGAAAATGAATTACCGAGTTTGTGCTTTGAAAGTTCAACAAAAATTAGAGAATGGGAGTGTGATTTTTAAGTTTGTTAAAGAGAAACATAAGTGAAGAAAAGTGAGAAACTGTTTTAGTATCTAAAAGCCAAGTCCTACCGTCAAGAGGGCCACAGTCTTGTAATCTTAAAACCAACAATCCCTCAGGGTGGCTGGGGAAGTACCTGGCTTGAAGTATGTGCTGAATTAATAAGAGGTTTTTACTTATGAAACCTCTAATGAGGTTTTGGGGAGGTCACAGAATTTTAGGATTTTTTTTTTTTAACATCTTTATTGGGGTATAATTTACAGTGGTGTGTTAGTTTCTGCTTTATAACAAAGTGAATCAGTTATACATATACATATGTTCCCATATCTCTTCCATCTTGCGTCTCCCTCCCTCCCACCCTCCCTATCCCACCCCTCCAGGCGGTCACGAAGCACCGAGCCGATATCCCTGTGCCATGCGGCTGCTTCCCGCTAGCTATCTACCTTACGTTTGTTAGTGTGTATATGTCCATGACTCTCTCTCGCCCTGTCACAGCTCACCCTTCCCCCTCCCCATATCCTCAAGTCCGTTCTCCAGTAGGTCTGTGTCTTTATTCCTGTCTTACCCCTAGGTTCTTCATGACATTTTTTTTTTCTTAAATTCCATAAATATGTGTTAGCATACAGTATTTGTCTTTTTCTTTCTGACTTACTTCACTCTGTATGACAGACTCTGGGTCCACCCACCTCATTACAAATAGCTCAATTTCGTTTCTTTGTATGGCTGAGTAATATTCCATTGTATGTATGTGCCACATCTTCTTTATCCATTCATCCGATGATGGACACTTAGGTTGTTTCCATCTCCTGGCTATTGTAAATAGAGCTGCAATGAACATTTTGGTACATGGCTCTTTTTGAATTATGGTTTTCTCAGGGTATATGCCCAGTAGTGAGATTGCTGGGTCATATGGTAGTTCTATTTGTAGTTTTTTAAGGAACCTCCATACTGTTCTCCATAGTGGCTGAACCAATTCACATTCCCACCAGCAGTGCAAGAGTGTTCCCTTTTCTCCACACCCTCTCCAGCATTTATTGTTTCTAGATTTTTTGATGATGGCCATTCTGACCGGTGTGAGATGATATCTCATTGTAGTTTTGATTTGCATTTCTCTAATGATTAATGATGTTGAGCATTCTTTCATGTGTTTGTTGGCAGTCTGTATATCTTCTTTGGAGAAATGTCTATTTAGGTCTTCTGCCCATTTTTGGATTGGGTTGTTTGTGTTTTTGTTATTGAGCTGCATGAGCTGCTTGTAAATTTTGGACATTAATCCTTCATCAGTTGCTTCATTTGCAAATATTTTCTCCCATTCTGAGGGTTGTCTTTTGGTCTTGTTTATGGTTTCCTTTGCTGTGCAAAAGCTTTGCAGTTTCATTAGGTCCCATTTGTTTATTTTTGTTTTTATTTCCATTACTCTAGGAGGTGGGTCAGAAAGGATCTTGCTGTGATTTATGTCATAGAGTGTTCTGCCTATGTTTTCCTCTAAGAGTTTGATAGTTTCTGGCCTTACATTTAGGTCTTTAATCCATTTTGAGCTTATTTTTGTGTATGGTGTTAGGGAGTGATCTAATCTCATACTTTTACATGTATCTGTCCAGTTTTCCCAGCACCACTTATTGAAGAGGCTGTCCTTTCTCCACTGTACATTCCTGCCACCTTTATCAAAGATAACATGTCCATATGTGCGTGGGTTTATCTCTGGGCTTTCTATCCTGTTCCATTGATCTCTCTTTCTGTTTTTGTGCCAGTACCATACTGTCTTGATTACTGTAGCTTTGTAGTAGAGTCTGAAGTCAGGGAGCCTGATTCCTCCAGCTCCTTTTTTCGTCCTCAAGATTGCTTTGGCTATTCGGGGTCTTTTGTTTTTCCATACAAATTGCAAACTTTTTTGTTCTAGTTCTGTGAAAAATGCCAGTGGTAGTTTGATAGGGATTGCATTGAATCTATAGATTGCTTTGGGTAGTAGAGTCATTTTCACAATGTTGATTCTTCCAATCCAAGAACATGGTATATCTCTCCATCTATTTTAGGATGTTTTTAAAATACAAAAGTGAGAAGGCTTTGGTTGTATAATTGGAAATGCCATGCAGGAAGGCTTCCGTATTAGAGAGAGTAATGATGTGGAAGGGATGTAGAGCAAAATATCCTCAGAGAATTAAGTGTGAGACCCGGAGTGGGATAATTGAGGGGAGTCTCGTAGAGAGACATCATGAAGCCTTTGGGATAGTTGTGATGGTTACGGAGATGAGTAGAATTATACAGCCTTGACATCAGTGTAGTAAGGTGGATGCCTGGAGAGGAGTATGTTATCAAGGTCACTAGAGGGAAACTGGCAAGATTATAATTATTTTTCTCTGTCCATGGTAAGACATCACAAATCTGATACCATACTTGGTCCCACTGAGGCTGGATATAACGTTAGAATATTTCTTAGCATAGTAATTCACGTATCAGTCACAATGAAACCTGACGTAAGAGATTAGGCCATTTTTGCTACCCCAGGCGTAGACCTATGCTGTCCTAATTTCTGTCCCCTGCCTTTACTGAGTTTCTCCTAATGACTGACCCCAGAACTTGCTATGAATAAGGACCATGCACGTGTTGCCAGAGATTCCCATTATTAATGTGTTAGCTCTGGATATAACTAGGAATTTTGGTGCCAGGTCAAATCCTAAAGGCTACATTTCCCTCTCCTCAACTCTGTTTCTAGAACAAAATTATGTCTCTCTCTAGTTTCCACCCCAGTACAAGGAGGATGGGTTTCTGTGGTAATAGCTTGTAGGGTGCTAAAAGTTCCCCACCACAGAGTACCGAGGCCCCCAGTAGCAGGAGTGCTCCACCAAGAGTGCCAGCCGATTCCCACCCGACCCCATTTACTTGCCTTTGTCATCTTCTGTTTCTCAAGTTATGACCAGTGTTCAGCCTAGTCACTTACTCCAATCACAGTGAGAGGTTAATATAAGGTAAAAAATATGGGTGAGAGAAGCATGGGTGAGAGAATATGGGTGAGAGATATATCGAATGTTAGGGTGATACAGTAAAGATAATTATTTTTTTAATTTATTTTATTTTATTTTTTGGGGAGGGTACGCGGGCCTCTCACTGTTGTGGCCTCTCCCGTTGCGGAGCACAGGCTCTGGACGCGCAGGCTCAGTGGCCATGGCTCACAGGCCCAGCCGCTCCGTGGCATGTGGGATCTTCCTGGACCGGGGCATGAACCCGTGTCCCCTGCATTGGCAGGTGGACTTTCAACCACTGTGCCACCAGGGAAACCCAAAGATAATTATTTTTAATATATCCTATCAAGGTAACTCTTCCGCCAAATGTTTGCAATCTGTTTTCTAGACAACTGGGACTGGACCTGGTGCCTAGGAAAGAGTACGCGATGGTGGATCCAGAGGACATCAGCATTACTGAGCTCTACCGATTGGTAGGTATAGGAATCCTTGGCTCACAGCCTCACTGCTAATTTTGTGGTTTCCATGACACTCTTCATACTTGCTTGATTTTGTAAGAACAGGATGTTCCCGGTTTAATTTGGAGCAAGTAAAGAGAATTGAGAGCTGAGGTGACCATGCCTCAAGTACAAAACTGAGATAATTTACCCACCTCAGAATGCCCTGACGTTCCTACTGAGCCCTCAATGCCCAGGCACTAGGAAGTAAAGACAAAGAAGTTTTAAGTTTTATTTTGTAAATCTTTGTACTTTGCCTAGTCTAGTGAAATCTTTGTATTTTGCCTAGTCTAGTGGAATGGTTACAAGTCATACATATTTATCTGTTCTGTTTCAGGATATTGTTGTGACTAATGGTTTCCAGTTAGTGCTCACCAATATGTTAGCTCCCCTCCCTGCCCTGCTATCACTGTATGCACAGACTCCTGAAAGTATCCCTTCCTTGGTCTCCAAATGCTAGACTTATCCCCCACCTCTCCCAAACCCCAAGCCATCCCTAAGTGCTGAAACTTGTTAATAATCCTGAGATATTTGGTCATCTTGCCCATTGTGGCCTCACCCATGACTTGAGTTTTTTGTCTAGTTACATGGTAGGTTGAAGTTCAGTTACTTACTTGGCATCTAGGTTCCCCAAATCTGGTCCCATCTGCCTTGTTTTTTTTTTTTGGCTGCGTTGGTTTTTCGTTTCTGTGCGCGGGCTTTCTCTAGTTGCGGTGAGCGGGGGCTACTCTTCGTTGCGGTGTGTGGGCTTCTCGTTGCGGTGCTCTTGTTGCAGAGCACGGGCTCTAGGCACATGGGCTTCAGTAGTTGCAACACGTGGGCTCAGTAGTTGTGACTCACAGGCTCTAGAATGCAGGCTCGGTAGTTGTGGAACACAGGCTTAGTAGCTCCGCAGCATGTGGGATCATCCCGAACCTCTAGAGTGCAGGCTCGGTAGTTGTGGTGCATGGGCTTAGTAGCTCCGCAGCATGTGGGATCTTCCCGAACCAGGGCTTGAACCTGTGTCCCCTGCATTGGCAGGCGGATTCTCAACCACTGCCCCACCAGGGAAGTCCCTAGCCTCGTATTCTTTATTTTTCTTTGCGGTACACAGGCCTCTCGTTGTGGCCTCTCCTGTTGCGGAGCACAGGCTCCGGACGCGCAGGCTCAGTGGCCATGGCTCACGGACCCAGCCGCTCTGCGGCATGTGGGATCTTCCCAGACCGGAGCACAAACCCGTGTCCCCTGCATCGGCAGGCGGACTCTCAACCACTGCGCCACCAGGGAAGCCCCTGTAGCCTCGTATTCTTAATATTTGTATAAAGTTTTACCTAATCTCTAGATACTCACTGAGCTATTTTAAAACCTCAAATCAAAGAAGCCAGTATCCCAGGCGTTTCTTTGCTTTGCTCTAGTTACCACTGCATCTTACCCCACGTTCCAAGGAGGAGTGACTGTGGAAAATAGCTGACTCCTTTTTGGAACATCCTACCTCTCTGGGGATAGCTTCCCAAGCTTAGAGTATTCTTCATAGAATTGCAGATTATTCTTCACCTGAAATTATCTGAAAAACGTGGTGGAAAAAATCATCAGTAAACCCATCAGGCGTATGTCTGATTTGAGAAAGCAGTTCTTAATAACACTTTCAGTTTTCCCCTTCATCATCAATCTGTTCAGATTATCTACAGCTCATTATTTCCGTTGGAATAAATTCCGTTTCTGTGGAGAATTTCCTTTGCTTTACGTTGAGCTTCTTGAGGGTGATGTTTCATGCCGCACCCCTCTGTGGCATCAGTGCTAAGCAGGGTATCAGGCCCAGAGCAAAAACACAGTTGAAGGTTGGTTGGAGGGAGGAGGGCAGAGATGGAGGAAGGGCACACAAGGAGAATATTCGCAGTAAAAGTCACCACTAACTCTTAGCTTATGTAACAAACAAAATCTCTAGAATTGATTTGTCAGCAACATCCTCTAATGGGACATTTTTATTATAGTTTATTTAACTGTTGGGCATCAGATTTTGTCTCTCACTTTTGTTTTAATCTCTCACTCAATTTGAAGTTTCTTCAGAGTGGGCACCGTGTCCTATATTGATACTTCCTCTGTTATGTCCAACATAATCTCGTTCAGTGATTTGCACTTAATAAGCAATCACTTAATGATTTTGATGTTACTACGGTATTATGAGAAGACTATGGGCATAGATCCAAAACACTAGGTTTAAATTTCATCTCTTCCTTCCACCAGCTCTCTGATCTTGGACTTACTGCTAAATCTTTCAGAGCTTCAGTTTCTTAGTCTATTAAATGGAAAAATAATTCTAACCATGTTTGTTAGGAAGGTTAAATAAGAAATGCATGTAAAATGCCTTTCCTTGACAGACAGTGTTTGCAAAGCACCTAAGCATTCAGTCAGTTTTCATTCCTTTGTCATCTTTATTTCATCCTCATTAAGGAGGTAAGATGGCAAGAATAATGGCAGCCTTATGTGCTAAATCTTAAGATTAGATTTGGCTGTGTTCAATGAAATAAGTAAATAATAGAAGCTTAGACATGATGGAAATTATTTCTCCTTTACAGTATGCAAGCCCAGAGGCAGGAAGTCCTGGGCTTGTTTGTGGTTTCATGGTGTCAGAGCAAAAAAGGCTCCATCATCAAGGATACTTCAAAGTACACCATAGCTGCAAGAACTCTAGCCATGACCTTGCTCTCCAGCTTTAAGAAGGAGAAAGATTTCTCTCAGTTGACTCAACTATTTTAATGAGCCTTCCTGGAACTACCACACAATACTTGCACTCACATTTCATTGGCCATATTTAGCTAGGGATGTCAAATATTTGAGAAGCAACTAACAGTGTCTGTCACAAATATGTTTTATTTTCCCAAGTTTGATTTTGTATGCATGTGATTTTATCTCTCTTCTTTTTACTTAAAGTCATATATAGGATGGGAAATTTATTTCATCTCTTTGAACATTCCGATTTGTTAGTTGTGGCTGTTGGGAGTGTTATATTGATAAGATTCTGGGGTCTCTTCCAGGCTGTGATCGATTAGCAATGACTGCCATTGGAGGGGGTTTTTCATATTTTATAGCTCAGAACCTAGTCCACAGTCTTCATTTGACAGATGAGGAAAATAAAACATTGTAATTTTACATGAAATTGTAATTTCTCCTCCATAGTGATTGCATTTTACTGCTTCTAAAGCAAAGACAATAGCCCAAGAGAACCCCAAATGATTATAAGCTTCAGAAGGACATGTTTTTTCTTTAAGGCAGCTTCAAGTTCCTATTTATGTCCTGGCCCAGCGTAATCAGGTTCTCTGTAGCACTGGCCCTTTTCTCTATGCAACCTAAACGTGACTGATTGTATTGACTTTGCCGGGGGAGTTGGCAGGCACCACCACCAATCCCTTATGGCGAAGGTGGGAGTGGGGTGGTGATTTATTGTCACTCCTAGATCAAGGATCATGGCATGGAGGTAAAATGCCCCAACACAGGATGCTGGATTAATTGTTGCCACTTCTCTTTCTTTACTATGTCTTCTCCCCGTGATATTTGAAACACAGGTGTTTGCATCTTACACACTCCCTACTGCATCATTAGGAAAAAAATGTCTTGTTTTGGGTTTTTGATAGTCCTGTTAGCAGATCTTTCTCACCTGATTTTGTTCATCTAAGCAGTAAAATGCGCTAAACCTCACCGTGTTGACATACGTCCCGTTGGAACATACGGTTTACTGCCAACAACCAGAGCTCAATCCTTCTGTAGTAAAGAGGACTTTATTGGCTGGGTTCTCTGGTTGTTTGGGCATGAGCAGTATCTTTTTAGGAACCTTTCTTGGTTTTAATAAGATCAGGTTAGCTGCTTGCTTTGTGATACTTAGTGGGTAGGCCAGTGGTTCTCCAACAGAGAACAGGGTACATTTGGCAATGTCCGGAGACATTTTTGGTTGTCACAATTGGGGATGGTGGGGAGTGGGGAGAGGTACTACTGGTATCTGGAGAGTAGATGCCAGAAAAAGACGTTAAACATCCTACTAAGCCCAGGACAGCCCCACGACAGAGAAATTACCAGCCCAAATTGTCAGTAGTGCTGAAGGTGCGAACACTGGTGTGGACCATTCACCCAGTAATTAATTCATTAGTGAGGGTTAATGATTTGTATCACTTTAATAAATCTTCGGAATGCATCTGTTTCTTTTCCTAATCAAAAGTCTAGTTAAACTGTGAGCACATGTAGAGTCACTGCTAGGTGCCTTTGTAACCATAAATTATTTCAGAGATGGATTTTTGTCTATGTGTTATAACTACCAAATCATAGTTCTTGAAGTGTGGACACACCTTTTAAATTTTGCTACTGCAATAATATATTCACAGAGAGATTTTTTAGCAGTTCCCAAAAGTAGTGAATTACCAAAAGATAAACAAGACATCCTTAACCTATGTAAGTTCAAATCTGTCTCAGGCATGGAAGGATGGTGGGTGAGGAAGAGAGGAGATTTCAGCGCCATTTGTGAGGGCCCATGTCACACGTACAAAGGGTAGAATTAAGTGGGCTTATTACTAGCATGCGTGCAAAGACCAAGGCAGTAATTATACAAGGATGCAACAATACGTTTTTCACTCTTCTAGGATTTGCATCTCTCTGCACATGATTTCAATCAGTGATTCTCAGCCCTCATTGCACATTAGAATCACCTGGGGAGCTTTTAAAACTACCACTGTCCAGACCCCCATCCCCTAGAAATTCTAATTTAATTGTTCTGGGATGGGACCTGGGCATAAGTATTTTTTAAAAGCTCTCTTGGTGATTCTAAAGTGCAGCCAAGGTTGAGAACCACTGATCTAGATAGATTGGATTCTTTGCAGGAATAAGGGAGCTAATTTTTCTCCTCAGTTTTTAGTGAATGTCATGAATGATGCTGGGAACTTTGCACTGTTTGAAGTAAAGACCAGACATCTCTTTGAGGTCTGTTCTATTCATAATGTTTTTATATCTGTTTTTTCAGCTCTAGCCTTTAGTAGTTATTCATTTCTCCATAGCAGTTTGCGCATTGTTACCCTGAACTTTTAAGTAAATCAGTAAATAAGTTAGCAACTTCAGAAAATAAAAAGCTTGAGAAGTTAAAGAGATGTAGTTTTATGAATGCATTATGTTTCCTTTGCCCTGTTATAAAGGATTTTTAAAGCCCAAAATAGAGCAACCCTCATAGAAAAAAAAGAATTATGCTTTTTTTCTAGTTAGAATATTTCTCTGCAGAAAGCCTTTTCTAGTAATTATGGCCAACACATACCACAATGCTGAGGTCAACTTTAAAAGAAAATGCACTTACTCTTCATTTTCACAGAGGCGTGTCCAGTGTACCTGCTGAGTATACAATAATTATAGATGCACTTGGTTAATTGCATTTTTTTAGCTGTCTACTTTTCAAGTGGTTCAATTTAAAAAATAAAAGCATGAAAAACTTCTGGTGATTTTATGCTGCTGCATCTATAATTGTACATGGCATTTCTTTGCATTCAAATCTTAGTCATTAGTTACTGAACTATACTTAGAAACATAAAAAGATGGCTGATGTAGACATAGAGTTCTGTACCTTAACCTCGACAAAGGATATGACTCCTTTGGAGTTAATCCCTGAGCTATTAATATATTTTTTTAATTGTCAAGTGATCCACAACAAGTAGCCTCTTTAGTAGTCTGTGTTATGAAAGCAATACTCTTACACATTCTTAGCACCTGTTCTGTTAATTCACAGCCTTTCTGTATGTTTTCCCTGTGCTCTTACCCTGAGTCAGTTCTGCTCACACTGTGGTCCAAGAACTAGCTGGACCGTGAACTGTTTGTAAGTGGCCCAAGTACAAAAATGGCGAGTAAACGTTTAGAAACCTTTATAACATTTTGACATTGCCATGGCATTTTTATGATATTTTATGAAAATATCAATCTGCTGTAGGTTAGGCAGAAAAACCAACCTGGTCCTTCACTGCAGGTAGTTTGAGAAGTACTGTCCTAGATGGTTCATAATTCCCGCTCACTCTTTCGCTCTCAGCTAAAGTGTCATTTTCCCAAGAAACCTTCTCTGACTGCCCAGACACAAGTCAAATTCTCCATTCATCAGAGCTGCAGTTTTCTATCCGTTTGTGGGAAAATTTTGTTGATGTCTGCTCCCCCTAGTAGAAAAGCTCTATGAAGGCAGGATGTTTCTGTGTTTACGCATCATTGCATTCCCAGTGCTGGGCTCATAATAGATATGTAACAAGTATATGTTGACTAAATGATCATTCTCATGTTCTCCTCACCCCTGGAACCATGGGTGATTCCTTTCCTTCCTCAACTTGTGGGAACTCTTACTTCCGGTCCCACCTCCCAAGTATAGCCTAGGCTAGCTGTATTAAGGACGGAAATAAGAGATGGACACAGACTCTGTTCCTGCCTTTAGACCCCTCACTGGCTTTCTTAGGTCTGCTTCCCTGTATCTCCGCAGCAAGTTAGAAACATTTTCTTGCTCTAGTGATTGAATATCATTTGATATTGCCCGCCTCTGAAAACTACCACAAGTTTGAAATTTAGTATGCTTTAAAAGAATTTTTAATTATGAGAAATGTGAAGTCATAGCTACGTTGTTCAGCGAAATGATCAGCTAGATACAATTTAGTCTGATTTTTAAAAGATGGTTAATAATTTGTTCTCACCCTGGGAGTTGACGAGTGACCGATAGCATCCTTTGAACTTCACGCTGCCTGAATCTACTCAGTGAGTTGATATCATTTTAACATTAATGATTAAGAAACAAATCTTAAAGCAGGGTTCCTTGATGGTCTGCAAACTTCAGTTTTTTATTTTAGTGGTTGGGAGAAAATTTGGAATTTAACATCCAACTAGATACCAAATACACAACAACAACAACAACAAAAAGCACAGGACATCATAATCACACCATAGCTAACTAGCTTGTTGGGTTCCATTATTTAATTCGGTCCATGCTGATCATGTTTTTTTGGGGGGGTGTCATTCAGATGGAGCATCGACATCGGAAGAAAGATACCCCAGTGCAGGCCAGCAGTCATCACCTCTTTGTGCAGATGAAAAGCCTCATGTGTTCCAACCTGGGAGAGGAGCTTGAGGTCATCTTTTCACTCTTTGACAGTAAAGAGAATCGACCAATCAGGTAACTGCATGTGGAGATATGACTTGAACTTCTTAATGTTGGAATTGTGGATGTTTGCAACTGGCAGGCTTCAAGATATATGACCTTGTACATTTTTCCTCTATCAGCCTGTTTTCTCATCTGTAGAACTCTGTGAATTTCTAAGCTGCCTAACTTCTGGGCGTTTCCCCGAAAATTAGATGAAATGATGCATGCAAACGTTTTTTGAAAAACTCAAAAGGGCTGTGGAACCATAATTATTATTAAATGAAAGTATGTCATTGATATCAGGTCTGTTATTGGAGTTATTTTGTATTGATAATGCAAGGAGGACATAATATCTCTAAAATCTGAAGTTTGTTTGCTTATCAAGTTCAATACATTGTATTTTTCAAATTTTCAGTAAGCAATTATATTATTCTTACCCTGTCTGCATCAAATGATATTGAGAGACAACTAAATACTTGGAAACCTTCCCATGAGAGTTTCAGAGCTGGGAAATAATAAACAATTTTCACCTTCATTTTTCTTCTTTCTCTGTCTTACCTGTTGTAGTTCTCTTATGGCAAGTTTTCAAAATTTAGGAGAAGCTTACAATGGACGTTTTGGTTGTTATCCAAAGGTCTCAACTTTTTTTGAGACTTCTTTTATGTTTAAAATTTTTTAAGTCTTAAAGTTGAGCACAATCCACACCATCTTTTACATTAAAATTTTCAAATTTGAATTTGGAATTAAAATTGTACCACAACTTACACATAATGACCCAATTGTACCACACTTTAAAGAAATAATACTTACTAAAATAAATGTTGACAATTTTAAGCAACAATGAGCCACATATATTGTTTTGTAAATATAAAATAATCTTGGAGTATTTTCTGGTAAAAAAAAAATCTTTTTCTAGGAAATATGTGTGAAGTTTATTTTTAGTGCATTTATAGCCATAAAATCTTTGGTGAATTAACTTATATGTTATTCATTACCTACTAGAAAGTATACTTTCTATTTCTTGACAGTGGACTATGTCCATAGAATTTTTTAATTTTTAAAATTTTATTTATTTTTGGCTGCATTGGGTCTTCGTTGCTGTGCGCGGGCTTTCTCTGGTTGCAGCGAGCGGGGGCTACTCTTCGTTGCAGTGCGCGGGCTTCTCTTGTTGCAGAGCACAAGCTCTAGGCGCTCAGGCTTCAGTAGTTGTGGCACGTGGGCTCAGTAGTTGTGGTTCGTGGGCTCCAGAGCGCAGGCTCAGTAGTTGTGGAGCACGGGCTTAGTTGCTCTGCGGCATGTGGGATCTTCCCGGACCAGGGCTCGAACCCATGTGCCCTGCTTTGGCCGGTGGATTCTTAACCACTGCGCCACCAGGGAAGTCCTGTGTTCATAGAATTTAAAGGTGGTGGTTTTGTGCAGCAAGGACAGGGTTTATGAGGTGTGGAAATAACAATGGTAATTCAGTTTCAAAATCGACTTTATATACTGTTGGAGAAAATGAATCAGTGAGTTAAAAAACCCTTCCCCCTTCCCAAATCAACACCACTAAAAAGGGAAGATAAAGGCCTGAGAAAAGGATTCAAGTTACAGCTTAGCACTGGCTTTAGACATGTGAAAGATTATTTAGAGGTAATGCCTGCTTACATATTGAAGTGTGTGTTAGAAAGCTTGGTTTCCAGGTAGTGTAGTTTAACCAAAGTCTTCATAACATTGTATAATGTATGGTCTCTAAAATATTTAACAAGCTATTGTTTGTTATGGATTGTAACAGGGAGAAATGAGGTCACTCTTTTGCTCATTCCTGTTCAGCTAAAGTTTTTGAGGAATATACATTCCCCTTTGCCACTCAAATTGCATTTATGTAGGATTAATATTAGCTGGTCTTTCAGTTTTGTCTTGTTACAAACATTTTCAGATTTTCTAAAATGTTCTTTTAGGTTTTGATCGACAGAATTCCCTTTCTTTTATTCCTACTTACTTGGTGAAAGTAGGAAAATAACCTGGCTACAGAAACCCTAAAATATTGTTTTTGTGGTCCCTAGGTTCAGGCCGGGAGCTGGGCCTTTTACCTGCTCTGGATGTGGTTGGGCTGCCTTACATGCCTGCCTCCCTCCTCTGCCCTCCCTTCTTTCCCCTCCTGGTTTTTTCCCCTCCACCCTCTCCCCCTCCCCTCTTGCTTCCCCGCTCCCTCCCATCTCCCTTTCCCTCTGTCGCACACACCTGATACAGAATGACCCTAGGAGAAATCAAGCCTGAATTTCTCTCCCCTGCTTCTACTCACTGAGTTTGGCCATCGGCTCTCACCTCCCAAACTCATAATCACTATAAAGGTGATTGACAAAAGAATGAGTAAGAGTGAAAACACCTGCTTACTAGGTGTTTGGAACCATCTGAGATTTCTTTTCTTGACTCTCTGAGGCCTCAGATAGCACAGCGATTATTCTTTTAGGGAGTGTTCAAAACCTTGCTATGAGTAGCTCGGATTCACGCTGCACAGGGTGGTGTCACCATTACCTTTTGAAGAGGCCTTAGGATGCACAGATCTGAGGACTGGGCTTGAGTCTTGTCTCTGCAGTTGACTGCTGCTGCCCTGATCCTTTCACCTACCTCTGTCTTTTCCTTCATCTTGAAACTGGTGACAAGTCTCGCTTCCCTCACTGCTTCTGGCGTAGCTGATGAGTGTAAAGTATTCGCATCTTCACAGAAAAAGGTATTATAAATGCAAGATACGATGTTTGAGGCATTGTTGTGTTTCTTCTTATGTGCAACAATGAATGCAGTGTGGGATGTGGGGGTATTTTAAAATCAACTCGTATTACTTTTTTAAACTTCTTATTTTAGAAAATTTCAGATGTATAAAAAAGTAAAATAGTATCATGAAGCTTCGTGGACCTGCCACCAGTGACAAGAGTGATTGACTCAGGGCTGATCTTGTTTTAACCACATCCCTTTCTAGTCCTCCTCTTTGCCCCCAGCTTATGGGAGGCAAATCCCAGACATCAAATTTTCATATGTAAATATTACGGGGTGTACCTATCTGTTAAAAAAAAAAGAAGGGCTTCCCTGGTGGCGCAGTGGTTGAGAGTCCACCTGCCAATGCAGGGGACACGGGTTCGTGCCCCGGTTTGGGAAGATCCCACATGCCGCGGAGCAGCTGGGCCCGTGAGCCATGGCCGCTGAGCCTGCGCGTCCGGAACCTGTGCTCCGCGATGGGAGAGGCCACGACAGTGAGAGGCCTAAGTACTGCAAAAAAAAAAAGGTGCTCTAAAGAAATTGCCACCTACAAAATAAATATTCCCTTAACATCATCAGTTATCCATTTCCAGTCTATTCAGAGTTCTGCTGTTGACTGACGTATATTGTTTTACAGATTCCAAATTTGGAATTTACGTGATCCAAATAAAGTCCATCCATTGCATGGCTGATAAGTTTGCCAGTCACTTTGCAGCTGTATTTTCCCTTTCCCTCTCCCTCTTAAATTCCTTATAATTTATTTGTTGAAGAGAATGGATAATTTGATTTTTTTATTTCTTTTTCAGCATTCAAAGTCCAATCCAAACCATAAAATTTACTAGGCAAAAGATGGTATAGTTCAGGGAATGCGTTTGTTGTTAAATAGAATCATTAGTGCTGTAATTTACAGAAAATAAAATACAATCTAAGTGTAATCTTTATGGTGTTGCCCTGACCATTAATCACAGGAAATTACCTTGTCCAGGTACAAGTGGAGGGGCCAACATGTACAAACCCTGTAGAAGTTTGATTAGGAAAGATAGATGTTTATTCCTCTCACAAGGCAGACAACTGGCTAGGACTTTTTCGTTTAACTTACCTCCTCTAAGAAGCAAACAGCCAGGATTTTATTGAGCACTAATTACCTGCCAGACTCTGTTCTAAATGCTTTAAATATATTATCAGCACTGATTGTATAGGTGAGGAAGCAAGGCACAGAAAGGTTAGGGAACTTGCCTAAGTTTACAAACTGGCAAGAGGCAAAGCACAGAGTTGCAAGCCAGTGATCTGGCCCCAGAGTTTGCCCTGTGAACACCCTCTTCCTGCGTTGGCCTCAGCCACGTTCCTCCTCAAGGGCTTCAATATTTGTCTGAACATTTCCATCATTGAGCAGGATTTTATTGCCCAGAGAGAGCTCTTCAGAGACTGATAGCCCTAATAATAAGTTGTTATAAATTATTGATAGTGATAACACTGAAACTAATATAGGGCCTCAGAAATATCCTATGCTATAGAAATTGGTTTTTCAAATTGAGTCCTTCTCAAGATACTTTAAGAATAGCAAAAAAGCATCAACTCTTACTGTGTGCCAGTGATCAGAATCTTAGATTCAGTACCTGGAGATGTCAAATGCAAAAGGAGTCAACACATGAAAATTACCCCCTCTAGTTCACTGTGTGGAGAAATGAAGCACATGGTATTTCCTCAGTACCAGGAAGCGTACGTTTTCTGACAGAGACTTAAAACAATTAGTCATTGATGTTGAGCTGTGTTTAGAAAGCCCATTAATATTATTCGAAACAGCTTCTGCCTGAAGGTGACCTAGAATATTAAGCCTCTGATGCATGTTTCAGACACCTGTTACTGTACCAGAAAGATTCAGGCATATTCTGACAGCATCTTGCTAACATACACCTACCCTGTACTTCTTTTCCTTTTTTCCTTCCTCATGTGTTCATGTAACAGCATCTGCCCAGACAGAGCCCCTGGCAGGTACAGCTACTTTGGACTCAATTATCATCAGAAATAACATACGTTAGTTTATTTGAGTGAGCTTTGCACACTCTTTGACATGATTTCTCACCATAAAAGGTAATTTCTTAGTTAAAAAAAATGTTTGCCAAATTAAGTTTTATATGAGTAAAACATTTTTAGAGAGCATCTCTCTGGTTGAAAGTTTATAATTTCTCCAAGCTGTAAAGGTATAGCCAGAAGAGTCAGGGAATCATTTCCCTAGATAGCATCTGTAATTTCATTTTATTCAGTTCTATTCAGTTTAATAAATATTAACTTATTTATCCCTTGTAACAACCTTACGAGGTAGGTAATATTAATACAGTCTTTGCTTGGTATCCGTGGGGAATTGGTTCAGGACCTCCCTCAGGTACCAAAATCCACAGATACTCAAGTTCCTTACATAAAATGGCATAGTATTTGCATATAACATGCACACATCCTCCCATATACTTTTAATCATCTCTAAATTACTTATAATACCTAATAAAATATAAATACTATTTAAATAGTTGCTTTTTGAAACTTTCTGGAATATGTTTTCCTGAATTTTTTCTATCTGCAGTTGATTGACTCTGCGGATGCAGTACCTACAGATACGGAAGGCTGACTATATCCCCATTTTTTATAGATGGGGAAAGTGAGGCACAGAGCGATTAATAACTTGCCCAAGGCCACACAGCTGGTATATAGTGGAGTTGTATTTTAACATGCAGTCTGATCAGGCATCACTGTCCTTAATCACTTTTCTATACCCATTCTCATAAACTTCGATATTAATAGTAATCTGTTTTCTTCCGCAACCAATTTTTTACTCACCAGTGTATAGCAAGGGGTCTGTTGAGGGTTTTTCCTTTTGTTTTGTTTTTTTAAGAAACTGAAGTGGAAGAGGCTTGAGCTTATTAAGAATTGACAGGAAGGATCCAGTAACCTGGGAGAGGTTACACTCATGGGAGAGGGGAGGTCATTGCTGGATCAAGGTCCCTTAGAAGACATCAGGAAACAACCTTGAAATTGCAGGTGGGAAGATGAGCCAAGGACTGGAGAAAGGGCGAAAGGGCAGAGAGTGGATGTGCACAAACTGGGGTATAGGACTGGGAATATCAGGGGAGAGGGGATTTGTATAAAGAAATCAAACCACAGGTTTGGTTCCAGACAACTGAAATAAAGTGAGTATCACGATAAAGCAAGTCACAGGAATTTTTTGGTTTCCTGGTGCATACAAAAGTTATGTTTACACTATACTATAGTCTTTGTGTCTGAAAAAAAAAATGCATATCTTAATCAAAAAATACTTTATTGTTGGGCTTCCCTGGTGGCGCAGTGGTTGAGAGTCCACCTGCCAAAGCAGGGGACACGGGTTCGTGCCCCGGTCCGGGAAGATCCCACATGCCGCGGAGCGGCTGGATCCGTGAGCCATGGCCGTTGAGCCTGCGCGTCCAGAGCCTGTGCTCCGCAATGGGAGAGGCCACAACACTGAGAGGCCTGCGTACCGCAAAAAAACAAAACAAACAAAACAAAACTTTATTGCTAAAAAATGCTAACCATCATTTGATCCCTCATCTTTTTTGCTGGTGGAGTGTCTTGCCACCAGCAAGACATATTGATGGTGCTGACTGATGAGGGTGGTTGTCACTGAAGGCTGGGGTGGCTGTGACAGTTTCTTCAACTAAGACATCAGTGAAATTTGCTGCATCAGTTGACTCTTTTTTTCCATGAACGATCTCTCTGTAGCATGCAATGCTGTTTGATAGCATTTTACCCACAGCAGAACTTCTTTCAAAAATGGGAGTCAGTCCTCTTAAACCCTGCCTTATCAACTAAGTTCATATAATATTATAGATCCTTTGTTGTCATTTCAGCCATCTTCACAGCATCTTCACCAGGAGTAGATTTCATCTCAAGAAACCAATTTCATTGCTCATCCTTAAGAAGCCACTTCTCATCCTTTCGAGGTTAAATATGAGATTGCAGCCATTCAGTCACATCTTCAGTCTCCACTTCTAATTCCAGTTCTCTTGCTGTGTCTACCACATCTACAGTTACTTCCTCCACTGAAGTCTTGAGCTCCTCAAACTCATCCATGAGGGTTGGAATCAACTTCTTCCAAACTCCTGTTAATGTTATTTAGACATCTTCCCATGAAGCACAAGTGTTTTCTTAATGGCATCTTGAACGATGAATCCTTTCAGAGGCTTTCAATTGAGTTTGCCCAGATCCACAAGAGGAATCACTATCTATGGCAGCTATAGCCTTACAAATTGTATTTCTTAAATAGTAAGACTTGAAAGTCGAAATGACTCCTTGATCCATGAGCTGCAGAATGGATGTTGTGTTAGCAGGCATGAAAACAGCATGAGTCTTGTTGTACCTCTCCATCGGAGATCTTAGGTGACCAGGTACATTGTCAATGAACAGTAATATTTTAAAAGGAATCTCTTTTTCCAGGATACTAGGTCTCAACAGTGGCCTTAAAATATTCAGTAAACCGTATTGTAAACAGATATGATGTCATCCAGGCTTTGTTGTATCATTTATGGAGCATAGGCATAGTAGATTTAGCATCATTCTTAAAGGCCCTACAATTTTCAGAATGGTAGACAAGCATTGGCTTCAACTTAAATGCAGTCACCAGCTGCATTAGCCTCAAATAGGAGAGTCAACCTGTCCTTTGAAGTTTTGAAGCCAGGCACTGACTTCTCCTCTCCAGCTATGAAAGTCCTAGATGGCATCTTCTTAGGATATAAGGCTGTTGTGTCTACCTTGAAAATCTGTTGTTTGGTGTGGCCACCTTCATGGATTATCTTAGCTAGATCTTCTGGATAACTTGTTGCGGCTTCTACATCAGCACTTGCTGCTTCACCTGGCACTTTGATGTTATGGAGACGGCTTCTTGCCTTAAACCCCATGAACCAACCTCCGCTAGCTTCAAACATTTCTTCTGCAACTTTCTCACCCCTCTCAGCCTTCAGAGAATTGATAAGAGTTAGGGCCTTTCTCTGGATCTGACTTTGGCTGAAGGGAATGTTGTGGCTGGTTTGATCTCTCTCCAGACCACTAAAATTTTCTCCATATCATCCATAAAGCTGTTTTGCTCTACCTTTCATGTGTTCACTGGAGTAGCACTTTTCATTTCCTTCAAGAACTTTCCCTTTGTGCAGTCACAACTTGGCTAACTGCTGTGAGAGGCCTAGCTTTCAGCCTGTCTCAGCTTTCCACATACCTTCCTCATGAAGCTTAATCGTTTCTAGCTTTTGAGTTAAAGTGAGAAACATGCGGCTCTTCCTTTCATTTGAATGCTTGGAGGCCATTGTAGGGTTATGAATTGTCCTTATTTCAGTATTATTGTATCTCAGAGAACAGGGAGGCCTTAGGAGAGGGAGAGAGATGAGGAACATCTCATGATGGTGGAGCAGTCAGATCATACACCCAACTTGTATGGGCGCAGTTCGAGATGCCCCAAAAGAATTGCAGTGGTAACATCAGAGATCACCGATCATGGGTCACTATGACAAATATAATAATAATGAAAAGGTCTGAAATATTGCTAGAATTACGAAAACCTGACACAGAGACCTGAAATGAGCAAATGTTGGAAAACGGGCGCCGATAGACTTGCTCTTCACAGGTTTGTCACAGACCTTCAATTTGTAAAAAATGCAATATCTGTGAAGTGCCATAAAGCGAAGCACAATCAGATGAGGTCTGCTTGTACTTAGCATCATATGCTACAAATGTTTCTCTCAGCTTGCATTTAAAATTGGATGTTGTACTATTTGGTGATAGAAATAGTCGTAGCGTTTATGTTTTTCATAGTCTGTGCAGCTGTGGATGTGTGTATTCTTATCTTTCCTGTGTTGACATATTAATATGTCAGTTAATCTACAATAGAGTATAAGTTACATGGGCCAATGAAAATGACATAGTCCACTTGTTGACTATTTCCCTTACAACTTTCAGTACTTTGGTTAGTGCTATATTCTAAGTTTCAGGACTGATCTGTTATCGTATTTCATTCTCATCAGAGGATGTATTTAATAGGACCTAAGTTCCACCAGTGAGCCCTCAGCCTAGTATAGGGCTGCTTATATACGTGTAAGCTGTTGGCATGGGCTTTTATTTGAGAAAATAGCACAGAGTAGTACTTCTCTAAAAAGTCTTATCCTGGTGATTAAATACAAAAAGGCTTTTCATAGTAATTAAGTTCAGATAAAGTTGACTTTCTTGCTGGTACCTTATTCACATACTTGACTGAAGTTATGTGCTTCTTCTATCATCACACAGTTAAACTCTCCATTTTCATTAAATGCTTCATTTCCATATAAATTTTATATTGCCTAAAATTACCTTCTTTTTTAGTATATTCCAGTTCTGTCATTTACGAAAAAGTAGTGAATATTATTGGTGAGGCACAGATATTTTTTTTTATATGAACTCTTTCTGGACTATATCTGAATTTCTCTCCATCCTCAAGACTCAGATCTTGTATCTTGTGCAGATACCACTCTATAGTATGTAAGTGGCCAGGCTCTAGAGTCAGAGGATCTGCCATTGCCATTCAGTAACTACATCAGCCTGGGCAAATTAATTCATGTCTCTTACGTCTGTAATTTATCTGCTAAAAGAGGATAATAATAGTACTTCTCTCATGGGATTATTTGAGGATTACATGAGATAATGCATATACTTTTTAGTCTAATGCTTGACACCGGGTCATTGGTCAGTAATTATAAGCTATGATGATGATGATTAAAAACGGGAACTGTACTTTAACATAACCAGAAATGATATGTGGTGTTTGGTCTTGAATTCTTAAAGAAATCATACAGTCTAAGGAATTATTATTAATTTTTAAGGTATGTGTTATTATAGTTATATAAGATTTAGAGAGACTAGTAAACAGGTCGAATGGCATCAAGGATATGATTTGCTTTAAAATACTTCAGCAACAGGAAAAAAAAGAGAGAAAAACAAAGAAAGAGCAAAGGGATAGGCGGAGCAGTGTGACAGAATTGAATGGTTGTGAATTCCTTGTGACAGGCCTGTGGGTGTTTGCTTTACCTTTTAGCCTATAGTATGTATGGTTAATGAATTACCTCCTTAAAATTATCAATGTTTTATGCATGTGGGCAGGAAAGCCATGAGGGCAGGCATTTTTTTCAATCTCTTCGAAAGAAGACGGGTTTATTAATCTGGTCTAGTCACTAGCCCCATACATGGTTTGGATTCCATTCTGCCTTGAATAATAATCCTGGGTTCCTTTGAACTGACAATGATATTTTTGGGAATGTTTTTGGCAGAACTTAACAGGAATGTTTTCTGAAGGTCTAGGGCATTCAGTATTATAATAACACATATATTACAATAGTATTATCTTTAAACCATAAGCTTTGACTCATATATAAAACAAAATAGGCAACTTTTAGAGGATTAATGTTCTGTGAGAGGGAATACCTTATATGCTTAAGCAAAATCCTGTGTCTGTATAAGGACCAGCTTCCCCAAAACTCTGAATTAATAAAGGTTTGTCCTAAAAAACAAGATCCTACTGTATAACACAGGGAACTGTATTCAATATCCTGTGATAAACCATAATGAAAAAGAATGTATATATGTATAACTGAGTCACTTTGATGTACAGCAGAAATTAACACAACATTATAACTCAACTCAACTATACTTAAATAAATTTTTTAAAAAATAATTTAAAAAACGTAGAGATTTGTTCTCCCAAAGGTGAGGAAACCACTCACCACTCCCTTGTTCATTCATTCACACATCACACAGTGCACAGGAGTAACAGTTGTGTGCGAGCAGCGTGAGGCCCTGCTGGAGACCCAAAGGTGACTCCTGGAGCAGATGGCAGAAGGGATCCAGGACACATGTGAAGGCAGCTATTTCGAGAAGGAGGAAGGTCCCTTCTTCTACTAATGTGGGAGGGAGGGAGGGAGGGCGCTGAAATGGGTGTAAGATATTGAAATGGAAAACAGGGACTGGGTCTGTGGCCTTGATCTTTTATAAGGAAAGTGGGGAAACAAGATGAGCTGCTGCTGGAGAGCAAAAGAGAAAATGAAAGGGAGTTCAGGGCTGAAAGTGAGTTGCAGGAACAAGGTCAGCAGCCTTTGAGCAAAAATGTGATAGGAAGTGAGTTAGTGATGAAAAATGGAACTGCTGAGTGCAGGACGGGACCTCCAAAGAGAGACATCTGAAATTGGTGGTGAATCCTGGCTCCCCAGTTAGACAGCTTTTGCCAGGTGTGCTCAGAAAAGAGGTATCAGGTGGTAGAGTTGGAGTCTGACACATCACAGTTGGAAAAAACTGAGACTGGGAATCTAGCAGGAGGAGGAGAATTAAAGACATTACAACGGTAGCTTCCCTTTGGTCTCTTCAGAGGCTGATGTGATCTAATTGCCTTTCATTTTTAAGAGGAAATTAAAGAATTAGGGCTTCTTTTGAAAAGACTTAGTTACTGGGAAACTTTTTAAAGACCTTACAGAAGGGAGCTGTTGGTGAGAGTAGTTATTTAGCCCACTCTTGGAAAAAATGCTAATATTTTTGTGTCTATATTATAGTACATAACACAGTTAAGGGAGCACATATGATTCTTTAATCCTCTGAGCACTGTGCTAGAATTTCTCATTTCATACCTCATTTACAACTTATTATAGTGTGATCACACAAATTCAGTCTCTATATTTTTACATAAATTAGGAGCATTTGTTGTTTTGAATGTAGAAAGATAGTTGGCGTAAATCTCTTTTTACAGTTTTATGTTATAAAATTAACTCAAAATTATAACCTCTCCAAAGTACAGCAATAATGGAGGGGAAAATGTCTGACTGGCCATGCATGCAGGGAGCACAACTCTATTTGAGAACAGAAATAGAAGAAGGCATTCAGAGGTCCTCCTTGGACTGTGGCAATATCAACAATTCCATGTGGCCCAGAGTGCTTCCTGCTGTGTGTAGACATGCTGGCACAGAGTTCCCTGTGGGTGTCTGTACATCACTGACCCACAGTGACCTTCCCTCAGGCTTCCTCTTTAAAGGCATGAGTGCTTTCCACTCTCCCCCTTCTTTGCCATCATTTGATTCTTCTAGCAGGTGCATGAAAATTGGGATTGTTGTCACTTCGAAGTTAATCAGATTCTGTGGTTTGCTCCCCCTTTGGTCACACTTCTGTCGCATACAAAAAAAAAAAATTAAGATGTAGTGATGTTAATAGGAGAGATTTTAAGAAATGGACCAGGAGGAGGATCTAAATTAAAACAAAAACAAGCAAACAAATAACTTTATTCATGCTGAGAACACCCAGCGTAGAAGTGATCCACAGTTTTTCTCTGTAGCATTTTAAGAGCCACACAATTCCAATTACTTTTGAAATTTTAAATTACTACATTATTATAAGAATAAGTGGCTGGAACTTTAAAGTGGCAGAAAACCAAAAACTCATAGAGTAAATGTATTCAGAACTGGCTTTCTCATCCCCTTTAGCTCTAAACACTTACTCAGCCAATTTGTCTCATCGTACTTAAACAGTGCAGAGTTTTAGAAATTGATCAGAAGGGCTTTCCACCCCTATTCCTGTGTTTTAAAAGATGAGCAGATGGGTGTTCTTTTCACCAGGATTCTGGTCGTCTCTGTCTGTTCTCCTCTGCCCTGTGTCTTCTGCCTATAGAGAATTCAGATTAATTTAGTTTTCCTAAATTCACTACCAATCAAATCACGCTCACACATAGCAACCCACCTTACAAAGACTTCTTTGCTCTTCATTGCCATTTGTGCTGTAAGGTGATTCACCATTGACAAAGGAATTACTCATGATACGGTCCTCGTTAGTTCCTTTTCTGAAGATAAGACTTTACCCTCTCCTTATCTTTCTGTTCCCAGCACCTTGCAGAATGCCCTACACAGACTGGGCATCGATGCAGTTAAAGGAAGTTTACAAGTCTCTCACTGTTGTTGAGGCAAAGTATTAAAAGGTTGTGTCAGTATTGTCTTAATTTTTTCTGTCTTCCTTCCACTCCAGTGGGGATGTGCTTATTAATAAGAGAGAGAACTCAAGGTTGAGTGCATCAGCAATGGTAATGGATTTGTTTCAGGTTCTTCTGTGTTAATCAGAACTCTGCTGTCAGACATGTCTCTATGGGAGCATCATTTGCAAAAATCTGTCCTGCTAAAAATAAATAAATAAATAAATAAAAATTAGCAGATAAATTTATGGACAGTCCCCGACTTACAGTGGTTCGACTTAGGATTTTTTGACTTCACAGTGGTGTGAAAGCAATACACATTTGCTGGAAACTGTACTTTGAATTTTGATCTTTCCCTGGGCTAGCCATATTCGGTACAATGCTCTTGTAAAGCTGAATGATTTTATCAGGACGTAACCCTGTAAGTTGAAGAGTATCTGTGTAGCATCTTCTCCTAAGTATTTCCATTTAGAGATCTTTGACTACAAGTTAAACAGAGACTGCATCTTTTTATTTCCATTGGGCAACAGAGGTTTCACACTATTGCTGTTGAATC
Organism: Aethalodelphis obliquidens; assembly: GCF_003676395.1. Taxonomy (NCBI): domain Eukaryota; kingdom Metazoa; phylum Chordata; class Mammalia; order Artiodactyla; family Delphinidae; genus Aethalodelphis; species Aethalodelphis obliquidens. The sequence goes on from NW_020837949.1 coordinate 36,914,668, forward strand.
ACTGATCTTCATTTATTCAGCAAACAAGTACTGCTGTCCTCGGGGAAAGGCACTGATCTGGCCATTGGGGACACATAAATGAACTAAAAAAAAAAAAATTCTTGCCCTCCCAGAACTTACATTCTACTGATGTTCAAAATACTGTTAAGCTTTAAGTCAAGAAATATTTTTAAAGGCTAGAGTTTCTCTTTGTATGGTAACCAGTATTGCTGTTTTTGTTTCACCAGAAATACTTGTGGTGTCTAAAGCTTCCTAAACTTTTCAGTGCCTAAAGTTCATTTTCAAACTTAAAAACTGTGGAGCTCTACAGAAACTAATGTACCTATCCTCATACACATGAACATTTGCATATCAGTGTAGAGGCTTTGTAGCTCCCTGATTAAAAAGAAAAAGCATTTGACCTTTAGAAAGTCCAATTGCATGGGTCATCTTGTTAATAAATAGTATTTAATGATGATTTAGATACTTTTCTTTTTTTTAGATGGAAGTATAGTTGATTTATAATAATGTGTTAGTTTCAGGTATACAGCAAAATGATTCAGTTATACATGTACATAGTTTTTTTCAGATTCTTTTCCATTATAGGTTATTATAGTTCCCTGTGCTATACAGAAAATCCTTATTGTTTATCTATTTTTATATCTAGTGGTTTGTATCTGTTAATCCCATACTCCTAATTTATCCCTACCCTACTCCTTTCCCCTTTGGTAATCACAAGTTTTCATTTTTTTAAGTTATAATGAATATAAAGAATCTATCAGTAAGCTGTTGAAAGGGATATTTGATTTTGGCTTCTTTCACTTTAAAAATTAGAACAGTTTTTTGAGATAATAAATGTATGAAAGACATTATACTTACTGTTTTTTCAAGGCTTGAATTACTTAGACTTTTTTCATTTAGTCTGTTTTCGTTAAGGTTTCTTTGCCTTTGCAAAGAACTGCATGCTTCAACCCAGCGTAGTTATAAAGAGCTCAGGTTTGCTTTACTTTCAAGATTGCTTACTACAGATACTTTCTAACAAAAGAGGCATTGTTAAAAAGGTCAGAACAATTACTGTATATAAATCAGAGCGATTCCTCCCTCATGAAATGTCAAAGGTATAGTGTTTACCATAATCAAATTATGTAAATTCCAAGAACAATAAGCATAAGACATCCTGCCTGTAAACAGGTCTTCTTATTTCACAGTCCTTGTTTCTGTTGACCAGATCCTATCATCACCTACTCTTAGTTACTTCTCTAAGAAACTTGTTTTCTAGTGAAATTCTTAATGAGTTCTCTAGAGGTAGACATAAGCAAGTTTTTTTCCTGAGTAGCTCAGTTAAACAGTTTAGCTGTTTCTAAGGATTTTACTTGAATTCAACAATGAGATTTTTAGGGTCGCAAGTCTTTAGAACTTAGAGTCATTATTGTTTTTCTCAAATCAACAGTTGATCCAAATCTTTTCTTTAATTCATCCGTCAATCAGTAGGTGATCTGTACATCACTTATTTATAACTTTAGAAAGCATTGCATTCCTTTTTCTTTGAACTTTACCTTCCCAAAAGGAATTCTGATTCAGTTAGCTTTATTCTCTGAAAAGAAAAGTAACATGAAGTGGTTTTAAGTCATTCTAAGTAGTAAGAAAGAATCAGCTTGATGTTCAACATTAGCAATAGAGTTGACTGTAGTTTAAAAAATTATCTCCCCTTTCATCATTCAACTAAAGCAAAATCCTTTATTGTCCTGACAAAGCCAACCCATTAGTTGGTTGCTTAGTCCTTCAACCTCAAATATTTGTAAAGCGAATCTGGACTTGGGTATTAATATTAAAAAAGAAAACTCAGAGTCTTTCTGCTCTTTAGGTGAACTACTGTGGCAACCCTGGTATCAAGGATCCTTCTTGTTTCATTTCCCTTTAATCAGAAGAGCTCATGACCCTTGCGTTGCTTTCGTTTTAAAGTTAGAAAGCACATTAATAACTTTATCTAGGAAGACTTGCTTGAGGAGTTGCTTTCATTTATTGCCAAGGAAAAACTTCATTTGTATCAGTCATATGGTTGGGAGAAGAAAGGCGAGAAATCGTTGACCTGAAGATATCAGGCATTTGTTGCCTGTTTTCTGGTTGTATATGACAATTATAAAAGACAGTCAACAATTCTGACTCATTAGTGCCTAGGCATTTGGGTCAAAACAGTGGTTGTTAAATATGACTGTTTTTAAACACACAGGGAGCTTTTAGGTCCATAGTAAGTCAGGATCCCCAGGCTAGGGCCTGGGCTTTATACAGCTCCCAGGAGAATGTTGCACACACCCATGTTCGGAGATGGCCTGGATGAGAGCCCCTTTTTCTGTGCCATGGTGAGCACCAAAACTCTTGGTCTAGTGGCTACCCCAGGGCAGCTGGCTCCTGGGGGCGTTACTATGACAATTTAGAATGCTCCTTGAGTTGTCCTTTGCCACTCGTTCTAGGAAAGAACACAGTAACAGTTCCCTGCACAGATGGTTGGAAGTGTCTTACACTGTTAGTCAATCAGAAAGCATTTGAGAAAATGCAGGAGGAGCAGTGAAATAGAAGCACTGAGATCACCTTCTATTTGTGTACTGTTGCCTTTTGGGTAGAGGGCCTAGAGTCAGCGCAGCTGAAACATTCTCCTACCTCTTCTCACTATTCTCCTTCCGTCTTCTCGCTCCCACTGTTTCCTCCCTGACTGCTGGTGCATCTCCCTGCGCTACTATTCAGTGTAGAGTAGATATTAATTGTCCTCACACACAGCATAGTTAAATTTAAGACAAGGAACTTGGCTTTTTCAAAGACACTACTATTTTTCGGTATTTACAATTGTTTTATAAAGTGTAAGCGTAGGACTTCCCTGGTGGCACGTTGGTTAAGAATCCTCCTGCCAGTGCAGGGGACACGGGTTCGAGCCCTGGTCTGGGAAGATCCTACATGCCGTGGAGCAACTACGCCCGTGTGCCACAACTATTGAGCCTGTGCTCTAGAGCCCGCGAGCCACAACTACTGAGGCTGTGTGCTGCAACTACTGAGCCCATGTGCTGCAACTCCTGAGGCCCATGTGCCTAGAGCCTGTGCTCTGCAACAAGAGAAGCCACCACAATGAGAAGCCCGCACACTGCAACGAAGAGTAGCCCCACTTGCCACAACTAGAGAAAGCCCACACACAGCAACGAAGACCCAGCGCAGCCAAAAATAAATTAATTAATTAAAAAAATAAAAATAAAAAAGTGTAAGCATAAAAGAACTAGACAGTTCTTTTTCCAATTAGTGTACCAGAATACGACCACTGAAGTGTTTGCTCTCTTTTGTTACTGTCACTTTGTGTGTGTGTGTGTGTGTGTGTGTGTGTGTGTTATGCGGGCTTCTCACTGTTGTGACCTCTCCCATTGCGGAGCACAGGCTCCGGACGCTCAGGCTCAGTGGCCATGGCTCACGGGCCTAGCCCCTTCGCGGCATGTGGGATCTTCCCGGACCGGGGCACGAACCCGTGTCCCCTGCATCGGCAGGCGAACTCTCAACCACTGTGCCACCAGGGAAGCCCTGTTTCTGTCAGTTTTGGAGAACATAAATTTATTTCAGTGACTTAACTGTTCAAAATGATTTTGGAAATATTCTTTGTAATTTTTTGTAGATTAATCAGACTTCAACCCAAGATATTATCCAATCACGTATTTTTGGATAAAGTGTACAGTGTGTAACTTCCACAAACATTAAACCACTAGGCAGTTTTGTTTCTTGTGAGAGGAGAGCTATAGAGTGATAAACATGAATCCATATAGAGAAATACAAAAATCTCCTTGGCGTTGGTCATTCCTAACTTTAAGTGCATTGCTCTTTGAAGGCAAATGATTGTCCTAGGAGTGCCATATGGGAGAGCCACTTTATGTGATTAGTCAGAAGGCTGGGAGGACCCTCCCACATCTGGCCTGGAGGCCTCCAAGACCCTAGGTAGGGCCTTTCCTACAGGACAGCTGCTTCTGAGTGTTATGATGATAAGAGGAGGGGGTGGGAAGATAGGAGCATCCTATCCTGCTGAGAAGGGGAAGGAGAAGCCATTAGGGTCTTCAGAACCCTACTGTGCCTCCCATATTATTTGCATCACTGGTAAAAAGTTTTCTACCAAGCTATGCTGTTGAAGTACACCCTTTATTATCAGAGGTTGTTTTGAGTACATCAGAAGGTCAGTAGTGCAGCTGAGCAGGTTCACAGACATAAACTCCCTAAACACAGATATGTTCGTGGCTTTATTTTTTTTTGTCTGGCTTCATGCATTTTTAATTATTATTTTTGTATTTTATTGAAAATATTCATAATAAAATCCTTGGTTCACGTGACATGGGTAGGCTTGTTCTTTTTGTCTGTTTTGAGGTGTTCTGTTATTTTGAAAACAGCATAACATTGTGGTTAAGAGCTGAAACTTTGGAATCAGACCCTGGAAATTAATTTCCTGGTTCCAACCTTGACTGACTGTGCAACTTTGGCCAACTTACCCAATATCCCCAAGCTCCACCTTTCTCATTTGTAAAATGGGGATGCGAGGGGCTCCTACCATATAGGGTGGTTGGGAGAGTAAATGAGAAAATCCATGTAAAGCATATATAAATACACCAGGACAGGGTATATTTTGACTTTTACTATTTTTCCCCAGGGATATCTGGGGATACTCTTGCACACTCTTATTTCATTATCTTGGTTCTCTCAAATCCTTTGTAGAAGAAGGCAGGTTATAAATAATAAATAATTGTGATTTTTTGTTCTTTATTTCCAAAGAAAGAATTTGAGATTGTTGATTTATAATATGGTGAATTATAGTGGCTCACACAAGGAATTCAGGTGGACACTAAATTTCTCTGGCAGTGATATTTCCTCTGGGAGGACATGACACTATAACAGGAAGTCAAATGATGATTTTTCTCTGCTGGTAATAATGTCAACTCTCGTTTCTTAATGTGTCTAGAAGTGTTCTATGTGCTTATTCACTCTTTGCTGATGAAGAAGGCAGTATTCTCATTTGAAAACATATTATGTCACCATAGATATTTCCATTACTATATGTTTACTGTAATAAAGACATAGGATATGCGTGGCAGAGTTAAATGGCATGATCTAGAATCTGGAGGGGCCGTGAAGTTAATTTTGTGACTCTCACATCTGGTGGTAAGGTGCCATTGATTGAAATGTCTCTGGAGAATTTCATACATTTCACTACTGTGAAGTAAAAGATATTATAGGGAAGAGAGCAAAAGTTGCTTCCCAATAATTTATATTTTGCTGTATTTTTTCCTAAAAGATTATATTTATTCAGTCTTTAAACACTAAGGAGGTACCAAATCGTTGGCTAGCAGCTGGGAATGTAAAGGTTAATTGTCATGGGCCTGTATTCTAGTTAGTCACAGTGTAATGGAAAGAAACACACATACCTCTTATGATTAGGGGGAAACAAGTGTAAAGGATGTAATGTAGGTATGCACATCTTATAATAGGACACTTCTTAAATTCACAAAAGCTAGTTCTGTTTTCTGATGGGGTCCCACTCTTTGACTTACAGTAGAGAGTTGAAAATACCTTTGTGTGTGGCCACAAAAGTCTGTGAGGGAATTTTGGAAGATGCGCCGGAGTGAAATGTCATACACTCGTTCAGTCCCCCCGCCTCGAAGGCAGCAGTTTGGCATTTTCCAGACGTGTGTGAGCGTGTGGGTGGTATTTATTGTAATCTGAAGATTCTGAAATGTGTTGCTGTAGTTCTTTTTTTTTCTCTGAAACCATTTGCTGATTTAGTGGTTGCTGTATCACCAAAGCTGAAGAGAAATCGATTGAGTTTGTATACCAACAACTTTCACCAAATGAGTAAGAAAGGCTTTATGTGATTGGCCATAAAAGGTTTTTTTTTTTCCTTTTAAAAGAAGTCTGGTTTTTAAAAAATTGCACATGACTTATTTCTCCATAGTACATATTCAGTCTATTTTTATCTCCCCTTTAAGGCATGCTTAAGCTAAGGGATATGGCTTAGTACATATTGGTATTCTTTCTGTAATAGGATATGATAATAATTCTTGCATAATCAGGATTCTGTCTAGACTAGTGAAATTAAAATAGTGACAGAGCAAAAGGAGTGTCTGAAATAGAATGCTTTAGGAAACATTATTTTACCAGAAGATTGATGAAATTTGTGAATATGGAATAGTATTTTATATCAGTATTCAAGTTAAGGTTTCCATATGTAGAATGCCATGTTGACTTTTATATATTAATATTATTGTTATTTATCATTTTTGACTGACCTGTCAGAAGGTAAAGTGACATTTGTTTCAAATGTTTCAGTAGGGATAAAGAGAAGCCTCAAACATATAAAAAAGAGCACACGGTCCATCATCAGGAGGGGGAAAATAGTCACACTGCTTGCGTTTGGGGCTAAAATACAATCAATAAACATTATATGTTAGTGGGTGACTGATGACTAACAAGCAAAACCAAACACTGGTCTTAAACCTCCGGAGTTTTGACCAACTAAAGCCAAATACTTAAATCTTTCTGGAGGTTTGCATTTGTTTAGTAAAATAACTTATTTCTCAAGTCATTTTTCTAAGTATGTTTCATTGAAAAAACTACCAAGGAACAATTTCAAACCAGGGATGGCTTTGAAAACCTGCTAAATCAGGGTTTCTACTTCTTCCTTTCCTCTTACCCCAGGAAGGACGTGGGGTCCCTCTTGGGACCAAGTTTGACTGAGTCAGTGGAGTCGCGGAGGATGAATGACTTCTCCCTTATCTCAGTATTCTGTAAATATTTGCTCAATTATTCTATGAAGCAGAGAAAGAATTTATTCTATAGCATTCAAATGAAGGACGAGCGTTTTGAATTATATGTGGCATAGAATTCCTACTCAGCCACACACCAGCTCTGAAATCTTTTTTTTATTATTATTTTTTATTTTTTTTATACAGCAGGTTCTTATTAGTCATAAGTTTCATACATATCAGTGTATACATGTCAGTCCCAATCACTCAGTTCAGCACACCACACACACACACACACCCCGCCACTTCTCCCCCTTGGTGTCCATATGTTTGTTCTCTACATCTGTGTCTCAATTTCTGCCCTGCAAACCGGTTCATCTGTACCATTTTTCTAGGTTCCACATATGTGCGTTAATATACAATATTTGTTTTTCTCTTTCTGACTTACTTCACTCTGTATGACAGTCTCTAGATCCATCCACGTCTCAACAAATGACCCAATTTCATTCCTTTTTATGGCTGAGTAATATTCCATTGTATATATGTACCACATCTTCTTTATCCATTCGTCTGTCGATGGGCATTTAGGTTGCTTCCATGACCTGGCTGTTGTAAACAGTGCTGCAATGAACATTGGGGTGCATGTGTCTTTTTGAATTATGGTTTTCTCTGGGTATATGCCCAGTAGTGGGATTGCTGGATCATATGGTAATTCAATTTTTAGTTTTTTAAGGAACCTCCATACTGTTCTCCATAGTGGCTGTATCAATTTACATTCCCACCAACAGTGCAAGAGGGTTCCCTTTTCTCCACACCCTCTCCAGCATTTGTTGTTTGTAGATTTTCTGATGATGGCCATTCTGACTGGTGTGAGGTGATACCCCATTGTAGTTTTGATTTGCATTTCTTAATAATTAGTGATGTTGAGAAATGTCTATTTAGGTCTTCTGCCCATTTTTGGATTGGGTTGTTTGTTTTTTTAATATTGAGCTTCATGAGCTGTTTATATATTTTGGAGATTAATCCTTTGTCCGTTGATTCATTTGCAAATATTTTCTCCCATTCTGAGGGTTGTCTTTTCGTCTGGTTTATGGTTTCCTTTGCTGTGCAAAAGCTTTGAAGTTTCATTAGGTCCCACTTGTTTATTTTTGTTTTTATTTCCAGAACTCTAGGAGGTGGATCAAAAAAAGATCTTCCTGTGATTTATGTCAAAGAGTGTTCTTCCTAATGTTTTCCTCTAAGAGTTTTATAGTGTCCGGTCTTACATTTAGGTCTCTAATCCATTTTGAGTTTATTTTTGTATATGGTGTTAGGGAGTTTTCTAATTTCATTCTTTTACATGTAGCTGTCCAGTTTTCCCAACACCACTTATTGAAGAGACTGTCTTTTCTCCAACAGCTCTGTAATCTTGGGCAAAACTATTTACTATTTCTCAGTTTTCCCAACTATAAAATGGCATAATAATAGTACTGACTTCCTAAAGGCATAGTGAGGATAAAAGGAATTAATCCATGTAAAGTCCTCAGCAGAGTGCCCATTCCCAAAAAAATACTGTTTTCTCAAAAAAATAGTATTACCTAATAATGACTATTTTAAAGTGTAATTCATTTATCCCAAGGTGAATTTTTGCACATTTCCTTTTAGTACATATTAAATTTGAAATAATAGTAAATATTCTTCCATTCTGAAGAGAGTTTGCAGTCCTTCGCCATGAATTATAGTAAATGACAATTGGATAAGATTGATTTAACTCTGCATCTGAGGTTGGATCTGTCATTTCCAGCCTCCGCTTCAGAATTATTTCCTATGGGAACTTTATAGTCTTCATTTGAGAATCCTTGCAGCAATTTATATTCTCTTCATTCACATCTCATCAGCCACTGCTCTGTGGAACAAGACATAGGTAATAAGTGTGGAAATGACCCCGTAGAAATGTGTATTGGTTGCCCTTTCTCAAGTGAGAGATCAGGGATAGGCATAATATAAGAAAAGGACAGGGTGAGCCAGGTAGTTGAATCTGTTAAATATATCTATCTAGATTTAGATGGCAAAAGAGAATAAAAATGTTCCAAAACAACCATAAATTCAAATCCATATGCTTCCTTAGAGATCTGATTATGGTCCTCATTTCTCCCCCTGTAGGGGAGAAGGGTGATTTTGGATGACAGAGCCATTATTTACGGCAAGGACCAAGTGATAAATAAGCTTGGAGACTTGGAAGGGTCTGAACCTTACTAATGCCCTACCTTCCCTTTCCCTGCTTGATGCCTAGGCTGAAGCTACACTGACCAAGTCTATACCCTGTGCTAATTTCACATTTTGGGGATGTTGGCTGTGTGTTCTCTTCCTGAGGCAGCCAGCCATTTGATTCTATTGTGGGCATCAGGGTATTAAAATTCAGAAGCTTGTGGTAGCTGGTAGATTAATTTGGGGACGAGGGTGATATTCATTTTAGTTTTTTGAACATAAATAGTGTAACACATTATCTTGGGTATAAATGGTGTCCGCAAGTATTTATTGACTTGAATTAGTGACTGATCAACAGCATTATTTGTGTCTGCATTAAATCTAGGTGTCACTGTATTTTCAATGCAAGTTCTATAGACAGTGCGAGGTCTTCTGTTCCTTTGTGGACCAAAGAAAATTCAAGTTTCATTTCTTGGTCTCTCTTTTTGTGTTTTGGATTATAGGTTTATAAGAGCATAAAATATTAAGCCTTCTAATGAATGGTTACCACTCAGAATGGTGTCCTTGTATAATGTTTATTAAATACTATGACACAAAGCATGAAAAAAAATCTTAGGTACAAATACACAAAACACATTGTCACATGTTTTCTTTTAGTGTACTTTTTTCTACTTTTTAAAATAATGATATCACTGATATAGAAGCTTATTCTTTTCATAGTTAATTTTTTGCTTGCATATATATTTATGTTTTCTGCTTTTGCACTTGCCTCTTTGCCAGTTTTGTCCGAAGTGAAGCAAATGTTTATTGTCTTGGGTTCTCTCCTAAATTATATCCGCAGTTTTGATGTCAAATGAAAGACCTAATAAGTTTTGAGTTTAACTCTTAGGATGAAGAGCAGCTAGAAAAGTAATGAGTCCTTACATATTAAATAATTTTCAAAATATTAAACTTCTTTTCTCTTGTAGTGAGAGATTTTTCTTGAGGCTGAATAGAAATGGGCTTCCCAAAGCCCCAGATAAACCAGAACGACAGTGCTCTCTCTTTGTGGTAAGTGGATCTTGTTTTATCCGGGAGGCAGATTCTTCCTTAAGTACTTTATCTTATTTAAGAGAAATAAGTTACTGTGAGAGAACATAGTAGATTTGCTTAAACTTTGTAAATAACACATAAATTACAGTAGTGCCCCCAAATCTGAATACCAGCATTCACAGTCACACCTTTGTCCCTTAGTGTGTATTAGAGCCTGTCACACTATGGCCAAATCCCAATGGTGATAGGGCTCAGTATGGCAGGTGGTATTTAGTATGTACTTAATAAGTGTTTAAAGAATGAGTAAGTGAGAGACTGAAATAAGCATGGGCTTTCCTTTTAAGTCTTATTTGACATCATAGGCTTACAGTAAAGTTGATTGTAGTGGTATTTTAGAACAGGATTTGAACTTTATGCTTCTGCTACAGAAATTCCATTAAGAATGTCTATGTTTATCTTTGTCTTTCTTCTGTTATTTGTGAAGATTATGTGCTACGTATGCCTTTTAAATGCTTCTGCATAAATTATGAGTTCTAAAATGACCAGACTTTGTTTTTTGGTAGGATTTGGGTAGCAGTGAGCTAAGAAGGGACATCTACATCACCGTGCACATCATCCGAATTGGTAGGTATGATACTTGGTGTGACAGGAGCACGACAGGGAGAATTGCTGAGAGGTCTCTATGTAGTTGTGATGTATGTGATGTCTAGATCAGAAAGAAGTCAAGGCCACATTTGAATCCAGTAATTACAGAATTTGGGAATTGTTCCCTGGTCTCCCCAGACTTTCATATCACCATAAATAGATTTTGTTCTCTCTCCGTATAAGTCATTAGTTAGTTTGTTGTGTTTCATTTTGTTTTATTGGACTCTCTAAACATATTTGATTCAAGCACTTGGTATTTGGTTTTTTTAAATTCTAATTTCTGTTAACAGCATAAATTAAACTTCTAGGAGCTGGATTTCCTACAGGTTTATGAAACCAATTGGCATTTTCCAAAGTACAGAGGCTGCAGAGCATTATTACAGAAAGTGTAAGAAAAGGGTTATGAAATACCGAAAACTTTGTATATATTTTTCACTTGTATAATTTCATCAGCTTATTAAAGGGTCTGAGAAGTCCTACAGGGAAATATAAAAATGCTTCTCTAATTTTGTTGACCCTAGCTTTCTCCAAATTTGATTTGACTGTGGAAACATTTATATGATGTAACATTTATTAACATCTTGCAGAACACACTTTGAGTGTTCTACAGTGAACTTGCACATCAGAGCCAAAATGTGGTCACTAGTTTTTACACATATAAGGCATCTAAAAGCAAGCATTTTATGGCAGAGGAACTATATGGTGTAGCCTACATCATTTTTCCATTACAGCTAACCAGCCGATACTGGAAATTGGTTCCCGCTTCCTCATTAACTGTGCTACATGACGTGCTGGGGATACTTTTGCAGGATCATGATATCTCACCATGCGGTCCTGCACAGTGATCTTTATTTTTATAGTTTTTTATTTTATGCACATGATAACCACATTGTGCATTGAGAGAGACTATAAAACATGTCATTTCAACATAGATTTTCTAAGTATTTTTTCTCATAAAAATCTGTTCTGAAAACCCATTTCATTTTATCCTGTTTTTATATTTGAGGGACAATAGAAATAAATAAAAAAGTAAATGGTTTTTGGTTTTGTTTTAATTTCCTTTTTATAGATGACTATGGGGTGAGGTGGAAATTGGAAAGAATCTTTCAAAACGTTGGAAAAGTTGTAATGCGTGTTGCTGTGTATTTATGAGATAAAGCCTCTGTTCCCAGGATGGCAGGGGTGCAGTTTATGTAATTCTTTGTGTTTTTAAAAAATTTATTCAAATTTATAATAGCAATTGTTAGTGTAAAATGTGGTTCTGGATATCTTCATGTAAACATTGCTAAAATTTGAATATAATCTTCTACAGCATTGAGAAAAAAAGTAAACCACTTTAGCTTTCAGAACTTTAAAAAGGTATCTATAGGTTTTCGGTGGTAGAAACACACACGGTAGAGTGACCACATGCCCTGCTTGCCCATGGCCTGGGCAACTCTGTCCTTCACTCCCAGGATAGAGCTGAGGAAACCACTTCACAGTATTACCCATCACAGGGCTGCCTTTCAAATACCTGACATTTGATTTTGTATTTTTTACTAAGATTTTTATGATCATTAAGTCATCAGAATGAATGTTGAATTAGAAACTATCTACCCTCCTTCCCTGAGCTTTGGTCAAATTAATTCTTTATTGACATTACTACAAAGACTTGTCTGATGATTACTCCATAAGACTGAAGGTAAGAAACTCTAAGAAAGATTAAGACTTAGTCTGCTGCAGTGAAATTAAGGAGTGGAAGATTCTTGTCCATCAGGGACAGATACTTCTTAATTTTTCTAGAGTATTCCTCGTACTGTTTAATGGGAAAAGGGCATGCTGACCCTCACTGGCTGCAGAGAGCAGGAAGTAATAGCACCTGCCTCAGAATTTAAGCCCTGATCTTTGATTGGAAAGAAGGGGAGGAAACAAAGAGAAATAAATAGTTTCCCCACGCCAGATTCGTGAATAACTGTATGATTTCTATTCAGCAGTGATTAGTTCAACTTACATCAAACCAATGGCCATTCATAACTCTGAAGGACAGACTTGAACATTAATATTTACATCATTTACTTATTGGCTCAACAAACTTAGGAGGTCTTTCACCACCATTCATTTGTACCCACCACGCCTTTCAATAAATTTAGGAATGGCTATCCCTGTCTGAACACGAATAGTCATTCCTGGCTTTCACCGTAAAACAAAAGCATCTCGGGGCTTCCCTGGTGGCGCAGTGGTTGAGAGTCCGCCTGCCGATGCAGGGGACACGGGTTCGTGACCTGGTCCAGGAAGATCTCACATGCCACGGAGCAGCTGAGCCCGTGAGCCATGGCCGCTGAGCCTGCGCGTTGGAGCCTGTGCTCCACAACGGGACGAGCCACAGTGAGAGGCCCGCATACTGCGATTAAAAAAAAAAAAAGAAGAAAAGCATCTCTAACCTATTTTCTACTGCCAGGAACACCCATCCCTCTTTATCAGTATATTAGTAATTATTGGAGCTATCAGCATATTCATCCAACCAGTAGCCCTAGCTGTATGGCTAACAGCTAATATTACGGCCGGGCACCTACTAACTCATTTAATCGGAGGAGCAACGCTAGCCCTAATAATCGTTAGTTCTACTACAATCTTCATTACATTTATTATTCTTATTTTGCTTACTATTCTTGGATTCACAGTAGTCAAGTTTACGTATTAACCCTATTAGTAAGCCTTTACCTACATGGTAATACCTAATGACCCACCAAAACCATGCATGTCACGTAGTAAACGCCAGCTTCTGACCCCAGAGGAGCCCTCTCGGCTCTTATAGTATCCGATCTAGCATATGAATCCATTTTAGCTCAACATTCGTATTATCCTTAGGCCTGTTAACCAATATACTAATAATATATCAATGATGACAAGACATCATCCAAGAAAGTATGTTTCAAGGCTATCACACATCAGTCATCCAAAAGGGACTTCGATAGGGAAAAATCCATTATTTCAGAGGTCCTCTTTTTACTGGTATCTTCTGTGCTTTTTATCACCTTAAGTGGTATTCCAGCTTTTATTTATAAGCATTTCTCTAAAGATGATATATTGCAGAGGCAATTCTCCTTTATTACTGAAGAATGAAAGCTAAATGGGATGTTGCCATTCCTTTTTTTTTTTTTTTTTTTCTATTTAACATTGGATTTGGGGAGTGCTAGAGTCATGCAGATGTGCTGTAGAATTTCACTCAGATGGAAACAACTTACGGATCCGTTACCAAGCATCTGGAAACAGACTTACAGACTTTTTTCATTATTTTTCCTCACATTAACTTGCTATATTACAGCTCCAGTGTGCTTTTTGCTTTCAGTCTTCAAAATAACCCACTGGTAATTAAATGCAATGATAAATTAAAACAGTATCTCAACCACACATTTAAAAATGTCTAACAATTTAAACAAGTTGAAACTGTGTCAGAGTAAAAAACATCCCTGGAGATTTCAGCCTGGGTACGGAGTCAGGAAAGAGCGTGCTCATTTGATCACCTATGCTTACTTGCTATACCTTCAGGGAATCTCAAACTGCTTCCTTTCAAAGGTGAAATATTTGAAAAGATTTTTAAATATGGCAATTTTAAAAAGTAGAAAATGAGATAGGCACCACTACTGCCTTTTTTGATGTGAGCCTCCTGGGATGCCTTCATGAATGCTTGGGGGAAGGTACCCAGACATAGGCTCAGCTCCCATCTTCATGTTTTATAGATAACAGCTGATGGCCAGAGTTTACGCTGCGTGACCTTGGGCATGCTAAGTGGTTGGAGGGGAGAGTCCAGAGCTGAAGCAACATCTTCAGTTGCCCCAAAGCTGTGTCTTTTCCATCACCTAGTTACATTTTATATGGCCTACTTTATAGCTATATGTATCTCTATTTAAGGTGGATTAATCAAATGGCTCCTTGGGCCATATGTGCTTTTTAATTGAACAGGTCGGATGGGGGCAGGAGAAAAAAAGAATGCCTGTAGTGTTCAGTACCGGCGACCCTTTGGCTGTGCGGTTCTTAGCATTGCTGACCTGCTAACAGGAGAGACAAAAGATGACCTCATCCTGAAAGTGTACATGTAAGAAGCTCGCACGGGCTGGGGGCTGGGGTGGGCGCAGAGGTACATGGGGACCCTACGTGGCGAATCCTGCTTTTCGTGGGTAATGGAAGAGCCAGGGATGGGTTGCGTTCATTCCTCAAAAACTCAATAATCTGTAGGTTCACTACAAGTGAGCCCACAAATCAACGTTTGCCTGTCAGAGGAATTATGAAATCAAGAACCAGAAAATACAGACAGTTTATCAGTTGGGTGGACCATCTACTGCATAGAGTACTTCCCGTGAATTTAAAGCCTAACATATCTTTACCCTCAGAGAGTTCATTTGTCCTTGGAAAATGGAAATCGTTTTTAATATAAATTAATTAGAATTAGGAAAAGGAAGTTCAGGTCAGGTGATTTCCCTCTTACTTCGTGTATTATTGGTTTGCTAGGGCTGCCCTAAGAAAGCAGCGTAAACAGTGAGGCTTAAACCACAGGAATTCATCGTCTCACAGTAATGGAGGCCACAGATCCTGGATCAAGGTGTTGACTACACTGATTCCTTCTGAGGGCTGTGAGGGGAAAATCCGTCCCCTGCCTCTCTCTCCTAGTTTCCAGTGACTTGTAGATGCATCGCCTGATCTCTGGCTTCATCATCACATGGCTCTCTCCCTGCTTGTGCGTCTGTTCCGGTGTCCAAATTTCCCCTTTTTATAAGGACACAGTTATATGGGGTTAGGGCCCACCCTAACGACCTAATTTTAACTTTATTAACTGTGTGAAGACTCTATTTCCAAATAAGGTCCTCAGAATGTGGGTTAGGACTTACATCATCTTTTGAGGGTCAGTGGGAACAGACACAGTTCAGCTCAAACACTCACTTAATGTATTCCAAATCCTAAGTTTTTAAAAATGCACATGGTTTTGGATCACCCCACCCTGAGCACCTCCCCACAGGACTGAAAATTGAGAGGTGACACACAGTGACATCCTCAGAGCAGACCCATGGGGGCTGAAGGATGGGGGATCTGCTCTCCACATTCGCGATTTGAGGACCACACAGCTGACCTCCTCTGAGCGAGCTTGCTTTAGCTGTCTGTTCTGGCTGTTGAGTCGATGTATCCAATGTGTGCCAATAGTTTTTCCATATGTGGAGGGAACGCACGTGGCGCACTGCCTGTGGGACATATACTTCAAATTGCTTTTTGACCACAGCTGCAGGGTTTCATGGATTTATCCATCCTCTACCCAGTGCCCCTGGGACCCGTGCCACACATTTGCTAATTAGTTGACAAAGATTTGCTTACAGCCTGTGGTTTAGGACTGGAAACTCTCTTTATCTCTTTTAAGAGCAATAAAATCTGTGACCTTGATTTTAAACTTGAAAACTTCTAGTGAAACTAGTGGGTAGTAAAGCACACTGTTCTTTTTATCATATGGTCGGGCTTAAATCCATGATAATCCCCTTTCTAAACTCTACTGATGTTCATAAAACATAATTTAATTGCAATAATACTAATGATAATAGCCACCATTTACTTTGTGCTAACTACATGCACGGAACCGTGTTAAGCACTTTGCATGTGTCATGTCACTTTATCCTCATGACAAACCCATGAAGCATTTGCTGTTGGCTCCGTTTCCACATAAGGGAAGAGAGAGGCTAAATAACACCCAAAGTCACCTGGCTAATCAGAACAGGAACCAGATGTGAAGTCAGGACTGTCTGACTCAGAACCTGAGCTCTCATGTTACGAGGTTGTATGTTTCCTGGTGTTATTTCACACCACTGTCTAGTGATGTGACAGTGATGCTGTTAGGTGGCATTGCTTTTCAAGAAAACTAAAATTCCTTACAAGCACAGTCTCAGTGTTTCTTAGAGTGATCTTTCCAGGTGTGGGTAGCAAGTGTTAGATTTATCTCGCTACTGGGAAAACTGAGGGACCCGAAGTTCCATGCATCCCCTTTGATTATGCAGCCAGCAAAGGAAGACACATAAATTCCAGCTCTGTGATAGACACTCACGCCCATAAAAATAAATTGTACTGCTCTTTGTGGTTGTTATTGTCTGTTTTTTCATAAGTATCAAATAAGGTTTGGGATTGTTCTTGCTGCAAGAGAGATCCCTTAAAAATTCCAGTTCAGCAAATTACAAATCTGTTCCAGGAAGGATGCTAGGCAGTCAAAACAGTCATTGTAGATTAAGAAGAAACTACGAATATAGTGAAACATTTTAGGGAAGTGCCTGTTAGAAACAAATTGGAAGAAATTTCTATTTGTTAAGGTGACCGAATCCCTAGCCCATCTAGGACTCAAAACAGAGAACAGTAACAAATACCTCATTGGAGCCCGGAAGATATTTCAGTCACATACTTTAGGAGCTTTTATTTTATTAGGAGTTTTGTAGGTTAAAAGCATGACTTCTGAAGTTATGACTTATCTATCTAATAAGAAGCAAACCATCTTTCTCCCTTCCCAACTGAGTTGAACTAAGAAAACTGGGGACAGAATGTAGTACATGGCAATTTTGTATCTTACAACTGGACAGGTGGAATGGTTTTATTTCATCTTAATTTTCCAGGCTTCTAAGAGCCAGTGGTCTGTTTGATATCCTACTGTTAACTGGTTCAAAAACAGCCTCCATCCTGTTCATCCTGGAAAAGCTGACAGTGATGAAATAAATAAATATGTAAACAAATTGTGAATTATTGGCTATAGACAAGGTTGTGAGGAAAAGGACTCTATACTCTGGAACATTTTGATTGATAGTGTATATAGAACCTTTGGTATTCAGGACTCTTGGGAGGGAGCCTTTGTGGCTAATAAAAGATAGTCGTGAATTCACAAACACATCCAGATAAGAGAGGCTTTCCCTAGCCTAATTGGGGGAGGCCCAGCAGTAAGGAGATAGCAGACCCAGATATTTACGAACCATCAGGAGTTACCAGTCAGAGGGAGATCCATCCAGTCATTCATGCGGCTGGTATTTTTTAAGCACCCACAGTGTTCAAAGTACTCAGGGGAACACAGATATCTACCAGTCCTAGATTCAATCCTCAAGAACCTTCAGTGTCTCCTAGGTGAATGTACCATGGATACAAAGATAGCATGAGTCAGTGACTGACAAGAGCTGAAAGACCAAGGTACAGATGGTTGTCAGAGTGAGAAGATGGAGAGATGCCTTTTGGCCTACAAGTGGAAAATCTGGAAGGGTTACCTTAATTACCCTTCGGTAAATCCTGCCAGCCTTTTGCCAGTGCCAGTTGTGTTAACCTCAATTGCATTTTGCTTGATTAGTTGCATTTTGATGCTAGCCAACTTGGTCATGATATAATAGGTGGAGACTCGCTAATGAGAATTAACATTTTTTGAGGATTTACTATATGCCAGGCATTATCCTAAGCCCAAGCTTGTTTAGTGTTCTAGTATTTTACCCCCATTTCACAGATGAACAAATCAAGGCACAGAGAGAGTAAATAACTCCCCAAAGAACATAACTCAGTTAATAGTGAGGATTCGAATCCAGGGAGTCAGACTCTTAGTCAGTACTTCCTTCCAGTGTATGCATTGTTCTCTGAGACTGGGGGAATGGGGAGCTCTCATAATCTGAATTGTTCATTCCAGCCACTTCTGGCACGAAGTAGTTGGTCATGCATTACCGGAAATGGTCATTCCTGCTCATCTTGAGGCAACTATGCCAAAACTGACAGTCACTTGCAGTGGGTTGTTGAGGTCTACAAGGAGGTTTCAGGAAGTACATTATAGTGGTTATAACAAAAAGGGCAGGTGTGCTAGTAAGGTCATCTCATGCATCATCAAAACTTAACAGAGTGGTCATGTTTTCATAGGTGTAATACAGAGAGTGAGTGGTACCAAATCCATGAGAACATCATCAAGAAGTTGAATGCGCGTTATAATTTGACTGGCTCCAACGCAGGTGAGTAAATAGATCTGGCTGAGTCCCTACACTTTTCATTTCAGGTGCTTTCTTTTATTTGTCTGTGAAGAAGAAAACGATCAGCCCTTTGTTTTTTTCTCTACTCCCTAAAAATGCTCAGTCAGCATTCTGGTATGTCTCCTTTTTCTACGATAGGCTTGTAGCTGTAACTCTAAAAAATATATTCTGTTGTGGTTTGAATCAAGGTAGAGTATCTGCATTTGTTCTATAGTACCATGTCTTGGGACCTCCAAGTTGTTACTGATTGCTAAAAACCAAAGGACAAATATGCCTGATTTCATGACTGCTGTGTGGAATGGGTTTGATAAACAGGATTTTTTGTCAGTAAGGTCCAGGGCAAACATGCTTCACTGCCTATAGCTGCAGTTTTATGTATAGAAAAATGTGTGCATGCCTGTTCAGCAGGAACTGAAATGTACTATAGCATTATAAGTTATATATAATACATTATGTGTCACGTAGTCTTATACTAGTAATATACTATAGATTGTATTATATTATATAGCATATCTAGATTATATAGTATATAGAGTGATGTCTTAAAGTTTGATCAGTAGACAAAAACTTGGTGAATATTGTTTGCTCCCTATCCCACCTTCAAACCCATGTTGAAGCAAAATAAACTATGCAGTTGTGTGCTTTAATTACATAAAGAAACCTCAAATCAAATTAGCTGGTATTTGAACTGAATGCATTGCTTTTTGTGGCTGATTTTTAAAGTCCCCTGAATACAGATATTTGTGTGATAGTCCCACTTGCCTGGCAATTAGAAGAACCTGAATTTAAATTTAGACCACCTTTTTTTCAGACCTGTGCACATCTTGCCAGGCCAAAACAACCCACAAAGAAAAAGTAACTGCAGACAGAAACTTTGTGGTTCGGTCCCATGAGAGCCATAAGTATCCACAGCTCACACGTGGCAGCGCTTCAGGCCGCAGTGAATGGTGAGGTCAGTTTTTTCTTCCCTCTCCCAAGAGCTGGGGAGGTAACTTGGCTTTTCTTTGATTCACACGAAGTCCTACATCTACCACTAAATAAACAGAAGACTTGCACTTACTGTTGAAGGCAGAGGAGTCTCTGAAGGACCAGGAGATTTTAGTAGTGACTATAACACGAATAATACGAATACTTCAGAAACTGCTATGTACACTTGTGTAGGGCGCGGTCAGCTAACTGCCACGCAGCAGGAAGCTGAAGTAAGCTGAATCATCCTTCCTGTGGCCACTGCGCTTGCGCTAAGTATACTAATGAGGTTTTAAAGTAGCGACCTATCCGATGCTGGCTCACAAGTCGCACCATCGGCGAAAGCCAATCACAGAGCGACACATGTTCTTAATCCCTATATAAGCAGACTGCTATAGGATTGCGGTGTCTTCCTTCCATCTTTTCTTTAACCAAGCTGTGCTCCAATAAAGTGTGATACGAGAAGAATCTTGCGTGTGGCGACTCGTCATTCTGCTGGTCGGAGGCGGCTCGCCGCACACTTGTCTTCACTTTTTCTGTGAAAGAATTAAAATAGTGCTTACTGTGTAGGGACCAAATGATTTATCTTAAATGCGCCTTCAATAAGATGGTAGGGCTGCTGCTTTTTAAAAACGTACCTTGCCAAATTCATTGGCAAACTTCTAGCCAAATTCGTTAGTTTTGTTCAGACCTTTTGGTGTTTCTTGATACCGTGAACTATATCATGAACTGTATTCTGTACCTGTGCTGTCCACTTTGATAGGCACCAGCCACCTGTGGCCATTGAGCATCAGACAGGCTACTACAGCACTGGGACTGAGGCGTGCAGTAATTGTAAATTACATACTCGCTTTTGAAGACTTGATACATATAAAATGAATATAAAACATCCCTTTAATAATTTTTATGTTCGTTATATGTTCAGAGGTAACATTGTGGATATATTGGTTTAAATAAAATATATTACTGAAGTTAATTTTGTTTCTTTCTACTTTTTAATATGGCTACTAGAAAATGTTTAATTTCATAGGTGGCTCATATCATAGTTCAGTTATGCAGTGCTGCTCTAGACTTGATTTAAAGAATTTTCTTTTTGAGTTCTTTTGATGCCTCACAAACATTCATTATGCTTTGCTCCTTTCCTTCTGCCCACTAACTTTGGGTGGAGAAGTCTATAACCATTGTATATCTTTTTCTTTCTCCCCATGAGTCCCATTACTCTTAATTTGCTTGCATTTGCCTCCTATGTGAATAAATAAATATAAAACTAACCCTGGCCTTCTGACTTTTCCCATATATTCCCTTCCCTCCTTACCATCATTGATTCAGTCTTGACTAAGCAGGGTGTGTTGGCCTCCTCCAATATACTTCTTTCCAAACTCCTTGTCAACTCCCAAGCCTTTCCTCTTTCCGATATGCCTTAAAATCCTTCTGTTATTGGGTCATTTGAATATATCATTGTCCAGACCGAGGTGATACCCAGTTGCCTCTTGAATCATGGTGAAGTACTCAATGACGGGCTTTGACTTATACGTCCATATAGATTCCTTTAACATAACTGACCCTGTATCCCATGAGATCAGGATACCAGTCAAGCCAAAGCATAAATTTCTCTCTACTTACATATGGGAGTCATCTCAGAGAGTATAGCCCCAAGAGCTTTGCCTCTGGAAGTGGGATGTCCTAAGTTTGAATCGAGTTTTACTGGGATAATAGTAGTGTCTTCCTCTAAGGGTTATTGGAAGGATTAAAAGAGAAAACATATGCAAAGCATGTAGCACAGCACTTGATACATAATAAGTGTCTATTCAATGTTAACTATTATCATTTTTTACTTACTTTGGAGTAATCATCTAGAATATTCTACCCCTTCCTCTTTAGTCAAGTCTCCTTGTTTCATTTTCTCAGATTGGATCCTGATTTGATCTTCTAAATGGAGACTTTGAGAATAATGCAGCTGGATTATTGACAGGTTGAATCATTGAACTGACCCTTTCTACTCTGTGTTTCTAACATCTCATCGGTGCCCAGTTGACTGCTAACATCTCTTCCCAGGTCTTCCTTCTGATTACATAGATTAACTCCAGGAAGGAAAGGCAGCACATTCTATTTCCTTGGGAAGTCCTCCGAGTGCTTAGACATGCTCCACCTGTTCCATGTGCTTTGTCACTTTTATTGATCAACTAACTGACCACTTGTTCTTCCTGGAATCCTGTGTGAGGCTACCAGAAAGTGAGATCCAAGCCATGTTATTCCCTGGGTGTTACCTGTTGTGTTTGCAGCCATTGTGCTGAAATGAAAAACTACTTGTGCATCTTTGGAAAGCGTAAAAGAAACCGTTAGACTGTAGAGCCCTGTCTACCAGGTTTCCTCTCCTTTTGGCAGAATCAGTCCTCCATTTTGCTGCGTACCGTTTGATGCTTAGATTTCTCAGCAGCCGAATGTATACTCTTTATCCTTGGCTTTTACTGCAAAGCCCCGTCTGCTCTCCTGTCCTTAAGACCCACCCGTCTCCATCCTCCTCCTTTCAAGCCTGAGTTCCAGCCAGCGGCATGCAGCCAGCATCTACCTGCATTGTATTCCTTTGGTCTCCTCCTGGTCTCTTCTAGCTCTCTCAAGGCAAGGCAAACCCAGCCCTAAGCTTCATCACTCCAAAATACTGCTCCAGAGAGAGAAAGCTCAGAAAGAAACTTCTAAAAATTAATAAATTAGCCCTTTACTCTTTGCATTTAAGTTTCCACTCTTCAGTCTTGGTGGGTCATTGTTCTGTTGTCACCTGTCTTGATGGAAGGCAGTTATAAAAAGAGCAGATAGGGTTTTAGGAGCTGCTCGCTTTATTATTGAAAGGGAGGCATCTGATAGCTTACTTAAGGGGGAAGCAAGGGTATACAAAATTAAAGTTGGAAATTGGGGTGCCTGATGTTTAAACTATCACAGTGGTAAGATACGTTGACATTTTCTCCTTGGACCATGGAGTAGTCGATTAAATGGAAACAGTGCAGTCAAAGAGAATTTTCAAGAGAACTGAGTTCACTCAACAAAGTATTGTTTTTTCCCTGCTTTCCTCCTGCTGTTATTTGGTCATTGTACTAAAAAAAGAAAATAATAACAACTTTGAAATTAGTTTTAGAATCAAATTCTACCACCTACTTTCCAGGCCTTTTATGCTTCATTGATGTCCTCCTATCTCTTGGAGTTGTAATCTTGTCATTTTAATAGATAAAAGGATTTGTCTAGATAACTGGGTTTTTTCCCTCTAACCTAAGACTTAACGTAGTGAAGGTACATTAACCACTATCTTTATTGAGATTAGAAACTGGGAGAAAATTTCAAGTGATTCGTTTAATTTTTAAATATAAAAATATAATTGAATTAACAAATCTGTATGGTTAGATTTAGTTATGTTCGGTAATTCGAAATTTCCAAAGTTGTACTCTGTGGGAATTTTAAAATCCAAAAATCATATTGTGAGAGTTTGAAATTCTAAAAATAGTCATTAAAATGAGCCTGGTTTAGGTTTGTCCAGCAAATTGTTATTGTAAACATCACCTCTGATAGACGTTAGCAGTCGAATTCTAGGAATGTGAAATAAGACTGAGCCGGTGTGATTTACTGAGACACATTCGGTTCTGCGACTTGAAATAAATTGTGTAAAAATCCTTGGCTCCTGTTCAGTATGTACTAAGAGAAAATTCAGACTTTTCATATTATCTGTGTGTTTATGAAATCCTATTTCCTGTAGTTTGCACATGTAACTTACAACTAGCAGAAATCCTATTTGCTAATCAGGTCAATTTCTACAATCTGCTTTTCGCCTTAGCAACATGAGTGTTGTGGTTTCATTCCTGCCGAGACTGTACATTTTAACCCCCACGGAAGGTTAAAAGGAGTTACCTGGATAAGGAGCCCACACATAGAAGGAGGGCAGTTTGACTCTGTGGAGGAAGCGAACAGTGTTCTTTATTTAGCTGAGGTGAAAGGAGGCTTTTGAGAGAGTTAGACTGCATTTGGGGGATTGAGCATCACATAGTCAGGTGGTCGTTTAATTCAATAGTATTGAACTGGTGTAATTCTTAAAGATTGTGTCAATGCTCCTGATTTTTTTTTAATAAATTTATTTATTTATTTTTGGCTGTGTTGGGTCTTTGTTGCTGAGCACAGACTTTCTCTAGTTGCGGTGAGTGCAGGCTACTCTTGGTTGCGGTGCGCAGGCTTCTCATTGTGGTGGCTTCTCTTGTGGCATGCAGGCTCTAGGCTCACGGCCTTCAGTAGTTGTGGCGTATGGGCTCAGTAGTTGTGGCAGGCGGGCTCTAGAGCACTGGCTCAGTAGTTGCACACGGGCTTAGTTGCTCTGCGGCATGTGGGATCTTCCCAGACCAGGGCTCAAACCCATGTCCCCTGCACTGGCAGGTGGATTCTTAACCACTGCACGACCAGGGAAGTCCAATACTCCTGATTTTTGAACACCACCTTGAGAAACTTTGCTTTCTAATATTGTTTAAAGAAAACTGGTACTTATTGGCACCATCTATTGGCTAGACATATAGTGTGTGGTCTTTTTGCTCACTTTTGGAATTTTGTAATTATTAAACCATGCTCTCTTTTTTATTCTTTTAGAGTTTTTAATTTTCAATTAATTTTACTTTCAGAAAAGTTGCAAGAATAGTACAAAGAATTCCTAATTTCTCAAAGGTTAACATTTTACTATAGTTGCTTATCCTTCTCTCTCTCTTTCTGTGCGCGCGCGCGCACACACACACACACACACGCTTTATATATATATATGTATATGTGTGTATAATTATATATCTGTGTATATTATATAGACTCTTTATATAGTAATTTAATATTACTTAATTGGTATAATTCTTAAGGGATGCATTAATGCCCCTGATGTTTATATATATATGTGTATACATATACAGACACATATACATATATATACTTGTACATACATATATATCACACTTATATACATTTTTTCCCCACCTGAACTATTTGAGAACAAATTGCAGGAATTATTCCTCCTACCCCTGCTTACTCCGTGGCATGGCAATATAACCACAGTACAGTGATCAAAATCAGGAAGGTAACAGTGATATAATACTCTTATCTAATCTGTAGATCTCATTCAGGTTTTGGCAATTTTCTCAATGTCCTTTATAACAAAACAAACTCAAGCTGTGTTGCATGCAGTTGTCACACCTTTTTAGTTTCCTTTAAACCATTCTCTTTTAATGACAGTGAACAAAAAAGATATAGTTGAAAATATGATATTAAAATATGCTTTAAGATATTTGCAAAGCTGCATGCAGTACTTTAAAAAAAAGCACGCAAATTCAAACCCAAATTATAAGCTAATGGAAGTATTGATTAGAGCCTAATTTTATTCTCTAAATTACTTATATTTTGCTAATTTAGATATAATCACTAGCAATACTGTTTGGAAGATTTGCTGCATAGAAAAAATTTGCAGTTTATAACAAGTATTTCAGTAAATTAAAAGAATCAGATATTACATTACATTCATATATGCTGTGCTCTCTATATATTTTTAAAAGTTATTTTTAGGCAGAGGTTTACTATATGCTTCATGTCTTGAAAAAATTGCAATTAAGTAATAATAACTACAGTAGAAAGCAAACAAACAAACAACCTTTTTAACCTTGACATAATCCTCAGTGTATGCCACTGAAACGTTGATATCCCAAATCCGAAATAAAGATGGAAACTTTAAGGTGAAAATTCTCCTTTGTTAAAAAAGAAATGGTAATTCTCTCTGAGTGGTCTCATCCAGCCTTCACTATGTGCCAATGGTCCCTCTTCATCTCTCATTTCTGGTCAATAAATTTCTTTTCTGGTTGAGACTCGATGAAAGTAAACAACTTCAGATGTCATTTATGTTCCTTAGTTTGACATTCCATGACTTACTATGTATTACTTCAGTCATATTTTCTCAATAACTGTTAGCCATAGGCTAACTACTTCTTTAAAGAAAACATAAAAGCCTTCCCAAAACTTTGAAATAGCAGATTGTGGACCAGCAGTTAAAATCACAAGATCATTTGCTCATACGTACCATACCTTTTACATGTTGGAAAGTAGGCATCCCAGTAGATAGGGTTACCTGTTCAAAGATCTCGAGGACATGATCTTCAGAAGGTTAAGCCTGTAGTTAGACCCTTTGATTAATCCTCCATGTTGTCAAAATTGCATCCTTTAAGAGTTAAGTATGTCAACAAAAAAATTATCAGTCTAAAAAGGGAATGGAGAGGACCTTCAAGATGGCAGAGGAGTAAGACGTGGAGATCACCTTCCTCCGCACAAATACATCAAAAATACATGTACATGTGGAACAGCTCCTACAGAACACCTACTGAATGCTGGCAGAAGACCTCAGACCTCAGACTTCCCAAAAGGCAAGAAACTCCCCACAAACGTGGCTGTGTGGCTGACACGGTCTTGGTGCTCCAGCTGAGTGTCAGGATTGGGCCTCTGAGGTGGGAGAGCCGAGTTCAGGACATAGGACACCAGAGACTTCCCACGTAATATCAATCGGTGACAGCTCTCCCAGAAATCTCAGTCTCAACGCAAAGACCCAGCTCCACTCAACAATCAGCAAGCTCCAGTGCTGGACACCCCAGGCTGAACAACTAGCAAGACAGGAACACACCCCACCCATTAGCAGAAAGGCTGCCTAAAATCATACTAAGTTCATAGACACCCCAAAACACACCACTAGACGTGGTCCTGCCCACCAGAAAGACAAGATCCAGCCTCATCCACCAGAACACAGGCACCAGTCCCCTCCACCAGGAAGCCTACACAACCCACTGAAGCAACCTTACCCACTGAGGGCAGACACCAAAAACAACAGGAACTACGAACTTGCAGCCTGTGAAAAGGAGACCCCAAACACAGTAAGATAAGCAAAATGAGAAGACAGAAATATGCAGCAGATGAAGGAGCAAGGTAAAAACCCACCAGACCAAACAAATGAAGAGGAAATAGGCAGTCTACCTGAAAAAGAATTCAGAGTAATGATAGTAAAGATGATCCAGAATCTCAGAAATAGAATGGAGAAAATACAAGAAACGTTAAACAAGGACCTAGAAGAACTGAAGAGCAAGCAAACAATGATGAACAACACAATAAATGAAATTAAAAATTCTCTAGAAGGAATCAATAGCAGAATAACTGAGGCAGAAGAACAGATAAGTGACCTAGAAGATAAAATAGTGGAAATAATTACCACAGAGCAGAATACAGAAAAAAGAATGAGAAGAATTGAGGACAGTCTCAGAGAACTCTGGGACAACATTAAACGTACCAACATTCAAGTTATAGGGGTCCCAGAAGAAGAAGAGAAAAAGGAAGGGACTGAGAAAATATTTGAAGAGATTATAGTTGAAAACTCCCCTAATAGGGGAAAGGAAATAGTCAATCAAGTCCAGAAAGTGCAGAGAGTCCCATACAGGATAAATCCAAGGAGAAACACTCCAAGACACATATTAATCAAACTATCAAAAATTAAATACAAAGAAAAAATACTAAAAGCAGCGAGGAAAAAGCAACAAATAACATACAAGGGATTCCCCATAAGGTTAACAGCTGATCTTTCAGCAGAAACTCTGCAAGCCAGAAGGGAGTGGCAGGACATATTTAAAGTGATGAAAGGTAAAAACCTACAACCAAGATTACTCTACCCAGCAAAGATCTCATTCAGATTCAATGGAGAAATTAGAACCTTTACAGACAGGCAAAAGCTAAGAGAATTCAGCACCACGAAACCAGCTTTACAACAAATGCTAAAGGAACTTCTCTATGCAGGAAACACAAGAAGAGGAAAATACCTACAATAACAAACCCAAAACAATTAAGAAAATGGTAATAGGAACATACATATCGATAATTACCTTAAATGTAAATTGATTAAATGCTCCAACCAAAAGACACAGACTGGCTGAATGGATACAAAAACAAGACCCACACATATGCTGTCTACAAGAGACCCACATCAGACCTAGGGACATATACAGACAGAAAGTGAGGGGATGGAAGAAGATATTCCATGCAAATGGAAATCAAAAGAAAGCTACAGTAGCAATTCTCATATCAGACAATATAGACTTTAAAAGACTATTACAAGAGACAAAGAAGGACACTACATAATGATCAAGAGATCAATCCAAGAAGATACAACAATTGTAAATATTTGTGCACCCAACATAGGTGCACCTCAGTACATGCAAATAGTAACAGCCATAAAATGGGAATCGACAGTAACACAATCATAGTAGGGGACTTTAAGCCCCCACTTTAACCAATGGACAGATTAACCAAGATGAAAAATAAGGAGACACAAGCTTTAAATGATACATTAAACAAGATGGACTTAATTGATATTTATAGGACATTCCATCCAAAAACCACAGAATACAGTTTATTCTCACGTGCTCATGGAACATTCTCCAGGATAGATCATATATTGGGCCAAAAATCAAGCCTTGGTAATGGCCACAAATCAAGCCATGGTAAATTCAAGAAAATTGAAATTGTATCAAGTATCTTTTCCAACCACAATGCTATGAAACTAGATATCAATTACGGGAAAAGAGCTGTAAAAAATAGAAACACATGGACGCTAAACAATACGCTCCTACATAACCAAGAGGTCACTGAAAAAATCAAAGAGGAAATTAAAAATACCTAGAAACAATGGACAATGAAAACACGATGGCCCAAAGCCTATGGCATGCAACAAAAACAGTTCAAAGAGAGAAGTTTATAGCAATACAGTCCTGCCTCAAGAAACAAGAAACATCTCAAAAAAAAAAAAAAACCTAAACTTACACCTAAAGCAATTAGAGAGAGAACAACAACAACAAAAAAAAACCCCAATGTTAGCAGAAGGAAAGAAATCATAAGGATCAGGTCAGAAATAAATGAAACCGAAATGAAGGAAATGACAGGCAAGATCAATGAAACTAAAAGCTAATTCTTTGAGAAGATAAACAAAATTGATAAACCATTAGCCAGACTCATCAAGAAAAAAAGGGAGAAGACTCAAATCAATAGAATTAGAAAGGAAAAGGGAGAAGTAACAAAACTGCAGAAATACAAAGGATCATGAGAGATTACTACAAGCAACTCTATGCCAAGAAAATGGACAACCTCGAAGAAATGGACAAATTCTTAAAAAAGCACAGCATTCCGAGACTGAACCAGGAAGAAACAGAAAATATAAACAGACCAATCACAAGCACTGAAATTGAGACTGTGATTAAAAATCTTCCAACAAACAAAAGCCCAGGACCAGATGGCTTCACAGGCAAATTCTATCAAACATTTAGAGAAGAGCTAACACCTATCCTTCTCAAACTCTTCCAAAATACAGCAGAGGGAGGATCACTCCCAAACTCATTCTATGAGGCCACCATCACCCTGATACCAAAACCAGTCAAAGATGCCACAAAAAGAATACTACAGACCAATATCACTGTTGAACATAAAATCAAAAATCCTCAACAAAATATTAGCAAACAGAATCCAACAGCACATTAAAAGGATCATACACCATGATCAAGTGGGGTTTATCCCAGGAATACAAGGATTCTTCAACATATGCAAATCAATCAATGTGATACACCATATTAACAAATTGAAGGAGAAAAACCATATGATCATCTCATTACATGCAGAAAAAGCTTTTGACAAAATACAACACTTATTTATAATAAAAACCCTCCAGAAAGTAGGCATAGAGGGAACTTTCCTCAACATAATAAAGACCATATATGACAAACCCACAGCCAACATTGTTCTTAATGGTGAAAAACTGAAACCATTTCCACTAACATCAGGAACAGGACAAGGTTGCCCACTCTTACCACTATTATTCAACATAGTTTTGGAAGTTTTAACCACAGCAATCAGAGAAGAACAAGAAATAAAAGAAATCCAAATCAGAAAGAAGTAAAACTGTTACTGTTTGCAGATGACATGATACTGTACATAGAGAATCCTAATGATGCTACCAGAAAACTACTAGAGCTAATCAGTGAATTTGGTAAAGTAGCAGGACACAAAATTAATGCACAGAAATATCTTGCATTCCTATACACTAATGATGAAAAATCTGAAAGAGAAATTAAGGAAATACTCCCATTTACCATTGCAACAAAAAGAATAAAACACCTAGGAATAAACCTACCTAAGGAGACAAAAGACGTCTACGCAGAAAACTATAAGACACTGATGAAAGAAATTAAAGATGATACAAACAGATGGAGAGATATACCATGTTCTTGGATTGGAAGAATCAGCACTGTGAAAATGACTCTACTACCCAAAGCAATCTACAGATTCAATGCAATCCCTATCAAACTACCACTGGCATTTTTCACAGAACTAGAGCAAAAAATTTCACAATTTGTGTGGAAACAAAAGACCCCAAATAGCCAAAGCAATCTTGAGAAAGAAAAACGGAGCTGGAAGAATCAAGCTCCCTGACTTCAGACTACACTACAAAGTTACAGTAATCAAGACAATATGGTACTGGCAGAAAACAGAAATATCAATCAATGGAACAGGATAGAAAGCCCAGAGATAAACCCACGCATCTGTGGTCAACTAATCTATGACAAAGGAGACAAGGATATACAATGGAGAAAATACAGTCTCTTCAATAAGTGGTGCTGGGCAAACTGGACAGCTACATGTAAAAGAATGCAATTAGAACACTGCCTAACACCATACACAAAAATAAGATTAAGGACTTAAATGTAAGGCCAGTCTCTATAAAACCCTTAGAGGAAAACATAGGCAGAACACTGTTTGACATAAATCACAGCAGGATCCTTTTTGACCCACCTCCTAGAGTAATGGAAATAAAAACAAAAATAAACAAATGGGACCTAATGAAACTTCAAAGCTTTTGCACAGTGAAAGAAACCATAAACAAGATGAAAAGACAGCCCTCAGAATGGGAGGAAATATTTTCAAATGAAGCAACTGACAAAGAATTAATCTCCAAAATATACCAGCAGCTCATGAAGCTCAATATCGAAAAAAACAAACAACCCAATCCAAAAATGGTTAGAAGACCTAAATAGACATTTCTCCAAAGAAGATATACAGATTGCCAACAAACACATGAGAAAGGGTGCTCAACGTCACTAATCATTAGAGAAATGCAAATCAAAACTACAATGAGGAATCACCTCACACCAGTCAGAATGGCCATCATCAAAAAATCTACAAACAATAAATTCAGGAGAGGGTGTGGAGAAAAGGGAACCCTCTTGCACTGTTGGTGGGAATGTAAATTGATACAGCCAGTATGGAGAACAGTATGGAGGTTCCTTAAAAAACTAAAAATAGAACTACCATATGATCCAGCAATCCCACTACTGGACATATACCCTGAGAAAACCATAATTCAAAAAGAGTCATGTACCAAAATGTTCACTGCAGCACTTAAATGTCCATCTACCGATGAATGAATAAAAAAGATGTGGCACATATATACAATGGAATATTACTCAGCCATAAAATGAAACGAAATTGAATTATTTGTAGTGAGGTGGATGGACCTAGAGTCTGTCATACAGAGTGAAGTAAGTCAGAAAGAGAAAAATACTGT
This sequence comes from Aethalodelphis obliquidens, assembly GCF_003676395.1. NCBI lineage: Eukaryota > Metazoa > Chordata > Mammalia > Artiodactyla > Delphinidae > Aethalodelphis > Aethalodelphis obliquidens. Next base: position 36,945,867 of record NW_020837949.1, read on the forward strand.
ATGCTAACATGTATATATAGAATCAAAAAAAAAGAAAGTGTTTCTGAAGAACATAGGGGCAGGACAGGAATAAAGACACAGACGTAGAGAATGGACTTGAGGACATGGAGAGGGGGAAGGGTAAGCTGGGACGAAGTCAGAGAGTGGCATTGACATATGTACATTACCAAATGTAAAACAGATAGCTAATGGGAAGCAGCCACATAGCACAGGGAGTTCAGCTCGGTGCTTTGTGGCCACCTAGAGGGGTGGGATAGGGAGGGTGGGAGGGAGACGCAAGAGGAAGGGGATATGTATGCGTATAGCTGATTCACTTTTTGATACAGCCGCAACTAACACAACAATGTAAAGCAATTATACTCCAATAAAGATGTTAAAAAATACTAATCATAAAAAAAAAAAAAAGAAATTTTATTTGGGCCAACCTGAGGATTATAACCCAGGAGACAGTCTCTCAGAGAGTTCTGAGTACTGTTCTGAAGAGGTAAAGGGAGAGGCCAGTATGTAAGTGATATATTACATACTTATCTATCTATCTATCTATACACACACATATATATATCAGTATATATATGCACTATACATGTTGCATATACCCTTTGACAAATGGGTATATGCAATTAGGCATCTTGGTAGAAGGTTACTGCAGCTCTTGAGGTAATGATATCTTAGTCAATGGTACTTTTCTAAGTATGGGAAGATGCAAGAATTTGGGTTCATAAAATTTTCTCCTGAAAATATCTAACTCTGTGAAGGCCAGTTCTGCTAGTTTTCCCAGAGCACAGAGTACCTCATCTTTATCTTCACCCTGTGCTGTAGGTCAGCAACTGCAGTGGCTAATGACTTGATTATTGTAGAACAGGATGGTGGGCAGCATTCTTTATTTTATAATTCTTTCCCTTTCAGTCTTAATTTCAACCAAGGTTTGGGGAGCATTTTGTGACCAGTTTGTCCCACAGTGCTAGGAATGCTCATTCCCAGGAAAGGCGAAGATTTTGTTGATGGGCCACTCAGTGTATTATTACTGGTCTAGGTCCTGTTAACAGTAGCAAAAATCCTCTTGACCGCCTGTCTTACTAGTCTGTTGTGATCCAAGACATGGTTCCCTCTTGTTGCGTCTTCCCATGTCTATCGTTACACTGTTTCATTCCTTGATCTTATGCGACTATATGTTTAGTCAATTGTTTCAAGTCTCCTAATCATCATTAATTTTATCTGAGGCTCAATCATGCATTTGGTAATGCAAGAAACAATAATCTTGTGAAATAGACAAAATAGAAGTAGGATAGCTAGTAACATTAATGAGATCGTTAGTAAGTATTTAAGCTAAGAATTTCACTTAGGTTCAGCCCAGGTTGTCTGACCAGTTTGTTCTTCACCAATTGCTCTCTTTAAAAGAAATAATATATTGGCACTATACATAAAATTCACCAAAGATATCTACACACACAAGGCAAGTGTTGGGTACCTTATAGGATCGAGAAGGGAATGTTATCTTCTAAGGAGTTACATGGCTGGCACCAGAAGAAGAAAAATTGATCTTCATGGTTGAACAGGTATTTCTGCCATTGGGGAGGTCTTGTTAACACATAACGCAGATGCAAAGTGCAAGATAGAGGGGAGGGCAGAAGCCCAAAAGGGCAGAGAAAAATTTTATATTTAAAGTTTTCTTGTCTTGCCTTAAAATATGAATTTTTATTTCATCAAACAGTTAAAATGGTCAGCAATAGGCATATTCACAAAGTGAATAATACTGGCTGAAAATCAGAAATCAAGGTGTGATTCTTTAGAAAGTAGAGTAATTTTTTTTTAACTTTAAATTGGCTTTTAAAGTGCATCAGTAAGAGGAGATCCATCTCCAAATTTGAGCAGTAGCAACATTAATTACATAAGTGTCTAGGTTTTCAATATGAAAATGTTAAAGGTCTTTTTAAAAAATTTTTCTTTTATTGGGGTATAGTTGTTTTACAATGTTGTGTTTCTACTGTACAACAAAGTGAAGTAGAGTTCCCTGTGCTATACAGCAGGTTCTTATTAGTTATCTCTTTTATACATATTATTGTATATATGTCAATCCCTATCTCCCAATTCATCCCACTCCCTGCCCCGGCTTTCCCCCTTTGGTGTCCATATGTCTGTTCTCTACATCTGTGTTTCTATTTCTGCCTTGCAGACCAGTTCATCTATACCATTTTTTTAGGTTCCACATATATGTGTTAATATATGATATAGAATTATGCCATAGATTTAGTGGAAAACAGTTTAATGGTAGTGGAGTTTGAATAAGTTTAACTCCATTATTAAAATGATCATGGGGAAGGTGATGATGCTGGTAGTGTTTATAATTTTTAACTTTGCTGCAGAGTTCATAGATCATAGAGATTTTGTACAAAAGGAGGAGGAAGCCAATGCTGGGAGGATGGCCTTAGTCACACCATGTAAGTTACCAAACATGTTTTTTAGGCTAAAACACTTCTGAGGCTATCTGCCAAACTGTATTTTTTTTAAAAAAGCAAATATGTTCCCTGCGTTTGAACGCTTATAATTGGAAAACCTCTGGCGATGGAAAACTTCGTTCTTTGTAAACTGATGCTGCATTTACATATATTGAGACATGGAACATATCCATAAAGTTGTGTAATTCTCTATAAAATGCATTCTTATATCCCAGTTCTTAGTTTGTTAGATCAGATCCTTAAGAATTATTTTAAATGCCTTTGTTTAACCAAAAAGAAAGAAAGAAAGAAAGAAATGTTAAAGAACACTTGTCCTTTGGGTAATCTGGTCCTGCTGGAGAGAGGCTTTGAGCAGCTTGGTGCCCTCCTTCATATAATGAACACACATTTCAGTAGGCCTAGAGTGCTGTCACAGCTCACACTTTATTTCTTCATCTAACCTGGCCCATTTCTACACTCTCGTCTCTTCCTAATGCTTCTGGGTTTTCCTCAGTTGACTCATTTTCCAACTGTCTTGTCTCACTTGAACCACTCCTAACAGACATTTGGCTTCCTTTCTTCCCTCTGTTCCAGAGACCCTCAGACCCTGTCTCTGACCTCCCTGTATAAACACCTCGCCTCATCCCTTCAGGATTTTACTGTTTGATGCAGCCAGGACGTACCCCTGAAAGTTATATATGCTTCTGGTGTTTTATTTTAGAAGCCAATTACCTTACCTTATAGACACAATATAGAATATTCTAGTACCCAAAGCAAAAATCAGATGACAGATTTTGTAAATCAAGCACATAGAAGGCAATAGAAGTAAAAATTCTTGCTCTGATAATAATGAGGTCTTAGGATTTAAGAAAAGAACAGCAATTATACCCCAATAAAGATGTTAAAAAAAATAAAATAAATAAATATAGTTGCAACCAAAAAAAAAAAAGAAAAGAACAAATTTTACTGAAGATGAATTTATGATAGACTCTAATAATATCATCTTTAGGATGTTTTGCTGACACCTCACGACGTTAGTAATTTTGTGGTTCAAGTTTAGAAGTCCTAGCAGTTACGTTTTACCCTTAGCCCCCTACCTTCCAACCACAAAGTATGCAAGTACTGTCAAGAAATAGTGTTTTTAGAGTTTTGCCCCAGAACAGCAGCACAAGGAGCTGCATGAAACCGCTCAAAATTAGCACAGCTGTAACTGGTAAAGATCTTTTTTTTTTTTTTTTTTTTTTTTTTTTTTTGGTACGCGGGCCTCTCACCGTTGTGGCCTCTCCCGTTGCGGAAAACAGGCTCCGGACGCGCAGGCTCAGCGGCCATGGCTCACGGGCCCAGACGCTCCGCGGCATGTGGGATCTTCCCGGACCGGGGCACGAACCTGTGTCCCCTGCATCGGCAGGCGGACTCTCAACCACTGCGCCACCAGGGAAGCCCAAAGATCATATTTTTAAAAAGCATTAAAGTCTGAAAATTTTTTTAAGCGCATACAGCAAATGAAGAAATACTTATTCAAGAATAATACTAAATCTTATGCTCGTTTCGGCAGCACATATACTAAAAATTGGAACGATACAGAGAAGATTAGCATGGCCCCTGCACAAGGATGACACGCAAATTCGTGAAGCGTTCCATATTTTTGGGATATATGTACATGTATAGCTGATTCACTGTGTTATAAAGCAGAAACTAACACACCACTGTAAAGCAATTTTACTCCAATAAAGATGTTAAAAACAACAAAAAATAATACCAAATCTTGATAAGAACAGAGAGAGTGGGTGACACTTGTGTCACAACCCACTTCCTCCCTCCCACCTGCCCTTGCTCAGTGTGATGGAAGTTCTCCTCTAGGCACTTGTGGCCAAGAAGATGGGGCTGCTTCTCCCCTCAGCTCTCAATCAAGGGCTACTGTATCTGACCAAAAGCTGAAGGCCTCCAGTGTTTCTCATCTCCATTAGGTCTGAGTTGCAGAGGCTGAGTTCCTGGCAAAAGTGGCTAAGAGGTTGGGGGCTCCCTTCTACCACCCCACCCCACTCATAGGGCAGGGGCTCCATCGTAGACATAGCAAGCCAAGAATATGGGGGCATCAACTGACCTTGCCCCAGCTCACATACTGGGTAGAGGTTCCACAGGAGGAGACCAGAGGTTACTGGCCCAGCCTAGCACTGGCTCATAAATCAGTGGTGTCACTCTAAAGGATGGACCCACCTCCAGCTCTGGAGCAGTGGGTCAGAGACTTGGCCCAGGGAAGAGGCCATGAATAAAGAGAGAAAACTCACAAGCTCTGCTGAACGAAAATGATTTTATTTGAAACAGAGTCTGCAGAAATTTAAGCCTACAGGAACTCTTGAAAACAGTGGAGATTTTGGGGGGAAAAGTGTTTTTTCTCAGAAAAGAAAGAAAATAAAAATGAACAGAACCTCAGAAAAATCCCACCAGGCACACCAACATGTATAAAATTAGAGTACCAGAAGGAAAGGAGAGAGGGAAAGGAGCAGGAAACATATTTTTTTAAATATTGACAAAAAACTTTCCAAATTTGATGAAAACGTTAATCTACACATCCAAGAAGCTGAATGACTCATCAGTTTCACTCTTCCTCTTTCCAATCCCATTCTCCAGGCAACCCTAAGAATACTTTCTTAAAATACAAATTAGATCATGTTTCCTTTACTTAAAATTCTCCAATGGCTTCTTGTTGCATTTAGAATAAGAGTAATTAATTATGGCTTCTGTGACTGCTGCTTATATTTCCTGCCTCCCCTCCAGCCTCATTTGACTCCTCTTGATTCAGACACAGTGGCCTTCCTCCACTTTCTCCATCTCCCCAAGCTCTTTCCTATTGTAGGACCTTTGCACGGGCTCTTTTCTCTTCCTGGTGCATCGTCTCCACGTTTTTTTTTTATCCATTACTAAACTGTTTTCATTTATTTATTTATTTATTTACTTTTTTTTTTTTTTTTTTTTTTTTTTGCGGTACGCAGGCCTCTCACTGTTGTGGCCTCTTCCGCTGAGGAGCAGAGGCTCCTAACACACAGGCTCAGCGGCCATGGCTCACGGGCCCAGCCGCTCCGCGGCATGTGGGATCTTCCCGGACCGGGGCATGAACCCACGTCCCCTGCATTGGCAGGCAGACTCTCAACCACTGCGCCACCAGGGAAGCCCTATTTTTTACATCTTTATTGGAGTATAAATGCTTTACAATGGCGTGTTAGTTTCTGCTTTATAACAAAGTGAATCAGTTATACATATACATATGTTCCCATATCTCTTCCCTCTTGTGTCTCCCTCCCTCCCACCCTCCCTATCCCACCCCTCTAGGTGGTCACAAAGCACCGAGCTGATCTCCCTGTGCTATGCGGCTGCTTCCCACTAGCTACCTATTTTACGTTTGGTAGTGTATATATGTCCATGACACTCTCTCACTTTATCACAGCTTACCCTTCCCCTTCCCATATCCTCAAGTCCGTTCTCTAGTAGGTCTGTGTCTTTACTCCTGTCTTACCCCTAGGTTCTTCATGACATTTTTTTTTTCTTAAATTCCATACATACGTGTTAGCATACGGTATTTGTCTTTTTCTTTCTGACTTACTTCACTCTGTATGACAGACTCTGGGTCCACCCACCTCATTACAAATAGCTCAATTTCGTTTCTTTGTATGGCTGAGTAATATTCCATTGTATATATGTGCCACATCTTCTTTATCCATTCATCCGATGGTGGACACTTAGGTTGTTCCCATCTCCTGGCTATTGTAAATAGAGCTGCAATGAACATTTTGGTACATGACTCTTTTTGAATTATGGTTTTCTCAGGGTTTATGCCCAGTAGTGGGATTGCTGGGTCATATGGTAGTTCTATTTGTAGTTTTTTGAGGAACCTCCATACTGTTCTCCATAGTGGCTGAACCAATTCACATTCCCACCAGCAGTGCAAGAGTGTTCCCTTTTCTCCACACCCTCTCCAGCATTTATTGTTTCTAGATTTTTTGATGATGGCCATTCTGACCGGTGTGAGATGATATCTCATTGTAGTTTTGATTTGCATTTCTCTAATGATTAATGATGCTGAGCATTCTTTCATGTGTTTGTTGGCAGTCTGTATATCTTCTTTGGAGAAATGTCTATTTAGGTCTTCTGCCCATTTTTGGATTGGGTTGTTTGTGTTTTTGTTATTGAGCTGCATGAGCTGCTTGTAAATTTTGGACATTAATCCTTCATCAGTTGCTTCATTTGCAAATATTTTCTCCCATTCTGAGGATTGCCTTTTGGTCTTGTTTATGGTTTCCTTTGCTGTGCAAAAGCTTTGCAGTTTCATTAGGTCCCATTTGTTTATTTTTGTTTTTATTTCCATTTCTCTAGGAGGTAGGTAAAAAATGGATCTTGCTGTGATTTATGTCATAGAGTGTTCTGCCTATGTTTTCCTCTAAGAGTTTGATAGTTTCTGGCCTTACATTTAGGTCTTTAATCCATTTTGAGCTTATTTTTGTGTATGGTGTTAGGGAATGATCTAATCTCATACTTTTACATGTAGCTGTCCATTTTTCCCAGCACCACTTATTGAAGAGGCTGTCCTTTCTCCACTGTACTATCCTGCCTCCTTTATCAAAGATAAGGTGACCATATGTGCGTGGGTTTATCTCTGGGCTTTCTATCCTGTTCCATTGATCTATATTTCTGTTTTTATACCAGTACCATACTGTCTTGATTACTGTAGCTTTGTAGTATAGTCTGCAGTCAGGGAGCCTGATTCCCCCAGCTCCGTTTTTCATTCTCAAGACTGCTTTGGCTATTCGAGGTCTTTTGTGTTTCCATACAAATTGTGAAATTTTTTGTTCTAGTTCTGTGAAAAATGCCAGTGGTAGTTTGATAGGGATTGCATTGAATCTGTAGATTGCTTTGGGTAGTAGAGTCATTTTCATAATGTTGATTCTTCCAATCCAAGAACATGGTATATCTCTCCATCTATTTGTATCATTTTTAATTTCTTTCATCAGTGTCTTATAATTTTCTGCATACAGGTCATTTGTCTCCTTAGGTAGGTTTCTTCCTAGATATTTTATTCTTTTTGTTGCAGTGGTAAATGGGAGTGATTTCTTAATTTCACTTTCAGATTTTTCATCACTAGTGTATAGGAATGCCAGAGATTTCTGTGCATTAATTTTGTATCCTGCTACTTTACCAAATTCATTGATTAGCTCTAGTAGTTTTCTGGTAAGATCTTTAGGATTCTCTATGTATAGTATCATGTCATCTGCAAACGGTGACAGCTTTACTTCTTCTTTTCTGATTTGGATTCCTTTTATTTCCTTTTCTTCTCTGATTGCTGTGGCTAAACTTCCAAAACTATATTGAATAAGAGTGGTGAGAGTGGGCAACCTTGTTTTGTTCCTGATCTTAGTGGAAATGCTTTCAGTTTTTCACCATTGAGGACCATGTTGCCTGTGGGTTTGTCATATATGGCCTTTATTATGTTAAGGAAAGTTCCCTCTGTGCCTACTTTCTGGAGGGTTTTTATCATAAATGGGTGTTGAATTTTGTCTAAAGCTTTCTCTGCATCTATTGAGATGACCATATGGTTTTTCTGCTTCAGTTTGTTAATTTGGTGTATCACATTGATTGATTTGCGTATATTGAAGAATCCTTGCATTCCTGGAAAAAAACCCACTTGATCATGGTGTATGATCCTTTTAATGTGCTGTTGGATTCTGTTTGCTAGTATTTTGTTGAGGATTTTTGCATCTATGTTCATCAGTGATATTGGCCCGTAGTTTTCTTTCTTTGTGACATCCTTGTCTGGTTTTGGTATCAGGGTGATGGTGGCCTCATAGAATGAGTTTGGGAGTGTTCCTCCCTCTGCTATATTTTGGAAGAATTTGAGAAGGATAGGTGTTAGCTCTTCTCTAAATGTTTGATAGAATTCGCCTGTGAAGCCATGTGGTCCTGGGCTTTTGTTTGTTGGAAGATTTTTAATCACAGTTTCAATTTCAGTGCTTCTGATTGGTCTGTTCATATTTTCTATTTCTTCCTGATTCAGTCTTGGCAGGTTGTGCATTTCTAAGAATTTGTCCATTTCTTTCAGGTTGTCCATTTTCTTGGCATAGAGTTGCTTGTAGTAATCTCTCATGATCTTTTGCATTTCTGCTGTGTCAGTTGCTACTTCTCCTTTTTCGTTTCTAATTCTATTGATTTGGGTCTTCTCCCTTTTTTTCTTGATGAGTCTGGCTAATGGTTTATCAATTTTGTTTATCTTCTCAAAGAACCAGCTTTTAGTTTTATTGATCTTTGCTATCGTTTCCTTCATTTCTTTTTCATTTATTTCTGATCTGATCTTTATGATTTCTTTCCTTCTGCTAACTTTGGGGTTTTTTTCTTCTTATTTCTCTAATTGCTTTAGGTGCAAGGTTAGGTTATTTATTCAAGCTGTTTCCTGTTACTTAAGGTAAGATTGTATTGATATAAACTTCCCTCTTAGAACTGCTTTTTCTGCATCCCATAGGTTTTGGGTCGTCATGTCTCCATTGTCATTTGTTTCTAGGTATTTTTTGATTTCCTGTTTGATTTCTTCAGTGATCACTTCGTTAATAAGTAGTGTATTGTTTAGCCTCCATGTGTTTGTATTTTTTACAGATCTTTTCCTGTAATTGATATCTAGTCTCATAGCATTGTTGTTAGAAAAGATACTTGATACAATTTCAGTTTTCTTAAATTTACCAAGGCTTGATTTGTGACCCAGGATGATCTGTCCTGGGGAATGTTCCATGAGCACTTGAGAAAAATGTGTATTCTCTTGTGTTTGGATGGAATGTCCTATAAATATCAATTAAGTCCATCTTGTTTAATGTATCATTTAAAGCTCGTGTTTCCTTATTTATTTTCATTTTGGATGATCTGTCCATTGGTGAAAGTGGGGTGTTAAAGTCCCCTACTATGAATGTGTTACTGTTGATTTCCCCTTTTATGGTTGTTAGTATTTGCCTTATGTATTGAGGTGCTCCTATGTTAGGTGCATAAATATTTACTATTGTTATATCTTCTTCTTGGATCGATCCCTTGATTATTATGTAGTGTCCTTCTTTGTCTCTTCTAATAGTCTTTATTTTAAAGTCTATTTTGTCTGATATGAGAATTGCTACTCCAGCTTTCTTTTGGTTTCCTTTTGCATGGAATATCTTTTTCCATTCCCTCACTTTCAGTCTGTATGTGTCTCTAGGTCTGAAGTGGGTCTCTTGTAGACAGCAAATATATGGGTCTTGTTTTTGTATCCATTCAGCCAGTCTGTGTCTTTTTGTGGGGGCATTTAATCCATTTACATTTAAGGTTATTATTGATATGTATGTTCCTCTTCCCATTTTCTTAATTGTTTTGGGTTTGATATTATAGACCCTTTCCTTCTCTTGTGTTTCTTGCCTAGGGAAGATCCTTTAGCATTTGTTGTAAAGCTGGTTTGGTAGTGCTGAACTCTCTCAGCTTTTGCTTGTCTGTAAAGGTTTTAATTTCTCCATCAAATCTGAATGATATCCTTGCTGGGTAGAGTAATAGTGGTGGTAAGTTTTTCTCCTTCATCATTTTAAATATGTCCTGCCAGTCCCTTCTAGCTTGCAGAGTTTCTGCTGAAAGATCAGCTGTTAACCTTATGGGGATTCCCTTGTGTGTTATTTGTTGTTTTTCCCTTGTGTGTTATTTATTCCCTTGTGTGTTATTTGTTGCTGCTTTTAATATGTTTTCTTTGTATTTAATTTTTGACAGTTTGATTAATATGTGTCTTGCTGTGTTTCTCCTTGGATTTATCCTGTATGGGACTCTCTGTGTTTACTGGACTTAATTAACTATTTCTTTTCCCATATTAGGGAAGTTTTCCACTATAATCTCTTCAAATATTTTCTCAGTCCCTTTCTTTTTCTCTTCTCCTTCTGGAACCCCTATAATTCGAATGTTGGTGCATTTAATGCTGTCCCAGAGGTCTCTGAGACTGTCCTCAATTCTTTTCATTCTTTTTTCTTTATTCTGCTCTGCAGTAGTTATTTCCACTATTTTATCTTCCAGGTCACTTATCCGTTCTTCTGCCTCAGTTATTCTGCTGTTGATCCCTTCTAGAGTATTTTTAATTTCATTTATTGTGTTGTTCATCGTGCTTGTTTCATCTTTAGTTCTTCTAGGTCCTTGTTAAATGTTTCTTGTATTTTCTCTATTGTATTTCCAAGATTTGCAATCATATTTACTATCATTGTTCTGAATTCTTTTTCAGGTAGACTGCCTATTTCCTCTACATTTGTTAGGTCTGGTGGGTTTTTATCTTGCTCCTTCATCTGCTGTGTGTTTTTCTGTCTTCTCATTTTGCTTATCTTACTGTGTTTGGGGTCTCCTTTTTGCAGGCTGCAGGTTCGTTGTTCCCGTTGTTTTTGGTGTCTGTCCCCAGTGGCTAAAGTTGGTTCAGTGGGTTGTGTAGGGTTCCTGGTGGAGGGGACTAATGCCTGTGTTCTGGTGCATGAGGCTGGATTTTGTCTTTCTGGTGGGCAGGTCCACGTGTGGTCGTGTGTTTTGGGGTGTCTGTGGACTTATTATGATTTTAGGCTGCCTCTCTGCTAATGGGTGGCATTGTGTTCCTGTCTTGCTAGTTGTTTGGCATAGGGTGTCCAGCACTGTAGCTTGCTGGTTGTTGAGTAGAGCTGGGTGCTGTTGTTGAGATGGAAATCTCTGGGAGATTTTCACCGTTTGATATTACGTGGAGCTGGGAGGTCTGTTGTGGACCAGTGTCTTGAAGTTGGCTCTCCCACCTCAGAGGCACAGCACTGACTCCTGGCTGCAGCACCAAGAGCCTTTCATCCACACGGCTCAGAATAAAAGGGAGAAAAAGTAGAAAGAAAGAAGGAAAGAAAGGAAGGAAGGAAGAAGGAAAGAAAGAAAGAGGATAAAAGAAAATAAAATAAGTAAGGTAAAATAAAGTTATTAAAATTAAAAAATAATTATTAAGAAAAAAAAATTTTTTTAAGTAAAAAAAAGAACTACAACAACAAAAAAAAGCGGACGGATAGAACCCTACAACAAATGGTGAAAGCACAGCTATACAGACAAAATCTCACACAGAAGCATACACATACACACTCAGAAAAAGAGGAAAAGGGGGAAAAATAATAAATCTTGCTCTCAGTGTCCACCTCCTCAATTTGGGATGATTCGTTGTCTATTCAGGTATTCCACAGATGCAGCGTACATCAAATTGATTGTGGAGATTTAATCCGCTGCTCCTGAGGCTGCTGGGAGAGATTTCCCTTTCTCTTCTTTGTTCGCACAGCTCCCGGGGTTCAGCTTTGGATTTGGCGTCGCCTCTGTGTGTAGGTCGTCAGAGGGAGTTTGTTCTTCGCTCAGACAGGATGTGGTTAAAGGAGCAGCTGCTTCGGGGACTGTGGGTCACTCAGGCCGCGGGGAGGGAGGGCCACGGAGTGCGGGGCGAGCCTGCGGCGGCAGAGGCCAGCGTGACGTTGCACCAACCTGAGGCGCGCCATGCGTTCCCCCCGGGGAAGTTGTCCCTGGATCCCGGGACCCTGACAGTGGCGGGCTGTACAGCCTCTCCGGAAGGGAGGTGTGGAGAGTGACCTGTGTTCGCACACAGGCTTCTTGGTGGTGGCAGCAGCAGCCTTAGCATCTCATGCCCGTCTCTGGGGTTCGTGCTGTTAGCCGCGGCTCGTGCCCGTTTCTGGAGCTCCTTTAAGCAGCACTCTTAATCCCCTCCTCTCGCACCAGGAAACAAAGAGGGAAGAAAAAGTCACTTGCCTCTTCGGCAGGTCCAGACTTTTCCCCGGACTCCCTCCTGGCTAGCCATGGTGCACTAACCCCCTGTAGGCTGTGTTCACGCCGCCAGTCCTCTCCCTGCGCTCTGACCGAAGCCGGAGCCTCAGCTCCCAGCCCCACCCACCCCGGCCGGTGAGCAGACAAGCCTCTCGGGCTGGTGAGTGCTGGTCAGCACTGATCCTCTGTGCGGGAATCTCTCCTCTTTGCCCTCCGCTCCCCTGTGACTGTGCTGTCCTCCGCGGCTCTTAAGCTTCCCCCCTCCGCCACCCGCAGTCTCCGCCAGCGAAGGGGCTTCTAGTGTGTGGAAACCTTTCCTCCTTCATGGCTTCTTCCCACTGGTTCAGGTCCCATCCCTATTCTTTTGTCTCTGTTTTTCTTTTTTTGCCCTACTCTGGTACGTGGGGAGTTTCTTGCCTTTTGGGAGGTCTGAGGTCTTCTTCCAGCGTTCAGTAGGTGTTCTGTAGGCGTTGTTCCACGTGTAGATGTATTTCTGATGTATCTGTGGGGAGGAAGGTGATCTCCATGTCTAACTCTTCTGCTATCTTTCCCCTCTCCCGTCTCCCCATCTTTTGCATTGCCATTTTTTTCTGTTTCCACGCTTGAATGTTACTCTCTCAGAAATGCCTTCTATAACCACTTTGCCTTTATTATTTTTATCTCAGTCTCTTGTTTATCTTCTTTATAACAGTTATCACAATTAAAAGAGGAAAACTGTGGTAGGATACTCAAGACGTTGTAAACATTGATTAATTCTAGTAAACAGAACTCAGTAACTGAGGTAGGGAAGTACATTTTCCTCCATAATAGAACCTTTTGTATGTATGCATGTACTACTTAAAAAATTTTTTTTACATTTAGTTAAATTTAAAATTGCCCAGTGTTTATCAGACACTCAGTATCTGTTTCACAAATGAATAAAAAACACAATTATCAGTTGTTTGCCTCAAGTTTGTTTCTTTGGTTTCCTAGTACCAGATAGGAAAAAAAAAAATTAGAAGGTAAAACAATTTACTGTGTCCTAAGGAGGTTGCATTATTTTCCTAGCTTTGAAATTTAAGGCCCTAATTTATGTGTCCAACCCTCACTGTTGGACTCTTAAATGCTTTGGAGTTTTTCACATTTATAAGTAATAATGTGTGGAACGTCTGCTGTATTTTGGAATATGTCTTTAAAATAAAACCTTAGAGTGGGGGAGGGATAAATTGGGAGATTGGGATTGGCATATACACGCTACTGTATATAAAATAGGTAACTAATAAGAACCTACTATTTAGCACAGGGAATTCTACTCAATACTCTTAATGGCCTATATGGGAGAAGAGTCTAAAAAGTGAGTGGATATATGTATATGTATAACTGATTCACTTTGCTGTACACCTGAAACTAACACAACATTGTAAATCAACTACAATAAAAAATTTTTTAAAAGCCTTAGAAATGGGATTATTAAGGGAGAATGTGAGCTTTTTAATGAATTTTGCCACATTAACAAAATAAAAAGCAGCTGAGATTGTCATTTTGGAATAAAACTTGGGACAGTTTATTGAGGACATCAAAGAAAGATATCAAAGATTTTTCAAAGGTTTGGAACCTGTAGATTCAGAACTTCAGTATTAATTAATAAAAGTGGGAAAAAGATGAAGAAATTGTTTGGGGATTGAGTGGAAGAGACTGGTTTTAGAATGTAGGTTTACTTTCACAGTCTCTGTGTGCTCACGATAATTGCTGAAGTTCTCATGCTCTATAATTACCTATGATATTAAGTTTAATCCCTCTCTAATTCTCACCTAGACTGTTAAATTTATCTGTAATATGTATCCTGCCAAATCTTCCTCTGTTGTACTGCCAGAATCCTCTTTCCCAAATAAAAATCTGTTCTTCATCTCACGCCCCATTTCAAGTTTTATTGATTCATCAACTTGTGATGCCAGCTTGGCCCCTTCCTGTGGTGTTGCAAGGCAAGCTTCCAAAATCTGGCCCAGTCTCCCTTTCATTGCCTCTCCCTACATTCTGCCTTCAGCCCAACATAACCATCTTTGGATTGTGGTATTAGTAGCCACACAGAGTTGTGATACTGTAAATGTTCATACCCCAGAAGTGAATGCCTTTATGACAGTTTTATTAGAAATCGAACTAGTGATACAGCCTTCAATAATTTTACTAGGAATCAGAAGATCTCAGTGATTTCAAAACAAAACAGGGCAAAGACATTTCTTTTACCCATTCTATGTGTTTCTGTCTTTGCTCACAACTCCATGCTGTATTTTGACCTTCTTTGATAATGACCTTCTTTGATAAGTTATTCCCTGCCTTTTTTCATTTAGATTTTGCCATGTTATATATGATGATTTTTTTTCAAATCTTTTTAGTCTTGTTCAAATACTCCCATTTTCTAAAATGAGTTTTCTTAAACTTTAGAATATTCTGGATGAGTTGAGATAAAGAGCCTAATTCAGCGTTCTCTATTTGACACTTTATTTTGAGAAAAAGTAAATGAAGCAATTTTTTTGGTCTTTTCTTAGCATGTGGATATTTTTAAATGCTGAAAATGGAAAGAAAAGACCATTTCAGTTTGATCATCAAACTTCATGAAAATTCTGATTGAGAAAATTAAATGTAAGGATTAATAGATATATGCCAACTGTATTCTTTGTTTCCTCCCCCATACGTCACTTCAGGGATTTGTTTGTTATTAGTTTGGGTTTATAATTTGACCTTTGGATATCCCACTTGTGAAAATATTTTTGCACTATTAGCACATCTATTCTTAGCTCAGATGTTTTTAACACATGTATTTTTAGAACATATACTTTAATATTCTACGATTTTTCTTCTATACTTGTATAGAAACTCAGGAGAATTAAAAAGAAAAATGTAATTGTGTAATGTTAAGTACTTTTTACATTTAAGTCAGTTATTTAATCAATATTGTGACTTTATTTTATACTTTAATTTGGCACATTTGCAAATTTTTTGAAGCAAAGGACAGTTTTTGAATTAAATATTGATGAGATTGATAGTTCTTAAATACTATATAAGTAGAGGAAATTTTTGCTCAGTTAATTAATTTACCCAATTACAATTTAATTGTGCACTGAGGACACACTAGTGTATATTCTTCAAAGACTGCTTGTGTTATTGTAAAACAATTGGGATTTCAAGGATTTTAAAATAAATTGGCTTTTGAAACATGGTAGACTGACTCTTGTAATCTCCCCTTCAAACACATAAAAATGCTGGATAAATTACAACTAAGACGTGGTAAGAAATAGAAAATGAAGCTTCAAAGAAAGGAAGGGACATCTTGCTGACGTTAAGAGGGAGCTCCATACCAGAAGTGTAAACACTCAAATAGGCACTCCAACAGGAAAGGGGGGTGTGAATATAGGCCCTGATGACTGGGGGCTTAAGTTTTAAATGTCTCATGGAAGTCAAGACATGATTTGTTATATCTGCTCCCTCTCCCTCATTGCTGATTATTTCACGATTGATTGTTGTTTTTACTATCATTTTATTGTGACTCAACTTCAGTGGGTGTTGCTTTTTTTCATAGGAATCCTCTGCACCGTGGGTGTGAAAGTGGCAGTATGGAGTGATTATACATTTACTGTTTTCAGGCTACTCAACTGGGACCAGTTACTTACCTTGGATTTTATAGCTATGGATTTTTCCAAACTACTGAGTTAATTTAGCTTAAGCTTGGAGTTTCTATCTCACCGGAGAATCATGTACCCTCATCACCTTTTTAAAACAGAGAACAGTTCTTTCAAGCCCAGTATTAGAGGACTTACTTCTAAGCATTACTTGTATATTCTCTAAGCTATATCTCCTAGAAGTTCAGATAATAAACTATCAGGAAAAGACTAAATAAAATGTAGAAAAATAGGTTCATAATGAAAAAGAAAACATGAAAAAATGAACAAGGAGAGTTTCAAATTCATGCATCAAAAAAATATTGAACATCTGTATGTCTGCATTATTCAAGGCACTAGTAATACAGCATTTAGGAAAGCAAATACAAATCTTTGTCCTCTTGGTGCTTAGCTTCTAGTGGTTAGAAAGAACTAAATAGAATTTCTAAAATTGTTTTAAAGAAGAAGTCATTTAAGGAAAATTAGTGCACTGCTTAAATACCAAATGAGCACAAACTGAAAAGAGAAAGAATAATGTGATATAACAGCAGTGGCAGTGGTAGTGTAGTAGCAGCTGCTAACATTTTTGAGCACTTCCTTTATACCAGGTATTGCCCAAAGTATTTTATGGAGTTGGTATCATTATCATCTTTATTTTAAAGATGTAGAAACCAAAGCACAGAGAAGTTAATGCTGAGACAGGGTCATGATGCTGTATGATAGACTTCTTAAACTGCACACTTAATCACAACATGTATTTATCAAATATATTTGTCACTATTTTCCATTTTTGTGTTGCTATACATTTGCAGTTAGGTGTTAATTGGTTCATTGGTGGCAAAATGGCTGATCTAGTCTAAACTTAATTTTGCCTGCTACTTAATAAAGCATGCTGTGCTTGCCTTTTTTTATGTAAAAGTGCAGAATTTCATGAATTTCAAAAGAATCATCTTATAGAGTGAGTTAGCTCCGATTCCTAAGAAATTAGAGTTACCAAAAAATCAACCACATTTGGTTTAACAGATACCAAGCCTTTCTTTCCTGTAGTTCTGCTCCGTAAGCTGAGTTTAATCATGAAAAACTGTTTTGTGACTCTAGATTAATTAATGACTATGCCTCTGTTTAAAATTAGATATCAAATCTTTGTAATTGGGTCTTAAACATCTAGACTGATTTTTAAAAGTTTTGTTTCGTGATTGTTTCTTCTAATAAGAGGAACATTTCCCCCTTAGCCATTTCATTTTTGGGATTTATATTAACAGCCAGAAAAAAAATTGATTGTGGAACATTATTGATCTATTTTGTGAAATTAAAAATTTAACGTAATTTTTAGCTTATTGGTTGTCATAACTCCCAGTTTAAAAAAAAAAATCTTCCCTGCACTTTCAAATTCCCTCAATCAGTCATAATTTTTCCTTATTTTAATATTCCTATCATGCACTTAACCCTTGCTGCTTCATATTCTACTTACATGTGTGTGTCTTACTTTCATTATTGGATGATCAGCTTCTTTGGATCAGAGACCCTATTGTGTACACCCTTATTTCTCACCCTCCACCTTCCACTCAAACGGGAAGTTACTGCCTGGCCCAAAGTGGGCAGTTTGAATTGCGGAAGGAGTAAGTTAAAGTGTGCAGATAAAATTTTAGAAGTTGCTCCAGCCCCAGATGTAACAGGTAAGGCGAGGACAGTGAAGTATGACAAGAAAGAGAATAGGAAGAAAAATACTGCACTGTGAACATACCTTGTATCATAAGCTACACTCCTGAAAGGATAGGACTAAATCTCAGGTAATTGGAATGGGCGAATATTTGATAAGTCTCCCCTTTGTAGTGAAGAATAGTTTCTTTGTCTTCATATATTATTTGTTATTGTCTAGTGAGTCATTTAGCCAACCTGTTCATTTTAGTCGAGATATTTAAGAACCACTATAAAAACAGGATCAGGAGTTTCCCTGATGGAAAAATAAATAGTATTGCAGTGGCTCTTGGTGGGCTGGTCCCTGTAGATTCACTACTATGTCATGTTTCTTTGTCTTCCTGAAAGTACACCCCCTCTTTGATGCTTCTTTGTTAAGTGTTGTGGTTTTTTAATGGAAATTGAATTGATGATTTGGGAAGAGCCAAGTACATTGTGGTCAAGCCCTTGGCCCACTTGACCTTTCCAGTTCTTGATTCTCGGTGAGTTCTTCATTCTGAAGAAATTGGGTCACCTCAACAATACCTTCCCCTCCAAATTGATATCAGTAGGCCAGACAAATGAAATCATTATGCCTGGGGCTTTCATCTATATCTTTCTAAACCTTCAGATTGAAAACTACCATATCTTCTAACTGAATTTTAGAATGCATTCAACTGTTGAATGCCTAATTTTCCTTTTTCCCCTCTACTCTTTTGTCTGTTTTCCCCCTGTCACTTCCTCATTGCCTTCCCTTATCCATTAGCTGGCTCCTTTCTGTCTGTTGTCTTCTACTTGGGTCCTCTCTATCCTCTTGCCTTCTCTCATCTCAATGGCTCTGGCTATCTCGAGAACATTGATGCATTTCTTTGTTCATGCTTACATCTATCTGTCTTTCCACAAAACTTATTTTTTCTCTATTTCCTATCTTTAATTGTCTTTAGAATCCACATTGACTGAATGCCTTTCTTTTCTCATTGTCATATCCTCTGCGTTCAACTTATGTAAAAAATAAAATAAAATAAATCACTGATGGTTAAATGAATTCTGGCTCCAATAGAGCAAAACAAGAATTCTGGTCAATTTCCTTCCTCCAGTCTCTACCCTGAATAGCATGATCTCTTTGTTTTTTCATTACTGTTTAGTTTTTTTCTTACATTGTACATACCACATAAGGTTGCTAGTATCTCTGATCAGGTCCTTTGATGAGAAGTTCTAGTAAAATGATCTGTCCTTGCAAAACATCACAGGACCTCAAGAATTTTGTTTAGTGCTTGTGATTCTCTATGTGAAAGCATTGCTTATAGTGTCCTGGGGTACTAGAACAGTGTTCTACCCAGCAGGAGGGATGGTTATTATATACTGTGTCTGGCACACACTGCTATTCTACAGATATCAGCTTCTGCCGATGTTCATAATGATGATGACAGTGTGGGTGAGTGTTTTGAAGGCAAAAGGACAGAAGTAGGAGGAGAACAGAGACACCAGTAATGAGGTGGGGGTACCAGGAGAGCGTGAATCAGGAAGAAATAGCTGCTGGGACAGATGGATTATAACATGTGTTAGTTTATCTTCAGTCACCAGCCTCTGGGTTTTAAAAGGAACCAGTAGTACCACATCCAAGTTGTCCGCATCCAACCATCCAGATGACTCATTCTCCCCTGTTTCATTCCATGTGGCTATCAGAGGACTGACACTCCTCCACTCTATCACCCTCAGTCATCCATCTCGTGTGGGCTGGGGGCAGGGAGGGAGCTAAAGGATAGTTAGGTGAAAATAGGATGAAGATTTAATTAAAGTTCCTGAGTGCCTGCCAGATTTAATCTAATTCTCACAACTTTCTGACACCAGCATTCTATTAGATCCACACACCAGAGGACACAGTGATGCAGCCACATCCTGCCCTTCTTTTCTTATGTCATTGCCTTTTTGGGTATGCCTCATCTAGGTCAGAGTTGAACCCCAGGAAAGGCTCCATCTTCTTTCCGAACCTAGTACTTTTTTATAAAAACAAATTTTCCTGATGTTTTACCCACTCAATTGAAAAGCAAGCAAACAAACCAACAACACACTACTTTTGTTGTTGCTTGTTTCTTCATTTTACTGAAGACAAGTGAAAGGAAGATTCCAATCTAGATGCATGGCAAATGTCTTGCATTTCTGTTGCATCCCAGCATGATTGTTGCCATGCTTATGGTGTATGTTTGCAGATAACATTGTAGTGCTGTGCATTAGGAATTGGGAGTGACTACTTCCACAATTGTATGTATGTAACTGAGTGAAAAGGGTGATAAGTAATGATGTAGATGGAGGATCTTTGGAGTACAGATTTATCATTCTCTTGATCCACCATCCAAATTCATTTTAAAATTGAATTCAGGTTAATGATGATTGAAAGTTTTTAAAAAAATAAGTCACCTTTGACTGGTTTCATTTTCTATCACTAACGTAAGTGAGGGACTTTTTTTTTTTTGTCTTTTTTGTTTTAAAACAATAGAAGAGAAAAGGAACAGGGAATTAAAAGACTGAAAGAGAAACAGCATGTTGGAAATAGGCAAACATAAGTATTCAAAAAGATAGGGCATTAATTTTTTCCTATAGCTAGAGTTGGGAGAATAAGGTATGAAAAACGTATCATTCAATGTCCTCAGTATATCCCGCTGTGGTAATGTCAGTATAATTGGGGTAACAAAAAAATTTAATTTTACTATTTTACTGACTAAATTCCCTCTTGTTTATCAAAGTGGCCTGCATCCTGCTCAATTCTGCTCAGTAGAAAATAATGTGATTATGAGTTTCTACTGTATATAATATTAAGAATATAATGTTGGTTTTATTACAATCACCTTTCTTAAATTTTTTTTTAAAAATCTCTGAATATCCTTAAGATCCTTGAATTTTTATGTGTTTAGCTTTGTGTTCATGTTTATGACATTTGATTAGTAATTATTCACAGGCCTTATAGAGTTTTAAAGAAATTAGAACTCCCTTTTTAAGATCAATATCTTCCAGGGCTGGATAGCCCCTGCCATTTGCTAGGCTGAGGTTGGTGCAGGGGTGTTTCTGTCTGGCAGGGTGCTGGAGAAGCGGGTGATGGGACTGGAAGCCAGACTTCCTCTTCTTAGTGTTCTGTTCAGGTTTTTTTCTAGCTTCTTGGAACCTTCTTTGTAAGTGGAAAAACTCAGGTAGTCAAGTTGGAAAAGTGTTCTCTAGATGTTTGTCTTATAGATTCCATTAATTTTGTCTGAATATTAATCTTCAGTTTAAAACAATGATACCATAGATTTGGGCTTGTTGAAACAATTTCAGTTTCTGTTCATGCTGTTTCTGTCCTTTTTTTTAACTCTGGTCTCCTTTGTTTTAGGTTTAGCAGTTTCCCTACAACTCTTGCATGGAGACATTGAACAAATCAGAAGGGAATACTCATCAGTATTTTCTCATGGAGTATCCATCACCCGGAAGTTGGGTTTTTCTAATATTATTATGCCTGGTAAGTGACTTGGGATGCACTACATGATGAAATATGGCTACTTTGTCTGCTTTTGACGCTTGAGAAATTTTTCAAATTGTCAGCTTCAAAGAGTTCAAATGGGCCATGCTTAAGAATAAAATGAGATATTTAATTCCTTTTTAAAAAAACTTTACATTTTTATTATATTAGGGTGGATAACTTGTGGGGGTCATGGTTGCATTTCATTATGGCCATAATAGGAAAACTGAAGTTGAATACAGAAAATATTTTACCCTCTGGTGGGAAGTGTTATTGAAGTCACTTAGGGGAAATCCTTACAGGTTTTGGCAAGAATGGTTATTAAGCAATGGTTAGCCTTTTTTGGAGGCTTTTTCCACCAGAGATATGTGTGTATGTGTGTATATAAATAAGCAGCCATATGCAGACGCTATATGTATTTCTATACATCTCCTCTTTCTATTTGTATATATAAATCAGATCTATATTAGCAACCAAAAGAGACTCCAAAAAAGTGTTTGTTTCTGAGTGGAAATGGTAGAAGTTAAGGAGATTCACACCAACAAAGTAAATGCCAAGTAAGTCTTTCTCAGGGCTCTACATCCTACTTTCCACAACCAAGAAAAAAAAATAGACCAAATAGTCTCAAATTGTCGACAGTATTTTTAGAAATGAGATCCTTTAAATCACTGTTTAAATCCCATGTGTAAAAAGCAAGCAATGGAAGTTGCATCTGACAGGCCTCTGGCGCAGTTATGAGACTGATGGTAGGACTGTTGTCCATAAAGACCTAACATGATGCAGAAACTGACTGGCATTGACTGTCGCGGCATTTTGTGATCTCCTGACGGAAATGCATTCATGCAGGAAAGCCTAAGAGAACAGCCTGGAAAGTTTCCTGAGGTGGCCTGACCTAGCTTAGGGACCCAGTCTGCCTGAGCATCTTCTGTTAACTATTGTCGAAAATGACTGTTTACAGCACTGTTTACTTGGTGGCATGTTATTCAGTGGCTCTTGCAACCATTCATTATTTCCTTCAGTTGCTATAAATAGCTGGTATTTCCTCTTTAACAAAAAAGAAAAAAATTTCATCCCACTGGGAAGCAAATTGATGGGTAAATCTAATATAAAAAGCATATTTTGGAACAGAATGCAGCCAGCTGCTAAAAGAATTCCTCAGCTTGGTCTCTGAGCCGCATCATTGAGAAATGGAAAAATATTAAGCAACGTGACACTTCACTGGCTGAATAATTGTCTGGGGTGTGCTGTGCTCATGCAGCTCTTGTCTGGCTTTAATGATGAAAATGAGCTTTCTGTGGAATAAGTTTCACTTCTGTCCCTTTCTTATACCACGTTATGGCGAGGTTCATGCTGACCAGGGAATCAATCCTCCTAGACACATGTCTGCAGTGCCCAAGACTGCAAGAGATTTTTTTTAAAGCACTTTCTTCTTTTTGTTCTCTCATTTTTTCTTCTTTGGCTTTTGAGTCTTTCAAATTAGATGGAGAAGGGAAGGATGTGTGTATTAACTTAAACAGCTGAAAGCAACTTTACAACTCAATGGAATATTTTACATTGGCAAACATAACAGCCATTGTTTTGTTTTCCTTTGTTATTTTTTAGAATTTTGACTTGTCAGTTAATTCTCACTGGTGGCTCTGATGAAAACTTGAGCTGAGTTTTCAATAAGAAAATATATGTGAACAGCATTTCTGATCCCAGTGTTATATTGACAGTCTGCTAGGATGATGGGGTTTTTTGTTTGTTTTCCTTTTGTTTTTCTAGACTTGTCCTTCAGAGTTAGTATTGTGAATTGGGGTCAGGATGGGTGAAGCACGTGTTTATACCTACAGGACCTTCATTAACTTAGTTACTGCCTTTCTGCAGAATGAATTATCTGTGGTCCTGACACTAACAGGAACGTACACAAAACTCTTCTTGAGGATCACAGAATGTCATCAATGCCAAACTCTATTTGGGATGGGAAAACCGTGTAAACAGAGATTCTCCCCTTGGTCTGGCTTTTGCATGGGCTAGTCTCGGGAATGTCACCTGGTATAAGGAGACTACCTGCCCATGTGCTTTCGGCCTGTCATGAAGTCCTCTGAACCCTTCCTGTTGCTAAGGGTCAGTCATTCATCACTTTATTTCTTAGAGTACCCAGTTTCCAAAGAAGAAAAGTTACCCTCTGTGAAGCTCCATCACTGCCACCTACGAACCAAATAACTCTACAGAAAGTTCCATGGTCTGGCCTCTGAGCCCATGAGAGGGAGGGCAGTGAAAATGTTTCAGTCAATGCTCTCCAGTTGAAATACAGTGCGAGACACAAATGTAATTTTAACTTTTCTAGTAACCATTTAAAAAAAAGTAGGAAGAAAGAGATGAAATTAATTTTAACAATATATTTTATTTAACCCAATGCATCCAAAATATCGTTTTAATAGGTAATCCATATAAAAAATTCATAATGAGTTATGTTACACTATTTCAACCTAAGTCTTTGAAGGCTGGTAACTACTATACATTACAGCACATCTCTTTCCAGCCAAGTCACATTTCAAGGACTCAGGTGCCACATGTGGCAGTCGTTATGGAATTGGACAGCCAAGCTTTAAATGTCTTAACAGACTGTACAAAGCAGAGCTCGAGCCGTTGCTGAATATCAGGAAGGACTAAGTTTCCATCCACCAGACGCTTTGGAACAAAGCTGGCTGATGTGTCAGGAATGTCATGGGAGGTGAGGCGGTGTCCTCCTCCCACCCTAAGGGTCCATTCTTATTGAGTTTATGCTTCTTTCTAGGCAATCATCATGGTCTCCCTACTTTATCTTCCCTACCTGTACCCTCTCTCCTGGAGACTTGTTGTCACATATCAACTGGTAAAACTATCCCTCTTTGTTAAGGAACACCTAATTAATACCTTCCATTGCATTCACTTTTAATACATCTTGGCAGTTCCTAATCCTAAAAAGAATTAAGGAAAAGTGGTGGACTGATAGGGGAGGGAAGGGTTGAGATTTGGAGGCTAGAGGCTCACACTGAAAGCGATGAACAGAGCCTATGTTTCAAATGGTTGCCAGCAGTAGTAGCTGTGATAGTGATTTCCAGATTTGTTTAAGTTTATTTTACAAGTATTTTCCAGAGTAAGCCTCCTTTTCCTTTGGTCTTTAGGCAATAGTTCAAATAAGTCAAATTTCTATTTGGTTAAAGTTGACTAGATAGTGATTAGTGATAGACTGGGGTAAGAAGAATGTTGTAGAGATGTTTGCCTCCCATTTAAGAAGATATATAATTTTATTCTTTTAAATATATATATTATTATTATTTACCACTTACTGATAGAGACATGTACATCACCAGATGGAATTGCCTCAAATAATCCTTCTTTTGGAGAAAGCAAGTGGGACCCTGCTTTATTTGATGTTCCCTAAAAATATATCGTAAATCTAACCAAAGCTCACCACGCCCCAGTCCAAGTCACTGGACCTCCATATCATATAGGTGCAACTACTCTGCTTAGATCTGAACCCCTGATCATGTCACCAAGGAGTGGTGGTCTTTCACTCAAGGAATGCCACAGTGACCAAAGAGAGGGGGAGGCGTGTCACCCTGAGGTTGGATCCCAGCCCCAGATCACATTGGGGAAGAGGCTGCTGCCCCCAGATTATGAAGCTTACATGCCCCACTTGCCCAAGGGTGTAGGGTTTCCCCAACAGACACTACCAGAAATGCATGCGTTGTCCTAGAGTACGAAGGGCAGCCCATCCCTGCTCCTGTCTTTGTGCACCACTGTCTGGAAAGTCCTTCATGGCTGCTGTTGTATCATTTGCCATTGCTTGCTTGATAGTCATAAACAGAAATTAAAAAGCTACCCCCTCGAAAGTTTAACATCGCAGAGTATTCTTTTAAAATAAAGCAAAACAAAAACGAGAACAGATATGTTTTACTGAAGTGTACTCTATGTGAGAAATCCAAGGTTAATTTTTCATCCCATGCATAAGTTTTCCCTGTGTGTGGTCTGCCTTGATTTCCTGTTACTTGTGAATCTTGCCCCTATCCCTTACCCTGCCCCTCCCCCCTCCACCGCTGCCCTGAAGGTATCCTGAAGTAGTAGAAGCCTAGGTGTGAATGGCATATTATATTAGTTTCCTATGGCTACTGTAACAAATCGTCACAAATGGGGTGGCTTAAAACAATGCAAATGTACTATTTTACCGTTCCGGAGATGAGAAGTTTGCATGAGTCTCACTGGGCTAATATCAGGGTGTCAGCAGGGCTGCATTTCTTCTGATGCATTCTCTAAAGGAGAATGCATTTTCTTGTCTTTGCCAGCTTCTGGAGACTCCCTGTACTCTTTGGCTTATGGCCCAACATCATTCAACCTCTGCTTCTCTCATCATATCCTCTTCTCTGACACTGACCTTCTGCCTCCCTCTTATAAGGACCTTTGTAATTATATTGAGTCCACCCTGATAATCAAAGAAAATCTCCCCATCTCAAGATTGTCAGCTTAATCACATCTGCGAAGTCCCTTTTGCCGTGTAAAGTAATCTATTCACAGGTTCCCAGGATTAGGACCTGGACATCTTTGGGGAGGTAACGGGGTGCCTGCTACACACATGAAGGGCCATCCAGCTCAACCATGTGTCCAATGCATGAATGTCCTCCTGAGGTCCCTGAGGATGGTTTTCCGGCTTGTACTTGAGTATTAATAATGGCCAAGATCACACCATCACATCTTACATCTTCTCTCAAAATGACCTCTTTCATGTTGAACTCGTCTCCCTCTACCTTCTATCCATTGGGTTGAGTTTCTCTGCTTGTAACCTCAACATTTTAAAATTCAGTTAACTCTCGTCTCCCTCATCTCTCCTCTGATGTGTCCCTTCTCCATATCATTTATGATCTGGATGATACCGTTTCTGTCTGTCTCTGTCCTAGAAATGAAATCAGTGCTTCATAATTGGTCTGACCAATCAGGGTGGGACTGTTACCTTCCTTGCTCAAGGCACTAGTCTTTTGGAGACAAAGGCTGAATTGCACTAGCTTATTTGATGGATGTTCTCATCCTATTGAATTACATTTTCATGGCTAAAGCAGAGATACGGATAGTACATTGGGCATGATTCTTAATCTCTATAGTTTAGTTTCCTCATCTGTAAAATGGAAAAATAGGGCCTTTCTATAAGGTTAATATGAGGATTTAATGAGATATTCTACTTGTAGCACTTGGCTATAAGTACCTGACTACTGTCTATCTGCTACTATCTACTACTGAACATCATCATCATCATCATCATCATCTAAGTTCACAAAAACCCGGAGTCTTTTATGTATGTTCTTTTGTTTTTAAGAAGGACAGGAACTTTTCTTTTCCAGTTCCAAAAATAACAGCAAATATCTAGCACAGAAAAGGCACTGGACTAGCCCCTGTGGCTGGGGACAGTGGTTTACTTGACGTGATGAGCATGTCCTCTATGCCTTTATCCAGTTCATTCATAGGACAGAATCAAGGATCAGGTTTTCAGCTACTGATAAAAACCTCTTGCCTGTTGAGGTCAAGCCATAAATTAACCCCATTTGATTGTAGTCACTGAACTCTTTTTGAGTTTGTTCCTATTGCTGTGGCCTTATCTCTATCTCGTCTACAGTGATGTTTTGAGAAACCTTCACATGTGTAAAGGCTTCCCAGTCAGTGGGCCTGTGAAACAGAGAGAAGTGTCAAGCACATCAAATTTACAGAGCAATAAATTTAAGATGTGCAAGGTATTAATAAACATTGTCAGGCAAGTAGCTTTTCACGATTGGTGCTATGACTCCATTTCATACTTAGTTTATGATTTCTCTCCTAATTACCCAAGGTGCTTTCTTAACACCATTTGGGCTTATTAGTTTTCTTCAGAGCCAACCTCAAGTGTATTGACTTTAATTAGCACTTGTTTCAACTTCATCCTTCTGCATATTTTGGCAAAACGTGGCACCTTGCAGTATTAGAACATAGCAAGCTGCAGATTCCTGGGGGGACACAGGCAGAATGGCATTCAGGAGAAATGTTCTTGTCATGTATTCTCTTTTCAAAGAAATCTTATTTTAGTCTAAAAGTTTTGCAAAAGATAAAGAGGGTTACCGGGACAGGGACGGTGACAGTTAAAGAACAGAAAACTAAAACATATGTATAAGGTGTTTTAATTTATGAGTGTGTTACAGTCCAGAACTTCTTTTGTAAGTCACAGAAACAGCAAGCATGACATAATAGTCTCAGCCCTCCTACTGCCTCTCCCGTCCCTACCTCTCTGCCTTTACCCCTTCCCCACTTTCATAACACAGAAACTTGAGGCCCCAACGTTTATCTTACCCTGTCTAGACTAATGTCACAGAGAATAGATGGTAGCAGAGAAAGACTTGAATCCAGATCTCCTTATTCCAGTCTTCCTGTGACCCTACCTTTTTTTAGGCTTATTTGAATTCAGAAGAGAGAGAAGAATCCAGCAAAGTTATAAGCTAAACCAGCTCTAGGGGTCCATTTGGGAAGCAAAGGCCATTTTTAACTTTGGTCCCTTTGGAACACACCATAGCTTCCACAGATGTCTCATCCTCTTAATGAGGGCCTCTCTCACGTGACACCCCCTCTCCTCCATTCAACACCCCGTCTCCTCTTACTTTTATCCATGGTACGTAGCATTATTCAGTGTGCTCTGTGTTTTACTTCTTTGTTCAAGACCTACTCCTACTAGAATCCCTCCACAGGGAAGCCATTTTTGCTTTGTTCACTGCTGAATGTACTGGGACTAGAATAATATCTGGCACATAGTAGGTGCTCACGGTATATTTGCTGAATGAATACACGAAGAAAGAATTTCCTGGCACTGGCAGTATGTTACTGTCCCCCCACCCCTGTTCTTCTGTAGGGCCAGCCTGCACACAGAGGGGGGGAGACAGGTTGCCTTGCAAACCTCCCTCACCACCCCCGCTCCCCACCTCCCGTCTTTGCTTAAGTCAGAGTTGCCGGTCCTTCCAACAGCTGAGAGTTGGAAGTCCCCCTCCCAAGAAACACTTCCTCTCCATTTTGCGTGACAGTTAATCCCCATGTAGCTTGGACAAGCTAATCACTCATTACGAGAAATTTCTAAGGTAAAAACTCCTGTAGCTGTACTTCCCATTAATCAGTGTGTGTTTTATAGTCTGTGTGTAAGCACGGCCACTCATCATGTGTCACCTCCTCCAAGAAGCAAAGGAATTTTACTACTGTTAACTAACATCCTTTGCTCTGAAGTACCTTGATTTTTGTGTTGTGTTTTTACCTGCCAAGTCTGTTCGCGGGAAAACTATTGTCAAGAATTTCCTCTCGGATTGTTGAAATAGCACGTGTGCAGACCATTAGCGTTGCAGACCTGTTTTGAGTTGAAATTGATGGCTTCAGAGGACAAAGTTTGTGAGCTTATTTATTCTATAATGTAATTGTTAAAATTGAGAATGTGTGTTGTGTATGTATGAATACATATATATAAAATGATAACTTTATAGTAATTAGATGAACTGGGTTATAAAAAACTAGAAAACTTGTAAAATTTACTGGACCATTTTCTCTTAAAATTTTTTTTTAATGGATATGGTTAAAACAAAAAACCTTCAAAGCATACACAAATAATTTTACACGTGTTGAAATACGTTGCTTTTCTCCTGGAATTCCAAGTTCATTGCCTTTCCAGGTTGATTTGTATGAGTTGTGTGAGAGTACTGGGAAATTCATAAGACAGAGACCACTGTATTAGTTGTTTCCACTAATGTATTCCTTATATACTCTTTGTAAAGGGTGGGTGAGACGTCATCCCTTTTAGAACTTATTCAGTTTCTCTCTTTTATGGCCCATCTGTTTCCTGTTCCACCAAAGTCATTTGCAAATGATGTTCTCATTAAAAGTTGGTCTTTATGAAGGAAGGTGACCAGGCACACCTGTATTCCTCCATGTTTTTGAAAGCTAGGGTACTTTCTTAGAAACACTTTGGTCAGGAAGTTTGAGAAATTTCCCAGGTGTGGGCATATTTGTATGGTTATTGTTCCTTCTGGTGATTTACTTTCTTAAGGAGAGATTTTTTATTAGCAAAAACATATATCGCGTTTGGGCCTTCAAATGTTTGAAAGCTATGTTAAGTAAATTCAACCTTGGCCAACCTCACCAACATTTACCTTCAAAAACTTTCTAGCCACACTCGGTTTACTTACTTCTCATGTCCGTATCCACTCACTGCTTACCCCTAATTTAATTCTTACAGGAGAGATCAAAGCGTGCTGCCGAGCGTGTTTGCCTCACGCTGCTAGCTGGCATTATATTCTGTTTTTTTCTTGCAGGAATAAGAAAGGGGGGCAAGATGAAAAAGCATTCAAGTTTATAAATAGCTAATGGAGAAACAAAAATAGATGATATATGTGTACATAGACTATGTCAGTTTGAATCCAGGGCCCTTCTCATTTGTTTTATAGCTTGATGGCAAGAAATATTAAGCCAAGTGTGTCTGTATGACTGACTTATTCTACATCTGTTCATAAACACTACTCTGGATTCTTCCAGTAGTGAGGTCATTTCATCCACGAATTTTGGGAAAGATTTAAATTGTAACTGTACCCTTTGCAGTCCGATCATTTTCTTCCACTTAGGTATTTCTTCTTCTCTAAATGCTGTGACTATAACGTATTAAGACTAGTTTCTTTGAGCCACCCCTGCTAGGCTGTCATTTTGTAATCGCACCTCATAAATGAAATGAGGGAAATATTGAAAAATGGTGAAATTTGACAACACCTTCCTACCCAGGCCCAGTACTGTCCTCCTAAATGTGCATCTTCAGTATTGCTAACTCAGACTAGCAGAAGCTGGCCTTTGCTTTTCTTGGATGTTGGTAGTAAGGGTGGGGACCTTTTTATAAAAGTATAAATATTGTATATTTTACTTTTATATGTATGCTATAACACTATTTTTATGAACTGAAGTTTTTCTTGATAGAGTACTTTATTACACTTTTTACTATATATAACATGGTTTCAATTTTCCTCTCCTACTAGGTGAAATGCGGAATGATTTATACATCACTATAGAAAGGGGAGAGTTTGAGAAAGGAGGAAAGAGTGTGGCCAGAAATGTGGAAGTTACGATGTTCATTGTAGAGAGTAGCGGCCAGACCTTGAAGGTACGTTAATGCTGGATTCTTTTTGGTAAAACAATTCCACATCCTTGCTTTGGGTTCATCTTTAATGCGATCAGCTAATTTCTGATTTGCATTATTTCCAATCTTATTTTTCTTTTCCACCCCTGTGTAGTTTTTTCTTAAAGTATGAAAATGCCTTTTAGAAAAGAAAGTAGAAAAAAAAAAAAAAAAGGCTTTTACAGTGTGTTTGTGTCAGCAATGTCCTCCTAACAGCTATTCCTTAAATGCAGCATTTTTATGCCATTTCATTTTTCCCCTTTCATCTGTCATAGTTTTGAAGATGCATACTTTTGCTTTTGGCAATTGGTAAAACAAAGCAAAAATCATAGATCATCCTATGTATTTTCATTTTAACCAAAATAGGGCATGAGGATTAAGCTCTTACTAATTGGGGTTATAATATCAGGTTCCTTTATGGAAGAAGTGTTTCATGTGAGCCCGGGGCTTAGTGAGTTTTACAAGAAGGCACAGAACAGGTTTTTGGCTGTAGCAGGTTGAGAATTTTATCATGTCGTTGACTCCAAATTGGGCACACAGTTGCCCATCTCACTCATGTCACTGAGGTCCACCCTTAGCCGAGTAGACCCTGGGAGACCAGCCTCAGGATGAAACAGACACAGCCTGTCAGCAGAAGCAAGTGTAGAAACAGGCCCGTAAAGAACTGAGGAGATAATTTCACCTGAAATGCTATTTGGGGAGCAGGCAGATACAGCAGAGCAATTGCTCTGCTCCTCCCCACATCATCTTGAAATGAAGCTGTCTTTAACCTGCATATTTCCTTTATTAGGATTTTATCTCCTTTGGCTCTGGAGAGCCACCAGCTAGCGAGTACCACTCCTTTGTGCTTTATCATAACAACAGTCCCAGGTGGTCTGAGCTACTGAAACTTCCTATCCCTGTGGATAAATTCAGGGGAGCGCACATCCGCTTCGAGTTCCGGCATTGTTCCAGTAAGTGTCTGGCAGGATTGTCTCCATGGCTTTGTTGTGCTGGGTAGTCTGCTAACTGAGCTGAAACAACAGTGTGGGCTAATCTGTAGAAAGTGTGTGACAAACCAGAGACCTGCACAAGAGAGAAACGAAGGTGAGTGAACTCCTGGGAAGTGAACGGGCTCACTTCTCGAAGAACCAATAACCTCTGTGGAAACATAGATGCAAGAGGGGAAGGAAACAGAATACCTATGGAAATCTACAGGGTTCTTCTTAAGTTGGTCACTTTCATAAAACCCAGTCCATCACTCTCACAGTCTGGAAAGACTAGATAGAAAGAGAAGATGCAGCAGTAAAGACCTGACTGGCTCAGGTGGTTTTAGGCAGTCCTGACCCATCTGCTGTCTCTCCAGCCAAGAGCTGATCCAGCTCTCAGACAACTCAGGGGAACCCTCGGGGACTTTCCTAGGCATGTGAAGTCACTAGAAAAGCCTCTGATTGGCTCCAATTCATATTGATTTGCATATATCTACATCACCATGCATCCTCAAACAGTATTCAAATGAGGATCAAGTAATGTCAACTCAAACAGGTCTTAGAGATGATGTGAAGTAATTTTCCCATTTTATAGATCTAAAAAACCCAAGACGTACAGACGTTACAGGATTTATTCATGTGGACATTACTTATCCATAAAGTTATCATTTCCTGTTGTCTCTATTTTAATTCTTTTGCATTCATTACCACCCTCTGAAGCCCCCACTCCCTGCCTCCACCAGCCCCCAGTCTAGGGATATTCTGGTTTTCCCTGTGACCCAGAAGTGTGCACTTCTGGTAGTGTACATTGTGACCAGAGAAGGTTCTGGTGAATCTTGCTTCAAGAGCAGTATAATAATCAAGAGAGGGACTTCCCTGGTGGCACAGTGGTTAAGAATCCACCTGCCAATGCAGGGGACGTGGGTTCGAGCCCTGGTCTGGGAAGATCCCATATGCCGTGGAGCAACTAAGCCTGTGCGCCACAACTACTGAAGCCCGCACGCCTAGAGCCCATGCTCCACAACAAGAGAAGCCACTGCAATGAGAAACCCACGCACTGCAACAAAGAGTAGCCCCCTCTTGCTGCAACTAGAGAAAGCCCATGTGCAGCAACAAAGACCCAACACAGCCATAAATAAATAAATAAATAGATAGATAGGTAAATAAATAAATAAAATCAAGAGATAGAGAAGAACCACATTATTGGGGAAGCAGCAGGCTCCTCTCCAGTCTGAAAGGAATGGAGGCATTGCCAGTAGATATGTGCCTGTTACATCGCCTGAGTGCTGTGTAACTCGCCCAAGATTCAGGGAGAGGAGAAGGACTTTGTCTTGTTGTTGGGACTTTGGAATATTTTGGAATTAGCTCAGAAGCTCCACAAGTTATGCTTTTGTGGATGTTTCAGAATATAGGGAGATGGCTAGCAGGGTCTTACCATTCTTCCAAATTCCTGGAAGAGTTTCATGGGTAGGATTTAAAGTGAGAAAAAATAAAGGACTTTCCATGGTGCCACACCATTCCTTCCACCAATCTTTGTTATAAATTCTCACTTGGGCCTAAGATGAGCTTTGAGCTTTAAGGAAGAAGAAGAGGAAAATAAAAGTGAAATGGGAGAAAAAGGAGGAAGAACATTTGGAGAAAGTTACTATAACTCAGAACTTGGAAACTGGACTAAAGGTGATTTTCAGTAGAACCTGTTAGATCTCTGCCATCTTGTCCTTGTACTTCAAACCTTGTCCACAGGGTTTTGTTTTGTTTTGTTTTTAATGTTTGTTGTTAAAATTCAGAAGAAACAGCAACATGTAAAGAAGAAAGAAAGTCCCTACAAACAATCAGTGTAGTCATTTTATCACATGAACTTCCAAGTGTTCTTTGTGTGTACATGTATTTATTTTAAAATATTTGTTCATGAAACAAATATTTATTAAATACCTGCTGTATGTCAACCATTTTACTGGGCGTTGGAAATACGTCAGTGAACACAACAAAATACCTCCTCTCATAGATCTTTCACTCTAAAGAGGGAAGACAGACAACACTTGAGCAAATAAATCTATAATATATCGAGTAGGGTTAAATACAGTGAAGAAGACTAAACTGGAGTCAGGTGCTGGAACGCAGTGGTGCTATGTTGCTGTTTTACATAGGGCAGTCAGGATAGAGCTCTCTGATAAAGAGGTGTGTCAACAACAACATAAAAGAAGTGAAGGTGTGAGCCTTTGGGTATCTGGGGAAAAAATATTTCAGGCATATAGAACCGTAAGTATAAAACACTTGAGGTTGAAACATGGTTGGCATGAAACATGGTTGGCACTGTCAAGGAATAACAAGGAGGCCAGAATGAGCACGTGAGAGAGTTTGGAGGTGAGAACCAGAGAGGTAGCAGGGGAGCCAGATCCCCTGTTGTCTTTTAGGTCATGGGAAGGACTTTGGACTTTATTTGGAGTGAGAAGAGGCATTAGAGGCTTTAGTTTGGAGATAAGTCTGGCTGCTACATGGATAATAGATTGTAGGTGGGCCAGATGGGAACAGGCCATTTAGGGGGCTTATGCAGTCCTCAAAGTAAGAGATTTAAATGGTTTGATTCTTGTCTACAGATTTATTGACAGATTGGATGTGAAAGAAGGAGAAAATTCAAGGTTGACCCCAAGATTTTGGCCTCATTATGAAGTGGTCATTTAATGAAGTGGGGAAGACAACAGGAAGAATCTGTTTGGAGAGCAAAAATCAAACATTCCATTTTAAATATGTTAAGGCTGAGAAGTCTATTAGACGTTCACTGTATCAAGTAGGCAGTTGAATGAGATCCAAGCTGAAGACTTACACTTGACAATGAGAACATATAGTTCAGTGGTGTGCTGTAAATATTTAACCAGCACTCAGGGTGATGGAGAGGGGAGGGGAAGCCCTAAATTATAGCATTTGCTGATTCCATGGGGTAAATACTCCCACCATGGTCAATTTCAAGCTGCCAACATGACGCCACTGATCTTGGAGTTGGGGAAAGATGTACACTGCCAGCTCTTGTGAGCCAGTACAGGCCAGCTCCAGCACATCACAGATGTCGAAGATTTTCAAAGCCATGAGACTGGTGAGATGTCTAAGTAAGTTTAGATAGCAAGGGAAGTCCAAGGATGGATCCCTGGGGCACTGACACCTTTAGATTTGGGGAGAATGTAAAGTAGCCATTATGTGGATTAAGAAGGAATAGCCAGTGAGGTTGAAGGAGAATCGAGGAAGAATAGAATCCAGGAGACTAAATGAAGAAAGTTTTTCAAGAGGGAATTGATCAGATGTGTCAGGTGCCAGTGATAAATAAGATAAGGACAGAGAAATTATCACCTGATTTGGCATCATGGAGGTCACTGAACCTGACAAGTTGTTCTAGTAGATTTGTGCTGTTGAAAGCCTGGCTGGAGTGAGTCAAAGAATAAGCTGGAGAAAAGGAAGGGCAGGCAGTGAGTATAGACAAATCTTTTGAGAAACTTTGCTATAAAGAATACAGGTGAGCAGAGAAATGGGATAGTAGCTATAAAAAAAAGTGGGTCACCAGAAATTGGTTTTTTGGTGGTGTTCTTTTTTAAGATGCAGCATTTAAAGCATGTTTGTTAGAGAGAAATCATTCAGTAGAGAGGAGAAACTGATGTAGAAGAGTGGGGACAGCTGTAGGAGCAGTGTCCTTGAGTTGGGGAAGGAGCAGGGGACCCGGTGCGCAAGGTTAAGAATTCGCCTTGGGTAAGAGCAGTTTAGACCTAGTACAGGAAGACAGATGCAGGTGGGTAATAGGTGGATGCTAGGGCATGTGGGAATTCTCTCTACATGAGCTGAAAGTAAGGGAAGTGTCGAGGTATTGGAGGCTTGAGAGGAGAGGAGACTGGATGAAATTATTGTCTGGAAAAGTAGAAGAGTGAGTTTATTAGGTAAATGTAGGAAGTTTGCCTATCCTGGGGTGCTTCTGTGGTTAGTGCACATTAATTAAACTTAGATTAGTGTAGGCATGGAATGAGCCACAAATTGGATTTTACAAGGGTGCAGTGTTATTAGTGGAAGTGTGGAGGGGGGAGGGGTTGAGGGTATTTTCAAGGAAGTGATTAGAATGATGGACCACAGAAATGGGAAGTTGGAGTGGAGGGGATGGAGGGATGGGTCAATAAACTGGGGGTCCCAGGGGGCAGAATTGTTGGAGTTGAGGTACAAGAAAGAATGAATTGAAAAGTTAGGAGGTAGAATCCATGAACTCAGGGTTTTTATTAGTAAAAGGGGATCGTGTTATGCATATTATACATAACAGTCCATTCAGTTTATTAATCCTGATCTAATAGCTCAGGACAAAAGGCCATGCACTTCAAACTTTGTTTGGTATTTATTTTTATTTTATAGCAGAAGGCAAATTGGGGGAAACTGTTGCTTTGTTCCTTATCTTTGCTAATTTTATGCATCTTGGATTCTTTTTATCTTTCTGAATTGAATACCAAAAACCACACCAAAATGACAGTCAAATCAACTTAGAAAATTATTTGTAAATAAGTCTTCCCTAAATCATAAGTTCCATACCCAGCATGCTCATTGACATAGAAATCTCTTCCCAGAGATCTTTGCTGTGACTTTTGTTTAACTTTAAAGAGTACTGATATTTCCCCAGTTTACCTCTGGGGTTGAAATCAGTGATTTAAAAAGAAGAACCGTTGCTATAATCACATTTTCAGGGATGTCCTCGTGCTAGGGGCCTAAGCTAGCCAGCCAGAATTACTACTCTCTGTGCAGGGTTCCATGTCCCTGTGGTTAAATGCCAGAAGCAGCGTGTTTGTTGCTAGAGCCTCTTGTCTAATCCTCAGGATCACCATATCTGACACCTCTAGTGAGGGTCTTACTGCATCCCAAAGCTGGACTTCTCTATCAAGTATAACCTCTACTTACGCACTTGTGTGGGAGAGAATAACTGTCCAGCCCATAATGGCTGCCAGCCCTGCAACTCTTCCCTACACGTCTAAATACAAGGAGAGGGTCCAGTTGAACAAACCAGGTTCTTTCCATGCTTTCTCCATTCTTGGAGAAAAGGAAGGTGTGTGGAAAGAACTGCAGTGGTACTGAAGAGATCTAGAACAGGTTACCTGACATTGTAAGATCTCAATTTCCTTCTCTATAAACAATTGCCAATGACCCTTGACATTTCTAGCTGTTGTAATTCACAATTAGGCCTCTGAAAACCTCATTGCCTCATTTCTGACTTCCAGAATACTACTGCAGTAAGCTCTTATCAAACTATAGAATGCTGTTTATGTCTTTCAGCATGCCTTATTCCAAGGAGGTGGCTTCCGTAGGGCTCTGTGTTTGCACATGTGGCTGTAGGGAGAGTTCTGTCATGGACCAAAGCAGAGCTGAGAGCCTCCCTTTCCAGGAGGAGTAAGCAAAATATTGCATTTCACATTCATTCATTCACTCGTTCATTTGTTTACTGTACATTTACTGAGAACCTACTATGTTCTTGGCATTCTTTGAGAGACCAAGCGTAGAATAACTTAATTAGACAAGAATCCTGCCCTCCATGGTGCTTATGTTCAGGAGTGGAGGGTAGGTTGTGAGGAGAAGAAACAGGAAATCCACAAATTAAAAAAAAAAACAAAAAAACACCATAATTTCAGATAGTGAATCCCATGAAGCAAATTAGTCAAGGAGTGTAACTTGCAGATTATAAGGCAGGAATATGGGGTTAGAGGGTGGCTACTGTACATAGAGGTCCCATCATAAAAGCTGCTCTTCATTGTGTAAAAGGAGCTGGCGTGTGTGTGTGTGTCGGGGGGTATATTTCTTGATGATCACGCATCGTCACAGTCTATGTATCTGAACACAGTTGTATAAGCATACACTTAAATAATTGACTGATTTTCACAGGGAATTATACTCAGTATCTTGTAATAACCTATAAGGGAAAAGAATCTGAAAAAAAATATATATATATGACAATCACTTTGCCGTACACCTGAAACTAACACAACATTGTAAATCAACTATACTTCAATTAATTCAAAAAAATTGACTAATTTTTTTTCCCCTACAGCAAAGGAGAAAGGAGAGAAGAAGTTGTTTGGCTTCTCCTTTGTCCCCCTGATGCAGGAAGATGGTAGGACTCTTCCAGATGGCACTCACGAGCTCATTGTGCATAAGGTAACGTCAGTCAGATGCTGGGGGCAGCTGTGAAAAACAGGGCTGAATTATTAGCTCACTGTCTTATCCTCACTGTGGAAAAGAGAAAAAAATGACTGCAAAGATACTCTTCTGGAAGATTGCTGACAGGGAGAGTGACTTTTGAGAATATTGTCTCTATACTCTGTCATATTCTAACACCTATTTTAAAGATGATTTATTTTTTCATCTTAATTGAAGTGTAGGTATTTGGGTAAGTCTATAGGGTGACATTAAAGTCCTTTCTCTTGCTGTGATAGGATTAGATAAACCTTACAAATAAATTTTTAAATACTCCCAATACCTGCTTTCTTATCTGAAGATCTGTATACCCCCAGAAGCAAATTAAGCAAGGTCAGCTTTACATTTTTCTTGTCTGCTGCTCTCGCTAAGCAAGCAGAGAAATGGCTGTTCTTTGTCATGACAACTTTAGTGGTTGTTACTTTCTATTTTTTGCATCAAGAATTGTCATTAAAAGCATTTGGAATAAAGGATAGTGTAGGAGGCAACAAAAAGAAAACTCACAAAACAAGAGATCCTTAGAAGTTATCGGAGAATACCAGTAATAATGAAGTATAGAATAAAAACACTAGCAACTATGAAAGAGAGAATTAAAGTACATGATCTTCTCCAAAATATTTCTCCTTTGCGTTTCTCTGTTTCTGTAAGCACATGCTATTCCAAGCTCTTGTCAGCTCTCACCTGGGCTAACTAGTCCTGCCGACCTGCACCTTATCTCCCTCTAGTCCTTTTTCCAGCCAGCCAGGGCGACCCATCTAAGGTGCAGATCTCACCAGGCCCCTTTCTGATATAAACCCACTGAAAAGCTCCCCATTGCCAAGAGGGAAAATTGCAGGCTTTTAGCATGTGTCAGGCTGCCTCTTCCCTATTGCTTCACCTCTCAGCACTTCCGGTCGTCTACCTAATGCCATAGCCACATCAGCTCTTTCTGGTTCCTCACCTCCTGCCTGCTGGTTCCCCCTGCTCCACCTGGCACTCCTGGCACACCTGCCGCCCCCTGTCTCCCCGCAGCTGACACTTCCTCATCCACAGAGGCGCACCTTGGCCAGAACCTTTATTCAGGAGAATGGTCCCCACGCCGCAGCCCCCTGCTCCCTGGATTTCCAGCTGGCTAAGTGCGCTCCCATGAGTTCCCTGGATATCTGCACACACCTCTTACCATTGTCCTCATTACATTGTCCCATGATTGTCTGGTGATCCCTTGACTTAACTCTGGTAGATATATGAGCCCTTCGGGAGCAACAGCTGTGTCAGAGGGGTTCTGGCATGCGGCAGATGCGCGGTGAAGATATACTGAATGAATGAAGGAGATTACAAACAAAAACTTTCTTTACCTTTGGATTATTCTAGTAAAATCAGTGTCCCTGCACAACACACCTGGCAGTTTTTGTTTGTGTATGTATATGTATGTGTATATTTCTTGAATCGTTTATTTTCTAATTGTTTGTTCAACACATTGACTACAAACCGCAGGGCAGGCCCTCTTCTAGTGACTGGGAATATAGTGGCAAACAAAACAGTTAAAGTCCCTCCATTGCTGACACGTACATGCTCTAGACTTCAAAAGTGGCTTAAAGGAGCTCACAGTGTTAAAATACAAAGAAAAAATATTTTAAAGCAGAGTAACCACTAAAGCAAACAGAGGAGCTAAATGCACTAGACACCTGAGAATCTAAAATAATCACCTTTAGGTCTGAGGCCTCTTTATGTGATATGGGTAACATGACAGCCAATGTCTTCAGCTACAGTTTTCCAAAAGACATTAATGGTACTTGATATGAATGTTTGTGATCTTGCCTCTGCATACCATTAAATCTTCACACAGAAAAGGCAAGAGCTAAGGTTATCATTAGCTTCCTAATAATATTTAGAAGAATAAATCACTTCTTTATGGCATTTCACCATGTGGGCTCTCTCACCTGTGGGTCAGAGGGTGTTTTTTGGGCAGGTGCTAAGTTTCCAGTCAAGTTCAGGTTGACTTCCTCTAAACTGGTATGAATAACACCAAGATTCTTACTTGCTAATTAGAGATACCCATATACTTAAAATGCCAGGAGGACAAGTAGCAGAGCTTCCTTCTCCATGTGAGCATTTAGGAGTCCAACTGGTATTGATTCCCAGACAATCATTCTACTCCGTTACCAGGGGCCATTTTTCTCAGAAGTAGAGCTTTGAATCATCTCAAGCCCTTCCACAAATTTTCACTGAATACTCAGAATTACAATCCATAAAGCATTATGAAAATTTATTTGAGCGTCAACAATTTAAACGGCAGGTTCCCAATGATCTTTCTCCATCACAAAGGAGGCTGAGGATGGTATCTGTAGATCATCTAATTTGAGGCAGACCTACATTCTGTAGATCCATCAGGAAGCATTAGCTCCACAGAAAAACCCTAAGTAGCTGAGTTGTCTTATGATTAGGGTTATTGTTGCTTAAAGAGGTATGGAATACCTGCCAAGCATAACATCTTACGTTTTTCGTTTAGTTGATGCCATGGTTTTCTTTTTCATAGCACTGAGCCAAGAAGTTCAGTTTCAGCTTAAGGCCACTTGCAGGTTATGATTATAAACCCATATTATGAGCATAATGCTTACCCTTCCTCTGCCATGGAAGGAAGGAGCACAGCCTCCTGATGATTGCAGCCTGGAATTTATTAATTAAAGAAAAATTGAACGAAAAAAACAAAGTTAGGAAGACGAGTGGATTTCAAATTACTGGGTAAAAAATATAGCCCATCTAATAAGTGGTGTTGAGATGACCACAGTGCGTGTTAGAGGGAAAAATAAAGAGCTGGATCATTACCTTGCTTCTTATACCAAAGCAATTTCCAGATTATATGTAAAAAATAAATCTGTAAGAGCCTACATACTATGAGTGAACATTTTTAGAAAGTTTAGGTAAAGAGGGCCTTTCTAGCTCGGTGCTTTGTGACCGCCTGGAGGGGTGGGATAGGGAGGGTGGGAGGGAGGGAGACGCAAGCGGGAAGAGAT
Organism: Aethalodelphis obliquidens; assembly: GCF_003676395.1. Lineage (NCBI taxonomy): Eukaryota > Metazoa > Chordata > Mammalia > Artiodactyla > Delphinidae > Aethalodelphis > Aethalodelphis obliquidens. The sequence continues at coordinate 36,986,242 of NW_020837949.1, forward strand.
ATGGGAATATATGTATATATATAACTGATTCATTTTGTTGTGAAGCTGAAACTAACATACCATTGTAAAGCAATTATACTCCAATAAAGATGTTTAAAAAAAAAAAAAAAAGAGGGCCTTTCTAATGATGCCTCTCAAATGTTACAAATCAGGTACAAAAAAATGTGTAACTTTGTCTAAATAAAGTTTAAAACCTTTTTATTGATAAAATCATCATAATCAAGGCTAAAAGACACATGATAAACTGAAACATGGTTGCAACACAGCTTACCAAGGGGGACTATTCCCAGTTTACCAGAAGTTATCACAAATAAGTTAAAAAAAAAAGAAAAAATTTGCTAAATGTTACAAACAAGCTATTCAAAAATAATAAACGCAAGAATATAAGATAAATATATGAATAATCAAAGAAATGTAAGTTAAATAAAGAATGGGAAATCTTTTGGCCTATTAGGTTGGTAAAGACTTTTAAAACTGAGAATTGGCAAAGAAGGTTAAAGGGAAACGAACACTCTCTTGCATTCATAGAGGGAAATGTGAATAGTATTGTCTTTCTGTAGGACAGTTTGGCAATACAATATTTTAAATGTGTATATCCTTTGGCTCAGCCATTCCACATCTTGGTATTTATTGGGAGAAGATAATCAGATAAGGTAAGCAAACATGATTCAACGATGATCAATACAGATTCCTTAAAATATGGAAAAACTTGAAAGTAAACTAAATTACCAATAACATAGGTCTGGTTAGATACATGAGTTAGTTATATCCATATAATGAATGAAATACTACATAGTTATTGAAATAATGTCTAGTGGAAATTTTTATGTGCATAGAAAAATGTTTATAATATATTGATAAACAGCATTTTATATATGCATACATTTAGTGTAAGACCATTTTTATAAAATTATTTAACTGCATGTCCACATGTATATGTGTGCATAGCAATGCTTGGAAGGATGTCCTAAAATATTAACAACGACTTTATTTTTACATTTCTTTCTTTTTTTTTTCTTCCTTTTCAGTGGTTCACACAAAAGTTTTCTCTTTTTTTTTTTTTTACATCTTTATTGGAGTATAATTACTTTACAATGGTGTTAGTTTCTGCTGTATAACAAAGTGAATCAGCTGTACATATACATACATCCCCATATCTCCTCCTCTTGCATCTCCCTCCCAGCCTCCCTATCCCACCCCTCTAGGTGGACACAAAGCACCGAGCTGATCTCCCTGTGCTATACAGCTGCTTCCCACTAGCTATCTATTTTACATTTGGTAGTGTATATATGTCCATACCACTCTCTCACTTCATCCCAGCTTACCCTTCCTCCTCCACGTGTCCTCAAGTCCAATTCTATGTCTGCATCTTTATTCCTGTCCTGCCCCTAGGTTCTTCAGAACGTTTTTTTTGTTTGTTTTTTTTTTTAGATTCCATATATATGTGTTACCATACAGTATTTGTTTTTCTCTTTCTGACTTACTTCACTCTGTATGGCAGTCTATAGGTCCATCCACCTCTTTGCAAATAACTCAATTTCATTTCTTTTTATGGCAGAGTAATATTCTATTGTATATATGTGCCACATCTTCTTTATCCATTCATCTGTTGATGGACAATTATGTTGCTTCCATGTCCTGGCTATTGTAAATAGAGCTGCAATGAAGATTGTGGTACATGACTCTTTTTGAATTATGGTTTTCTCAGGGTATAGGCCCAGTAGTGGGATTGCTGGGTCGTATGGTAGCTCTGTTTTTAGTTTTTTAAGGAACCTCCATACTGTTCTCCATAGTGGCTGTATGAGTTTACATTCCCACCAACAGAGCAAGAGGGTTCCCTTTTCTCCACACCCTCTCCCGCATTTATTGTTTATAGATTTTTTGATGATGGCCATTCTGACTGGTGTGAGGTGATACCTCATTGTAGTTTTGATTTGCATTTCCCTAATGATTAGTGATGTTGAGCATACATTCATGTGTTTCTTGGCAATCTGTATATCTTCTTTGGAGAAATGTCTATTTAGGTTTTCTGCCCGTTTCTGGACTGGATTGTTTGTTTTTTTGATATTGAGCTGCATGAGCTGCTAGTATATTTTGGAGATTAATCCTTTGTCAGTTGCTTCATTTGCAAATATTTTCTTCCATTCTGAGGGTTGTCTTTTCATCTTATTTATGGTTTCCTTTGCTGTGCAAAAACTTTAAAATTTCATTAGGTTCCATTTGTTTATTTTTGTTTTTATTTCCATTTCTCTAGGAGGTGGATCAAAAAGGATCTTGCTGTGATTGATGTCATACAGTGTTCTGCCTGTGTTTTCCTCTAAGAGTTTGATAGTGTCTGGCCTTACATTTAGGTCTTTAATCCATTTTGAGTTTTTTTGTGTGTATGATGTTAGGGAGTGTTCTAATTTCATTCTTTTACATGTAGCTGTCCAGTTTTCCCAGCACCACTTATTGAAGAGGCTGTCTTTTCTTCATTGTATATTCTTGCCTCCTTTATCAAAGATAAGGTGACTATGTGTGTGTGAGTTTATCTCTGGGCTTTCTATCCTGTTCCACTGATCTATATTTCTGTTTCTGTGCTGGTACCATACTGTCTTGTTTACTGTAGCTTTATAGTATAGTCTGAAGTCAGGGAGCCTGATTCCTCCAGCTCCGTTTTTCTTTCTCAAGATTGCTTTGGCTATTCGGGGTCTTGTGTTTCCATACAAATTGTGCAGTTTTTTTGTTCTAGTTGTGTGAAAAATGCCAGTGGTAGTTTGATAGGGATTGCATTGAATCTGTAGATTGCTTTGGGTAGTATAGTCATTTTCACAGTGTTGATTCTTCCAATCCAAGAACATGGTATATCTCTCCATCTGTTTCTATCATCTTTAATTTCTTTCATCAGTGTCTTATAGTTTTCTGCATAGAGGTCTTTTGTCTTTTTAGGAAGGTTTATTCCTAGGTATTTTATTCTTTTTGTTGCAATGGTAAATGAGAGTGTTTCCTTAATTTCTCTTTCAGATTTTTCATCATTAGTGTATAGGAGTGCAAGAGATTGCTGTGCATTAATTTTGTATTCTGCTACTTTACCAAATTCATTGATTAGCTCTAGTAGTTTTCTGGTAGCATCTTTAGGGTTCTCTATGTATAGTATCATGTCATCTGCAAACAGTGACAGTTTACTTCCTTTCTGATTTGGATTCCTTTTATCTCTTTTTCTACTCTGACTGCTGTGGTTAAAACTTCCAAAACTATGTTGAATAATAGTGGTGAGAGTGGGCAAGGGCAACCTTGTCTTGTTCCTGATCTTAGTGGAAATGGTTTCAGTTTTTCACCATTGAGAATGATATTGGCTGTGGGTTTGTCATATATGGTCTTTATTATGTTAAGGAAAGTTCCCTCTGTGCCTACTTTCTGGAGGGTTTTTATCATAAATGGGTATTGAATTTTGTCAAAAGCTTTTTCTGCATCTATTGAGATGATCATATGGTTTTTCTCCTTCAATTTGTTAATATGGTGTATCACATTGATTGATTTGCATATATTGAAGAATCCTTGCATTCCTGGGATAAACCCTACTTGATCATAGTGTATGATCCTTTTAATGAGCTGTTGGATTCTGTTTGCTAGTATTTTGTTGAGGGTTTTTGCATCTATGCTCATCAGTGATATTGGCCGATAGTTTTCTTTGTTTGTGACATCTTTGTCTGGTTTTGGTATCAGGGTGATGATGGCCTCATAGAATGAGTTTGGAAGTGTTCCTACCTCTGCTATATTTTTGAAGAGTTTGAGAAGAATAGGTGTTAGCTCTTCTCTAAATGTTTGATAGAATTTGCCTGTGAAGCTATCTGGTCCTGGGCTTTTGTTTGTTGGAAGATTTTTAATCACAGTTTCAATTTCAGTGCTTGTGATTGGTCTGTTTATATTTTCTATATCTTCCTGGTTCAGTGTCAGAAGGTTGTGCTTTTCTAAGAATTTGTCCATTTTCTTGGCATAGAGTTGCTTGTAGTAATCTCTCATGTCTTTTGTATTTCTGTGGTGTCAGTTGTTACTTCTCCTTTTTCCTTTCCAATTCTGTTGATTTGAGTCTTGTCCCTTATTTTCTTGATGAGTCTGGCTAGGGGTTTATCAATTTTGTTTATCTTCTCAAAGAACCAGCTTTTGGTTTTATTGATCTATGCTATTGTTTCCTTCATTTCTTTTTCATTTATTTCTGATGTGATCTTTATGATTTCTTTCCTTCTGCTAACTTTGGGGTTTTTTTGTTCTTTCTCCTATTGCTTTAGTTGTAAGCTTAGGTTGTTTATTTAAGATGTTTCTTGTTTCTTGAGTTAGGACTGTATTGTTATAAACGGCCCTCTTTGAACTGCTTTTACTGTATCCCACAGGTTTTGGGTCATCGTGTTTTCATTGTCATTTGTTTCTTGGTATTTTTTGATTTCCTCTTTGATTTCTTCAGTGATCTCTTGGTTATTTAGTAATATATTATTTAGCCACCATTTGTTTGTATTTTTTACAGCTCTTTTACTATAATTGATATCCAGTCTCATAGCATTGTGGCCAGAAAAGATACTTGATACGACTTCAGTTTTCTTAAATTTACCAAGGCTTGATTTGTGACCCAAGCTAGATCATAGCTTGGGTCACAAATCAAGAATGTTCCATGAGTACTTGAGAAAAAAGTGCATTCTGTTGTTTTGGATGGAATGTCCTATAACTATCAATTAAGTCCATGTTTTTTAATGTATCATTTAAAGCTGTAATTCCTTATTTATTTTCATTTTGGTTGATCTGTCCATTGGTGAAAGTGGGGTGTTAAAGTTCCCTACTATTATTGTGTTACTGTTGATTTCCCCTTTTATCATTGTTAGCATTTGCCTTGTGTATTGAGATGCTCCTGTATTGGATGTATAAATATTTACAATTTTTATATCTTCTTGGATTGATCCCTTGGTCATTATGTAGTGTTCTTCTTTGTCTCTTGTAATAGTCTTTATTTTAAAATCTGTTTTTTCTCATATGAGACCTGCTACTCCAGCTTTCTTTTGATTTGCATTTGCATGGAATATCTTTTTCCATCCCCTTACATTCGTCTGTATGTTTCCCTAGGTCTGAAGTGGGTCTCTTGCAGACAGCATATGTACGGGTCTTGTTTTTGTATCCATTCAGCCAGTCTTTGTCTTTTGGTTGGAGCATTTAATCCATGTACATTTAGGGTAGTTATCGATATGTATGTTCCTATTACCATTTTCTTAATTGTTTTGGGTTTGTTATTGTAAGTCTTTTCCTTCTCTTGTGTTTCCTGCCTAGAGAAGTTCCTTTAGCTTTTGTTGTAAAACTTTTTTGGTGGTGCTGAATTCTCTTAGCTTTTGCTTATCTCTAAAGGTTTTAATTTCTCCATCGAGTCTGAATGAGATCCTTACTGGGTAGAGTAGTCTTGGTTGTAGATTTTTTCCTTTCATCACTTTAAATATGTCCTGCCACTCCCTTCAGGCTTGCAGACTTTCTCTGAAAGATCAGCTGTTAACCTTCTGGGGATTCCCTTGTATGTTAATTGTTGCTTTTCCCTCGCTGCTTTTAATATTTTTTCTTTGTATTTAATTTTTGATAGTTTGATTAATATGTGTCTTGGGGTGTTTCTCCTTGGATTTATCCTATATGGGACTCTCTGCGCTTCCTGGACTTGATTGAATATTTCCTTACCCATATTAGGGAAGTTTTCAACTATAATCTCTTCAAGTATTTTCTCAGTCCCTTTTTTTTCCTCTACTTCTTCTGGTACCCCTATAATTCAAATGTTGGTGCATTTAATGTTGTGCCAGAGGTCTCCGAGATTGTCCTCAATTCTTTTCATTCTCTTTTGTTTATTCTGCTCTGCAGTAGTTATTTCCACTATTTTATCTTCCAGGTCACTTATCCGTTCTTCTGCCTCCATTATTCTGCTATTGATTCCTTCTAGAGAATTTTAATTTCATTTATTGTGTTCTTCATCATTGTTTGTTTGCCCTTTAGTTCTTCTTGGTCCTTGTTAAACATTTCTAGTATTTTCTCCATTCTCTGTCCAAGAATTTGTATCATCTTTACTATCATTACTCTGAATTCTTTGTCAGGTAGACTGCCTATTTCCTCTTCATTTGTTTGGTCTGGTGGGTTTTTACCTTACTTCTTCATCTGCTGTGTATTTCTCTGTCTTCTCATTTTGTTTAACGTACTGTGTTTGGGGTCTTCGTTTCACAGGCTGTAGGTTCGGAGTTCCCATTGTTTTTGGTGTCTGCTCCCAGTGGTTAAGGTTGGTTCAGTGAGTTGTGTAGGCTTCTTGGGGCAGGGAAGTGGTGCCTGTGTTCAGGTGGATAAGGCTGGGTCTTGTGTTTTTGGTGGGCAGGACCACACCCTGTGGTGTGTTTTGGGGTGTCTCTGAACTTATTATGATTTTAGGCAGCCTCTCTACTAATGGGTGGTTTTGTGTTCCTGTCTTGCTAGTTGTTTGGCATGGGGTGTGCAGCATTGTAGCTTGGTGGTCGTTGACTGGAACTGGGTCTTAGTGTTGAGACAGAGATCTCTGGGAGAGCTCTCGCTGATTGATATAATGTGGGGCCAGGAGGTCTCTGGTGGTCCAATGTCCTCAGCTTGGCTCTTGCATCTCAGAGGCTGAGGCCTGACAGCCAGCCAGAGCACCAAGACCCTGTCAGCCACCCAGCTCAGAAGAAAAGGGAGGGAGGGAGGGAAATAAATAAATAAAATAAAGATATTAAAATAGAAAAAAAATTATTAAAAATAAAAAGGTAATAAAAAAAGGAGAAAGAATAAGAGAGCAGCGAAACCAAAAAACAAATCCTCCAATGATAACAAGTGCTAAAAACTATAATAAAACAAAAACAAAAAACGGACAGTCAGAACCCTAGGACAAATGGCAAAAGCAGTGCTATAGAGACAAATCACAGAAAGAAGCATACACATACACACTCACAAAAAGAGAAAAAGGAAAAAAAAATTATTTATATATATATATAAAATTAAAAAAGGACGAGAGCAGCCAAATCAGTAAACAAATCTACCAGTGATAATAAGCTCTAAATACTAAACTAAGATAAACATAAAACCAGGAGCAAATTAGATGCAGAAAGCAAACTCCAAGTCTGCAGTTGCTCCCAAAGTCCACCTCCTCAATTTGGGATGATTCGTTGTCTATTCAGGTATTCCACAGATGCAGGGTACATCAAGTTGGCTGTGGAGATTTAATCCGCTGCTCCTGAGGCTGATGGGAGAGATTTCCGTTTCTCTTCTTTGTTCACACAGCTCCTGGGGTTCAGCTTTGAATTTGGCCCCGCCTCTGAGTGTAGGTCTCCTGAGGGCATCTTTTGGGAGGTCTGAGGTCTTCTGCCAGCATTCAGTAGGTGTTCTGTAGGAGTTGTTCCACATGTAGATGTAGTTTTGATGTATTTGTGGGGAGGAAGGTGATCTCCATGTCTTACTCCTTCGCCATCTTGAAGGCGCCCCCAGCTTCAGTCTACTTGAAAGCAGTGGCCTCTAAAATCTCAGCAATGGCAGCAAGAGAGGAATCCTCTGCAGTCTCCTCTCTGAAAAGTAGGACACCGTGCCATGTGTCAGTGCAGTATATGGGGAAATCCATGGGTGACATCAAAGTGTCCTTTGTGACTCAGGGGTCTGTCTGTCAAGCCAAAGAGCCGTCATGCACAGCACCATCCTCTTCTGAAAATTCCTGCATCCAGGCTTCACATGCAGAGCTCCATCAGAAGGATCTTGAGTGCCCCCCAAATCCTGCCTGGCTTCAGCCCCAGTGACCTCTCTGAACCTGTTCCCTGTCTTCAGAACAGTCAGGGTTAGCACTCAGTTTTGCTGGGAGAATAAGTGCATGCAAAATGCCTGGCTTCGAGCCCTTACTGAAACCAAGCAGGACCCAGTGGGACTCCTGGACACAAAAGTATTTTTACATTTCTTAAAGGTTTTATTAGTGGGCACATATCATTTAAAGACATTAAAATCTTCATTTTGAAAAAGTAAAAATGAGAAGAGACAGAAAGTTGTACTTAGCTTTGTTTTATACCATTTAATTATGGAGATTGATCTAACTAAAGGCCATTCTTCTGTCATAAAATCTTGACAGTATTGTTAATGGTAAGGTTTTGAAGAAACATTAACTGTCTCAGATCTTTATAAACCATATTCCATGTCATTCATTGACAGATACTGTCTATGAAATCTAAGGTTGATGAAAGACGGAAAAAAATGCTTTTAAATAAAGTGTCCTTAACTCCTTGTAGATATGACACAGAGAAGAACTGTGGCTCATAGTAGGCTATTTAGATTTAAAATCTACTTGCTCCTTGTGTAAGGTATTAGTTTGAAAGACTCAATCCTGTGGTGAGCCAAGAAAAAAAGCTGCTGTGTTGAAGACTGTTTAATAGCTTAATTTGGGCCTAAAATTTGTGAAAGAGATAGTCTCCCTCTGTGACAATGGCTGGACTCCTCTTCTGAGTGTGTTTTAAGGAAATGGTTCTCACAGAGTTAACAGTCAGTAGTGTGGCAAGGACCTGGACTCATCCTTTATGTCAGGAGCTAAAGATTCTAAGGGCAAAGCTCCCTTTCAAGGTCGTTTTCACCTTTACATGATTGATAATAAGTTTGGAGGAGTGTTCAATGGAGATAAACTCTGAAATCTACAAAAATCTGAATGTTACAGCTTTAGGAAGGTAAGTGAAAGAACTTGATTAGTCAGCATTAAAGATTTTGTGCTTCCAGAGTCCCGTTTCAGCTCTCAGAACATCAGTAATATATCCAAGTGTTTGATGGCTAAACCCAAAACCTGTCTTTGGAATTGCTAACTTGCTAGTAACAGTATCTAATCTTACTAAGTTCTGTTATTTTGCTGCATTCCGGTAGGATTGTTGTCTTCCTTAACTTTGTAGGGATATTTTTGGCTACCCCCCGCCAGCTACCTGCTGGAAAGCACGTTAAGAAAAGTTAAAGTTAAGAAAAGCAAGTTAAGCTCATTGAAATAATGAGCTTAAGATAATTCATTTTCTGGAAGTCAAGTCTCTTAAGGAGAATAGTGTGAGAATCCAAAGAAGGAGGATAGAAAGTTAATAGCTGTGCACTCAAGTCTCCATTCTGACTTATTCCAGTGAAGGGTTTTTAGTTCTTAGAAGTACGTTCTAAAATACCGTCAGGGGCTTCCCTGGTGGCGCAGTGGTTAAGCATCTGCCTACCAATGCAGGGGACACGGGTTCGAGCCCTGGTCCAGGAAGATCCCAGATGCCACGGAGCAACTAAGCCCGTGCACCACAACTACTGAGCCTGCGCTCTAGAGCCTGTGCTCCGCAGCAAGAGAAGCCACTGCAATGAGAAGCCCGTGTACCACAACCAAGAGTAGCCCCCACTTGCCGCAAGGAGAGAAAGCCCTTGCGCAGCAACGAAGACCCAATGCGGCCAAAAATAAATAAATTCATTAATTAATTAAAAATAAAATACTGTCAGGTCTAGGATGTATGCATAAACAAGTAATAATAATAATACAATCTACCTTTAAAGAAATTGGAGTTTTGCAAATTCATTACTGTTGATTAACACCACTATGGCTCAAGTGACCCAATTCAGCCAGCCTGGGGTTTTGCTCGGTAGAGAATCTGATCCCTTAGAGTGGGATCTATTGCTTCTGAGCAAGAGAAGGGCCAGATAAGAAGTCAGCTAAATAGAGGATGATCATGTTTCCTGGTTGGAAAGGGATTAAGTTAATGTATGGCCTAGATTGCAAGAGTCTTCTATGTGTTTGTTGATTTCACTTTTGCTCCCTAAAAGTTTGTTCATAAACACTTTGTGGCTCATATTTTTTCCCTGCAACTTTTCATTTTCTTATGCTACATCCCAGTTCCTCACCTAGTCCATGGAAGTCAGCACAGCCCCTCTGCACTTGTTACCGTCTTTGAGGTAGATTTCTCAGATTGAGTTGCTCTCCACTTACCCTCTCCTAGAGTATGTTTATATTTATAAGTAAAATGAAAAACATGAGAGGAATCTGAAAAATTCAGATAGACTGATAGGTTTGTCACCCATCTTGCTGTCCAGAGAACTCTGCATGCTGCTCCAACTATTCTGAAAGAGACGCCTCTGTAACCATGATCAGTAGATCTTAGACAAGCCTGAAACACATCTGTCCACCATGGGCTTGGGCATAGGAGAATCGGTCATATAACCCTTGTTTTATTACACACTGTGAGAGAAATTAAATAGTAAACACCTGCAAAATTAAACTAAAAAGTAGATAACCTGGTGAGTTTAGCATGAAAGCATGCCAAACTGAACACAGAAGCTGAACAGGAAAAAAAAAAAAAAGGCTAAAAAAGGCTAAGATGGGGGAATTCCCTGGTGGTCCGGTGGTTAGGACTCTGCACTTCCACTGCAGGGGGCATAGGTTTGATCCCTGGCCGGGGAACTGAGATCCCACATGCCGCCCAGCAAAGCCAAAAAAAAAAAAGTCTAAGATAATTTCATAAGTGGACTTGGTCTTAACACTGAAGGCTATTAATGTGACGTGCAGGAAGCCCTTTCATTCTGTCTCAACTGAACCCTTGGCTCTCCTGCCGAGAGAGCTTCCTGTGTGGCCTCTGGAGTAGAGAGGACTCATCTTCTGAAGCCTTGTGTCTAGTGTCTGGACGTCTCTAAATGCCCCAGTGCCTTTAAAGATACTGGTTTTCCACCCTCTTGTAAAGAGCTTCCCTGCCCTCCCTAAGGCTCATTCCATACAGTGCTGCAACTTTCTACCTGTCCTAGTTACTGCCTTCTACCTGTATAGATATTCCTGGCCAGCAAAGAAGAGGGGAGGATGGGGTTGTGGGAGGCTGTTTCCTTTCCTACAGTCAGCCTAGCCCCTAGTTCAAAGTTGTCTCCTCCTTTTGGTTGACCTGTCCAGTGCCCTCTCCTCTTATTTCTTGGTCACTTCCGCTCCAGCGACCTTCATTTGTGTTCTGCTTCACTGTGGTCTCTCTTGGCCATCCTTCATCCCCAGCCAGCAGGACCTCCCATGTGTGCTAAATAAATACTGGATGCGTGCATGCATGGATGAATGAGGTCATCCAGAGCCACTTCTAATCAAAAATCGTAAATTCTTGATCTCCTGACCACAACCTTTCAACCTTCCAATTTTCTATTAATACTCTACCTATTTTTCAGTCTTATTCTGCTCCAATAAACCCCCCCGACTTCACTTTCTTCTTTTTATTATTCAGACTATCCCTTAATCTTTAGTTCTGCTGTACCTGCATGGGAAGTAAAACCCAGCCCTAGATCAGTCTGTCAACATTGCCCCCTCCTCTACTCCTCCTTAGGTGGTTACACATTAATTAGTGGAGGGAATTATACAGTTCCTATAGGTTAGCATCAGCCTGATGGGTATAGAAGCAGGACCATCCACACTGCAGGCCAACTAATCAGCTCCCCCTCTCAGTCCCCACAAGAGCTATCGACAAGATTGTGCCATTCTGTCTACCTCACCACTTCCCGTGTCCTTAACAGAGAAAACAGAAGCCATCAGACAGGAACTTCCTTAACTTCCTATGTTCTCTCCTCTGCCATCTGCAAACTAACCTGCATCCTTCCCTTCCTTCCTGCTTCATGTCTCAGGGGATGGGGCAAGACTCCTTCCCTCCAAGGCTGATTCTTCCACCTGCTTCCCTCAGGATCTTCCTCCCTCCCGAGTCCCCTGGGACCTTGCTCCTCTCAATGTCTGCTTTTGCTCCTGCAGCTATGTTTCCTCTCTTCTGGCAGTAGTCTCAGATTTTTTAACATGCTCAAGCCTCTTTCTTTAAAGACAAACAAAATTGTAATAGCTACCACACTGCCTTTTCCCTTCCCATCTCAGCCACCTGCAGGAAAGGCCAGTCTTCACTCACTGTCTCTACTTCCCGCCACTCTCTTCCATTTGTTCCTCAGGCTATTTCTGTCCCCGCAGCTCAAATGAAGTTTCTCCCTTGAGGTCACTAACATTAACGCAGGGGCCAACACTACTGGACCCTTTCTAAATCTTTCCTTATTTGACTTCCCTGTAGCATGAAACACTATTGATTACCCTTCTTTTACCCTTCTTGAAAATCCCGTATTCCAGTGTTCACCTTAGTTTCATCCTTCTTCTCCTTTGAGTACTCTTCTCTCTTATCTGCATCTTTTTTTTTTAATTTTACTGAAGTATAATTGATTCACAATGTTGTATTAATTTCTGCTGTACAGCATAGTGACCCAGCTATACACGCAGTTATTCTTTTTCATGTTCTTTTCTATTATGGTTTATCACAGGATATTGAATATAGTTCCCTGTGTTATACAGTAGGACCTTGTTGTGTATCCATCCTATATATATATTAGTTTATATCTTATCTGCATCTTAAATGTTGGTGCTTTCATGGATTTAATCCTTGGACACCATCTCATGCACTTCTGTGGATTAACCTGCCGCATCTCTGCTGCTGACAACCAGCTATGGGCTTGTAGCCCAGAACTTTTACCAGCCTACTGAACACCTTCAGTTCAGTTCACCAGAGATGCCTCAAACTCAGCTTGTCCAAAACTAAGTTCTTTATGTCATCTCCATCGTCTCCTGCGGTGAACAGAACCCTGCAGTTTTTCTTGACTTCTCACACTCATCCCCATATCTAAATGCTTGGTTTCACGACCAGTCAGTGCCACCTCCCCTCCTTGGTGGTACTTTTTTTTTTTTTTTGCGGTACACGGGCCTCTCACTGTTGTGGCCTCTCCCGTTGTGGAGCACAGGCTCCGGATGCGCGGGCTCAGTGGCCATGGCTCCGCGGCATGTGGGATCTTCCCGGACCGGGGCACAAACCCGTGTCCCCTGCATTGGCAGGCGGACTCTCTACCACTGCACCACCAGGGAAGCCCTCCTTGGTAGTAGTTTAATCTAGGGAATTTAAACCAGGTGTCAGAATCACCTTGAGTTTTTATTTAAGATGTTTACGGTAGTCCCAAGGCTTTTTTGCTACTGAAAAGAATCACGGCCTTTAGCCACACTAAACTACATATAGCTGTCTGACTACACCTGTACTTTTAAAAACAGTTGTTTTTTAAGTTCTTTTAGACTCACAGAAGAGTTGCAAAAATAGTACAGAAAATTCCCATATACCCTTCACCCAACTTCTTATGTTAACATCTTACATAACCATAGCACATTTATTGAAACTAAATTAACCTTGGTATAATACTGTTAACACAAAACTTATTTAGATTTCACAAGTTTTTCCAGTAATGTTATTTTTCTAGTCTAGGATCTAATCCAGGATCCCACATTGCATTGAGTTGCCATATCTCCATAGTCTTATATATGTACCTTTTTCCTCCGGTGTCTATGTATCGTTTCTTCCACATAACCTGCCTTTCCCTCCCTTACCTGCCTGGCGAGCCTTACTCTTTGTGACTGAGGTCAGATAGCCTCTTTCCCATAAGGTTTCCCCTCCCTTCCCTGGCAGAGCTGGAATCCAGGGATCTTTATCACAGCTTTGTAATCAGTATTAACAGATGAATGCAGAGGTCAGGCATGGAATGCCCTCACAGACAGGGACTGTGTTTATTTCCTTGTTACATTCCTTATACCGAATTAAAGGACTGTCGAATAGTAGGACTTTAATAAATGTTTAGTAGTGACATTAAGGATGACGAATCATATTGAAAGTATCCCCAGAAGAAGGTATTTTGCTACCACAACTGGTTCGATTAACTGGCAATATATCGTTTCAACTGGATTGTCTAAATTGCTATCATTTTTAATTTAATTCTCTACTTCCTGCAAATTACAGGCCCCTTAATTTGATTAATATACTATGAATCTCTGTACCAGTGTAGTTCTGAAGAAATTTTTAATTTATTTCTCTCAATCACATAGCTTGCATTATTGCAGATACCACATTTCTGGAAGAGTGTCTGTGACTGACCATTGCATCTCTTTCTTGTGCCTAGGACAGTGGTCAAAAAGTAGCCTGGGGTGTGATGCAACATTTAATGCTGTACCAACTGATTTTAATTCTGGACAAAGAAATAGACTGTGACCATGCTATATAATCTCACAGAAGACAGAGGCTACTCCTGCTGCCACATAGCGTGCATTTTAACTCTTCCGTAAGAATCTGAGGGAACACATCCCTCCTGTCAGATCTGATTCATGTCGAGTAAAGCAAAGGGCTGGCTTTATTCTCCCTCTTCTCTAATTTGTAATAAATTAACTTCATGCCATTTTAAAATGACTTGCACAGATCCCAGCCTATCAAAGCAAACACAGAGAATTGTCCTTTCCTACGACAATGACATTGTTTTGTTCCCACAATCCAGTAGCAGCCTCAAGAGGCTGTGGTCATGTCGCCTTGTCTCTCCTAGAAAGAATGGCTCAGTGAATCGTTCCCTCATCTCTCTGTCATCATACATCTACCATAACGCCAGGAAGATTTCAGCTGTGTCTGTGTCTGTCGCAAGAGGACAGGGAGGACAGTCCTTCTTATTTTCATATCTGTATTGCTTTGTTCCATGCCTGCACTGGATTTGATGAAAAAAATCGTCCCTATGCCAACACCAAATCAGTTGTGTTCCAAGTGTTCCCCGGAATGCAAGTGATCCACATTTAACCCTCCATGTAGTTTAGGGGTGTGACTGGATTCCACTGCAGTGACAAAACCATCTATCAACTACATGCAGTGTAATTTTGTGCAAAACTGCAGTTTCTTGGTGTCGAGCCTACATTGCTCAGATTCGCAGGCCTTCAGACACCCAGCCACAACTCCTTTGTACTGTTTTTCCAATTAAAACACAGGCAGCGCCATGCTGTCCTTTACCAGCTCCATTTCCTTGATTTCATTAACTCTTAGCCCTTCAGCTGGAAGGAGATTGCTCATTCCTGTTTGTTTTCTCCCGTCCATGCTGTGGTTCTCACAGTGCAGACCCTTCTCCCACCCGGCAGAAGAATCAAGGGATTCACTGCTGACTCTTGCTCATTCCCTGGCTTCTGCTGGTGAGCTGTGTATTTCCTCTTAAGAGTCTGGACAACCTTTTTGGCTTAAACCCTTGCTGACCACTGCCCCTGCCTTACAGGCCCATCTTCTGGAACCCATTTCTATTCTTCACTGATCTTCAACCTCATTTCTCTTCCATAAATTCTCTCATCAAGTGACCGAACGAACGATCTCTATCTCACCTGTTGTGTTTCCAGTCTCCCATGTCATGCCTTCTCTGCTCTTACCTGCCCCTCTTCCCCACTGCATCCGGATCACGTGATCCCTTTTGCTCCCTGAGTGGTTTCAGAACGTCAACTAGCCATTTCACTGTAGGACTCATAGCCATTTCATGTATGAAACTATTTCAGATCCACAGACCACTCTAAGCTCTCTCCCAGGGTGTCTTCCACAAACATACATTTTTTTTGAAAAATGAACTTTTGGGAGGGGTCTTTCTTAGACATACCCACCATTCAGTATGTTATCTATAAATCGATACATTTTAAATTTGTTATAGCAAAACTCAAAACCTGGTTAAAACAAGAGTCATTGGAAGAGTCATTGTTGTCATAACTACTGTGTCGTATAGTAGTTGTAAGCACAAACTTTGGTTCAGATCCTGGCTCTGATAGTTACTAATACTGTGATATTGAGGAAATCACATAAGCTCCCCAGGTTACAATGTCCTGCCTCATAGGATTATTATCAGAATAAGAAAATACACACAGAGTGCTTAGCCTAAATGGTGGTTGCTTGGATTGCCTTTAAAAGCTCCAGTGTTGTGTGATGTGTTATGGGTGCATGCTGAAAACCTCAGAGGACAAGAAAAGATAAGCCATGAGATTTTCTCTGCAGGCCACTTAAGTTCTTTGGAAATAGATTAAAACTCTAACCCCATACCTAGCGTATGGCCTTGACTCTTACTGGACAAAAAACCCAGCTCTGAACTCCTGGTAAATATTATAGTAAAGGGTTCACAGAGACCAAAGGGTAATTATGTACTTTTCTTTACTGAATTTAAGGGTAGAATTCCTACCCACCCACCCCCCACTTGCTCCCCACACCAACAGCAACACACACAGCACACACATATGCACACCAGTATTGTTGGTGCAAGGTCTTCAGATAACTTTTGTGTCCAGAGTAATGTTTGTATTAGTTACTGTGTTTTGCATTGAGTAAGGGTGATAGAGTTTAGCTGTAAGAAGCTCTCAAGGTGTCACATCTCGGAATCAGAGAGACTCCGATGCTGAGGTCTTGGTCCCCCAGGCTGGGAGAGAAGTGCAGTGAACTAGAAAAGGTGACACTGACCTGGCCACAGTGACTGGCCCCAGTGAAGGCAGCCAAGGCTTCTATTCACGGTGCCCGCTATGGACACGACACAGCAGTGACTGGTCCCTGACTGCCAGTTGAACTACATGAGCTCAGCAAGCAGGAATTCTAAGAGGCTTCCAGAAGTGCTCAAGAGCAGGCAGCTAGTTAGCTGGAGGGAAGGGAGCTAAGAGATCTATCTATAGGGGCAGGATTTCTGTGAACAAATGGAGCATACCAGGCCAGGGCATACTCCAGCTTCTGGGGAGGAGGTCTGGAAATAGCTAGACAGTGTCTAGACTGGGTTTGCATGAGACTTCAGTCCCAATAGGAGGTATGGTTCGACAAATGGAGCGTAAGTCAGGCTGGGGATGGCAGACCAGGGCATGTTTCTGACCCCATAGACCAGATCCAGGCAGGAAATAGGTCCAGTATGGGTTGCTGTGACTCACGTTATAGCTTGCTGTGCTCCAAGCCCTGATACCAAGAACAGGATTGAGGAGAGGGGACGGTGACCCCAAGTTCCAGAACATTACTTTGCCTAAGCACTTTTTCTCAGGAAAGCATCTGAAGTGTTCACTTTATAATTATTCTTTAAACTATATATGCATTCTTCTGTCTAAATGAAATATCTTGCAGTAATAAAAGAAAGCATTTCGAGTCATAACATGAGAAGAGAGTTATGGAGGCTGTTTAATGTGTTTGTTGGTCCTCCCGTTACTGGACAGGTGTGCTGGGAAGAACATCTTGTAATATTCTGATTCTGTTTCTCTCAACTTGTTAGAGAGGTCTTTCTTAAAGATTTATTATTAAAATTTTTTTGTAACTCACACAGAGTAGTCTAGAAAACCAGAGGGATTCTGTGCTTAATTTCCTACCTGTTCCCAAGACACTAGCCTTGAAAATATTTAAAGAAATAAGGTTCCTATGTTTATACTCAAAATAAGCTAAGCTATACCATCTCTGTATCTGTTACAATATTTTTTCTCAGAATTTTAATATAAAATCACCTTCACTATAAAAGCAGTATATAGATAAATAAAATAAAAACACCAGACTGTCATTACCCAAACAATGTCAACTGTTCACCCCATAGTGTATATCTATGGACTGTATTCTGTACAGTCTGTATGGACTTCGTTTACCCAAATGATACATATTTTTAATAGACTTTTTTAAAGAGCAGTTTTAGTGACAGTAAAGTTGAGAGTAAAGTACAGAGATTTCCCTTCCACCCATTGCCTCCACACATACGGAGCCTCCCCCATTAGCAACATCACTCACCAGAATGGTTACATTTTTTACCAAGGGTGAACCTACACTGACACATCATCATCACCCAAAGTCCATAGTTTACCGTAGGGTTCACTCTTGGTTTTGTATATTCTGTGGGTTTGGACAAATGTATAGTGACATGTATCCATCATGATAATATCATACTGCCTTAGAAAAATCTGTGCTCTGCCTGTTCATCCTTTCTCCTACTCCCAAAACCCCTGGCAACCACTGATCTTTTTTACTGTCTCCATAGTTTTGCCCTTTCTAGAATGTCACATAGTTGGAATCATACAGTATGTAGCCTTTTCAGATTGGCTTCTTTCACTTAGTGATATGCATCAATGTTCCTCCATGTCTTTTCATGGCTTCGTAGCTCACTTCTTTTTAGCACTGAATGGTATTCCATTTTCTGGTTGTACCACAGTTTATCTGTTCGTATACTGAAGGATATCTAGATTGCTTCATTATATATATTTTTTTAATTTCCTTTTTTCAGTTAATGACTTTTCCAATCATTAATTTTTCTTTAATCTCCTCTAGAACTTAGTCAATGTATACATTTCAAAAAAAAAAATCCTTTTCAGCAAGTTTGTCCAAATCCAGGACCATTACATTGTATCTGGCTATCTATCTCTTAAGTCTAGAACAATCCTTTTTTTCACAAAACTTGACTTGAAGGTACAAAGCCAAGCATCCTACAGAAAGTGCTGCCTCTGGCTTGGTCTGGTTGCTTCCCCCTAACATTCAGCATGTTGCTCTGTCCCTCGTATTTCCTGTGAAGTAGAAGTTGAACCTGTAGGTGTAACAGATTCAGGTTCCACAGCTTTGTAAGAACACATTGCAGATGATGATGTGTTTCTTTGCATTGCCCTGCGTTTGAGGGCTGACAACCCAGTCCCTCCACGGGCATCTGTCCTGACAGACATCTGTCGTGACAGACATCTGTCTGTCGTCTGGCCAGTAGGAGGTAACCTGTGTGGCATCATATGAATGTTCATTTCCTCATCAACAGTTTTCCTGCTGGTTTTAGCACTTAGTGACAATCATTGACTAAAATAAGAATTACACTAGGAATATGAAACTGTATTTTTTAAAACCTATAATTCCTTTTACATTTGTTGGCTGGCATTTTCTGTAGAGACTTCTCAACATAGTGGAGCTATTAGATTATCCTGAAATACAGAGTCCTTTAATTGCCAGTTTTCAAAGTAAGGAGTTGTTTAATATCCGCCTCAGAGGAGATGTGGGAAGAATGTAAGCACTTTTTTTAAATGCGATGGTCACTGCAGTATGATTTCTTGAGCACTTCCAATGTTTCAGGCTCTATGATAAAGGCCTTATGTAATCTAATTCTCATGACGGCACAATGAGGTTATAGAGAGAGAAAATGGAAATCACAAGAGGTTAAACAACTTGATACAGTTACTTGTGTGGGAAGTAACAGAGATAGGATTCAAACCCAAATGGGTCTGAGTCCAAAATCCGTGCGTAATTCCTCTTAGACATTTTTGTTGCATTTTACTTAAAAGCCAAATTCTATTTGTAATAATATTTGGAATATTTCCCAGTTCATAAACACTAGAGATGGATATCATGCTTAATAATTCTCATGAGGTCTCTTCTCTCCCCTATCCCATTTTTAAAAATATTTTTTGCAGTGTGAAGAAAACACAAATCTTCAGGATACTACCCGCTACCTCAAACTTCCTTTTTCCAAGGGCATTCTCCTTGGGAATAATAATCAAGCCATGAAGGCCACAAAGGAGTCTTTTTGGATAACATCTTTTCTCTGTTCCACAAAACTCACACAAAATGGTAATTATAATACTGTTTTATTTGAAAGCCCTTGTATTTAAGTAGTCATGTGAATTTTGATAGGATATTCAATAAACATCAATGTTATGTATAATAACTTTGCACTAGAAAAAATGTTGATCTTTCTGTTTGTGATTTCCAATAATGTGAAAACAATTGTGACCCAATGATCTCTTAAATGCATGTAGTTTAAGGACTATAGAATTATCCCAGTATTGGAACCCAAGTACACAACTCTTCAAAATAAACCGTCAAACCCAGCTACTTTAAAAAAAAAAAAAAAAGACCAGGATTACCACC
The DNA here is from genome assembly GCF_003676395.1 of Aethalodelphis obliquidens. Taxonomy (NCBI): domain Eukaryota; kingdom Metazoa; phylum Chordata; class Mammalia; order Artiodactyla; family Delphinidae; genus Aethalodelphis; species Aethalodelphis obliquidens. The sequence goes on from NW_020837949.1 coordinate 37,005,930, forward strand.
ACCTTAATTTCTCTTGCGTTATAGCTCCATAGACGGTGCTAATTGCAGACTTTAGAGTGAAGGCTGTTTTTTGTTTAATTAGATGGATATTGCTTTTCTATTCTAGCATTACTTTTTATGTCAGTGATTGTTTAGCAAGTTATGATTAATAAAGCAAGCTCTTCTCCTTGGCAAACTGTCGTGAAAACATTGTCTATAATGAAGGAAGCAAATTAAACATTTTTGAGTTCTTCATGGTTGCCATGTAAGCCTTCTGGAAAGCATCCTGAATGCCATATTAATAAAATCAGATTCATTATGTTGAAGAGAATCACTTCATAATAAGGCACAGCTCTTCCTTGACTTAGGATTGGGTTACATCCCGATAAACCCATGGTAACCTGAATAAGGTAAGTAGAATATGCATTTATTACACCTAACCTACAAAACATCATAGCTTAGCCTAGCCTACATTAAACATGCCCAGAACACTTCCATTAGCTTACAACTGGGCAAAATTATCTAACACAAAGCCTATTTTATCATAGTGTTGGATATCTCATGTAATTTATTGGATACTGTCCTGAAAGTGAAAGACAGAATGGTTGTACAGGTACAGAATGGTTGTAACTGGTGTTGGTTGTTTACCTTCGAGATCACGTGGCTGTCTGGGAGCTGGGGCTCAATGCCCAGCATCGCAAGAGGGTATTGTACCTGTGTTAGCATGTGGCTAACCCAGGAAAAGAGCAAAACTCAAAATTCGAAGTATGGTTTCTAAATGATTTCATATCACTTTCACACCCATGTAAAGTCAAAAAATCTTAAGTCAAACCATCCTAAGTCAGGGCCCTGTATTGTGTCAAAAAATGCTCCTGTGCTTAAACTTTTGTGTTATTAATTCTTTCTTCTGTGTCACATAGTAAGAAATATATTTCTTTTCTTAGAACATGGAATGAGAAAAGAAGCAAATTGTGGCATTGTTATAATGACCACTTTTAAGATACCCCTCAATTTGTCATGCATTGCTACTGTATTTATGTAGAAGTTGGCAAATTGCAAATGATTCTTTCACATTTATCCTGGGTTTTGTTTCTCCCCTTCCAAAAGTATTTTTGGGAAATATTTTTAAAAATCAACTACGTAATTCATTTTTAGTAAATCTGATTGAAAGTAGCTATTGCCAAGTCATGTCATTATACCAGACTTTATCAGTATTCAGTGGTTAATGATTTTACTTAAATAAAACCTTCATTGACAGATCTCTATAATGACTATAAAGCATTTACCTCAGGCATTTTTTGTGGGAACAGTGTAACTCCATGGAGGTTATGAAGATAATAAAATCAACATGTTAGTGACTCCCTTCAGTGGAATTTTTATTCATCCCATGTGGATTAGTTGTGTGTCTGTTATAGAGTCTAAGTTCACATTTAATTGATTGTCTCCATTAGACTATTTCAGCTTGTATTAGTTATCTGTTGCTGCTGTAGTGACTACTGTAAACTTATTGGCTTAAAGCAACAATAATTTATTATCTTACGATTTTGGAGGTCAAAAGTCTGCAGTCAGTTTCGTGGGGCCTACATCAAGGTGTCGGCAGGGCCACATTCCCTCTGAAATCTCTTGGAGAGAATCCTTTTACTTACCTTTTCTAGTTTCTAGGAACCACCTGTATTCCTTGGCTCCTGGCCCCTTTCTCCATCTTCAAAGCCAGCAGCATAGCATCTTCAAATCTCTCTGACTCTAACCATCTTCCATCTTTTAGGAACCCCTGTGATTAGAGTGGGCCCACCAAATCATCCAGGATAATACCCCTATTTAAAAGATCTTTGGGCTTCCCTGGTGGCGCAGTGGTTGAGAGTCCGCCTGCCAATGCAGGGGACACAGGTTTGTGCCCCGGTCCGGGAAGATCCCACATGCTGCGGAGCGGCTGGGCCCGTGAGCCATGGCCACTGAGCCTGCACGGCCGGAGCCTGTGCTCCGCAACGGGAGAGGCCGCAACAGTGAGAGGCCCGCGTACCGGAAAAAAAAAAAAAAAAAGATCTTTAACTTAATCACACCTGTAAAATCTCTTTTGCCATGCCAAGATAAACATATTCACAGGTTCCAGGGATTAGAATACGGACACCTTTGGGGACCATTATTCTGCCAATGACACAAATCTAACAATAGATTATCTGCTGTCAGAATATTCAGCCCTGCATCCTTCACTTTTTCTAGTTCTAGGGTTTAGGATATTAGAATTGTGAACATAAGACAGAGGGAACAAAATCCTGATAATTAGAAGCTGCTACTTTGTAAAAGCAGAGGACATTTTCAGGTAAATAAACTATTCATGAAACCATTATATTAAACATCTCACTATATGGAAGGCAATGCTTGACTCATTGTTGAAGACTAATAAGTGCTTGATTATCATTTTGACATTGATTAACCTTGTCAGTGTAAGACAGCTCAAAATGAAGCAGGAAATGAATAGTGTGTTTCAGACATGGGAAGGAGGAAGGAAGTTAGTTGAGCTTTCTGAAATTTACATGCTAGACACATGTCTCTGTGTAGAAGTAATCCAGTTCCAAATTGGAATTAAATTGTTTTGTATTCATTTTACTTGACTTGGAAAGTTTACAGATCCCATTACCATTACAATTGGGCATTTAGTAAGTGATGTGGTCTCTAGGAACAGTTTCCTAGAGCAGATTTGCATTTCAGGGTTTCTAAAGTGTGTCTGCACACTTGTGTTCCAATGTCATTCTTAGATAGCATACCGAGGCCAGAGCACTCAGCTAGACGTCTGTGATTGCTAAGTCAAGTAGATATTTTAAGCTTCTTAAAAGTGGGGATCAGAAAAGGAATTACTTTACTGTTTGTCAGCTTCCTTGGACTGCTAAACACAACTGTTTAAAAAGTTATGAGAAAATAAAAACAGTGCTTAAATTAAGTCTAACATTTGTGCAGGTACTGACTGCCCTACGTCCCTTTCCTACCCCCAGTGGTGGGTGGTTTATTCGGTCTCTTCCTGAGATTGTGATTTAAAAAAAACAAAAGTAGGGATCATGCCATCTACCTGTTTTATAGCTCTTGGTAGATTAGGCATACAGTCAGTATACACGTAAATGATAATTGAATGGAATTTATAAAATTCACGTTTTTCAGAAGTAGGTCCTAGCTCCAAATTTGCAACTAATATATCTTCAAATGGCTAAAATAGAGGCCTAAGAGATGACAATTTTGACTTGATTCTGAGTTCTTGGCATACATGAGGTTTTTTTTAAGTATTTAAATTTTTTATTTTAATTCTGTAACAATGACATTTTGCTAAGGAAAAAAAAAATGTTTCATCACACAACAGATCTTTGTTTTGTTTTTGTTTTTGCGGTACGCGGGCCTCTCACTGCTGTGGCCTCTCCCTTTGCGGAGCACAGGCTCTGGACGCGCAGGCTCAGCGGCCATGGCTCACAGACCTAGCCACTCCGCAGCATCTGGGATCTTCCCGGACCGGGGAACGAACCCGCGTGCCCTGCATCGGCAGGCGGACTCTCAACCACTGCGCCACCAGGGAAGCTCTGACCAATCATTTTTTAAAAGGTTTCAGTCATACCTCCAGGGTGTCCGAGTTAGACATTAATATTTAACACTTTCAGGATTTTCTGTTATGAAAATAGTCATAAATCTCTTTTTCACTGTCAGTATTGAAAAAAATTCCCTCATTTTTCTCGTTCTGAATCCGCCTCCTCCTCTTACCCCTATTTGTTATAGGCAAATATTTTCATTTAGTACCAAATTTCTTTCTTTTAAGTTGTTTGTAAAGTTTTTCTTTTGAATCTGACTTTGGTAGAAGTTGCTTCTATTTCCTCTTGAGATTCTTATGCTTTTTTCGCATCTTTATTCACTACATCATATTTTCTTTCTCATCATAACTACTCTTCCTTGATCTCTTGGATTGTGTTTGGTTGGTTGGTTTCTTGTTTCCACATCGGTCTTTCTGTCTCTCAGCAAGTCCCATTTGGGTTTTTCTTGAAACAAGTGCTTTGAAGTAGAAAACCCCTCCTGGCTTCTCTCTTGGCCGTTCTAGCCTCTCAGCCCCACTGAGTACCAGGAGACCAGCCCTGCCAGGTTCCCCTGCCCGGGGCACATCCTGCTCGCACGTGCCTTGTCAGTTCTCACTGCTTTCATTGGCCTCCAGACACCACCGTCTCCCTGATCCCTTTGGAGACCAGTGAAGCTGGACACCATGTTCAGGACCTTCTGCCCAGGAGGGATGAGGGAAGGATTTATTCCCTCACGAGGTGAAGAGGTTTCCTGAGGGCCCTGCTAGACTCAGGACCCACGTGTTATCAGTTCAGGGAAAGGAGGAAATTGAAGAGCTGGGCCATAGTCTAGGATGGAAGATGATCATGGAGTCCAGGAACTGGCCCTCTCAGGTCCAAAGGCTCACTAGATGGTCTGACAATTGACTGGCTTTGTCATCATTGTGCAGGGACCTTCTAGTCATGCCAGGTTTGGGCCACATTGTCAAGAAGACCTTCATTGCCGAGTGGAATTTGTTGCTAGGCAGAGTGCTATATGCTGGGGGCACAAATATGAATAAAGTGGGTTCCCAGCCCTCAAGAATCTCCCACTTTAATGGGAGGAGGCAGAAAATCATTCAGCCAGTATTTACCAAGTGCCTGCTATGTGCCTGCCCTGTTCCAGATGCTGGCACTATGTTAGGGCCAAACTCGCACACTCTCTTGTTCTGCTGGAATTTACAGTCTAGTGGGGGCAAAGACAGATAGCTAGCCTGAGAACTGAAGGATAAGTAGGAGTTTGTAAGTCAAGGGCATTGGGAAGGGAGAAATAATTAGAATACACTGTAATAAATGCCATTCAGAGGGCTAGTGGGAGGGCCTGGGAGCCTGCAACTTGGGTGACCAAGAGGCAATGTGTGTAAGAATTCAGCGTTTACAGTAGAACACTTTCGTGTTCTCTATCAAGGCAACTAATTTTCCTTTTCTGTTTGGAAAGGTGATATGCTTGATCTTTTGAAATGGAGAACCCACCCAGACAAGATCACAGGCTGTCTCTCTAAATTAAAAGAAATTGACGGCTCAGAGATCGTAAAGGTATATGGTATTTTGTTATCCCTCTCTTGGAAATTCATGGGTTAAAGAATATTTAGAGGGGAAGGACAGAGGATATTTTATTTATGCTTTTACTTCTTTATCCAACAGTTTCTGCAAGATACACTGGATACCTTGTTTGGAATTTTAGATGAAAATTCCCAAAAATATGGGTCTAAAGTGTTTGATTCTTTGGTGAGTTTAAATTCACTTTAATTATATCTTAATTTTGTCTCTTAATTTTGACTTTCCTAAAGCTGTTTATAAATGTGCACATAATAGCATAAGCTTACTTGAAAAGAAACCTTCCCCCTCCCCTCTACCAAAAAAAAAATCTTGCTTTATGTTCAGTTTTATAAAGCTCCATTTTTTTTTTTTTTTTAGGTTCACATAATAAATTTGCTGCAAGATAGCAAATTTCATCATTTTAAACCTGTAATGGACACTTATATTGAGAGTCATTTTGCTGGGGCACTTGCATACAGGTAAGGCCCTTTATCTTGTAATTGGTGTAGAAGCAGTTTCTTTTGAGCTTTTTAAAGCAGAACCAACTATATAGGAAAACTTAAAAGGGAGTGTAGGAAGAAGTGAAGCACAACCACTGAAGTGTCTCTTGAGACAGTTTCCTCCGTTCTCACACACCTTCTTTTAATGGCTGGAACTTCTTTTGAGTAAAAGGGGAAAAAAAAGAACTTCCTGAATTCTATTCCTGAAACCTAAAATGTAAGGTATTTTCTTCTTGTCTCTGTTTCATTTGATATTCTTTAGTCTAAAATATCTGGTTATTTCACTTTGGCTGTCAAGAGCCCCATTTAATCACCAGACTCCTTGATGATTCTAGATGTCTTTAAGAAAGAAATATGATGGGAAAAGGATCTTTGCCATCATACCATTTTAAAGTCATTTGTTCATTCATCTGTTAACATTTACTGAGTGCCTACTGCATACCAGGCACTATGCTTTGTGCTGATCATATGAAGACCTGGTCCCTGGCTGCAAGCAGTTCAGTCATTGGACTCTACCCTTTGTTACCAGCTGCCATTTTACCTGCTGGTGCGTTCCTGTCAGCTCAGATAAGGCAAGCAAGGCTAAAAGTGAATGAATAATGACATGCTTTAGCTGGTTCCTGCCTTCACGTAGCCCAGGTGATAGTTGCCAGAAGGTAACAATGTCCCTCTTTCTGTCCTATCATGACATCTTCCCGGTTTGGGGCCTTGCTTAAATACAGCCCTGAAATGTACCCCAAAGTTCTATCTCCCCATTACACTCTTGTCATTGCTATTCTGCCAAAGTTTTTACCTTGTACTTTAAGCACCTATGGGTATGTACATGCACAATCATCTATTCCCAGAGGTGTGTTTAAAGAACATGGAATCAGGGTTTTCCCCATCTATGTATTGTGTAAAAGATAGTAGGTAATCAATTAAGCATTTGATCCCGTTCCTTTGGGTATTCCCCACCATGGCCTGGTAAGATTTACGCCTCTGACGTTTAAATGAATGGAGTCATTTTTGCAAGACTTGACCCTCTGCCAACATGAGTTTTTCAGAGAGTGAAATGTAACAACAGGGATAGTTTTGAAATGTTGGCCTGACTTTGCCCCTTGGCCTAACAATTTGGGCTCTGGTGTGAGGTGGTCACTACCTCCAACTGAGACTATCATTGGAAGGTAGAGAAAGAGGGTGTAATTTCTAAATTTCAGGTTGGCCAGGAAGGCAGCTAATAAGTCCTAATAAGACAAATAAGGCCCATGGAATCGTCTTGAGCTATGGGTGGCCAGAAACTCACCGACAGATCATCTTCAGAATAGCACTGCCAGCAGCATCTACCTACTGGCACATCTGTGGATTCTCTCCCGACAGAAAAGAGGAGCACTTTTAAAAACTGCTCTGTTTCCTAGAAACCGAGAACTGACCAGTGCTAACGGTCACACAACTGCAATCTTGAGAATTTGGGAGGGTGGAGGTTAATTCAATTTTTGTTTCTTAAAACAATGAGACTTGGGTTTTCTGGAAATTACTAAGGCATACTTTGACAGTAAGCCTCATTCTTGCCACAGGTCAGAGAATTGGCTTGATAACTCCATGGGGGTGTGCTTTGAAATGGGGAGGTATTACCTTCATCCCTCCCCACACCCCCTTTTGCCTCCAGCCGAATATTTCATCCAACTGTTTACGTAGTCGCTGGGGAGGAAATCCCAATTAGCAGTTGTCCGAGATTGACCGTGACAGTCATATTCAGGCACTCCCTTGGCCAGAGTCCTTTTCTCAGATATTTGTGTTCACCCATTGGAAGCACTGCCAGAAACAGCAGGGCCGATGGAATATGTCCAGATTGAAAGGAATCTCGCTGGGAGGAAGTGTTGTTTCTCTCTTCAGCTTCAAAAAAGGGGTAGTGCTGTTGATAGGCAGGCTTTGTAAAATTATTATGTTATGGCAGTTTGACAGAAAAATGTGAGAACTGTTGGGAAATGAAGCTCCTCATGATAAACATAAGCATTTGATTTGTTGGCATTTAATTGCGAATGAGAGCAATTCTACCTTCTGCACGTCTCCTTGTATTTTAGAGATCTCATCAAAGTGCTCAAGTGGTATGTGGACAGGATCACAGAAGCGGAGAGACAAGAGCACATCCAGGAGGTGTTGAAGGTAATGACACGCTGTCAAAAACAGATCACCGTCTAACAGTGCTGTTGCGTGGTGACGCCTAAACGAATTGGTTTCCTCTACACAGACAGTAACTGGTGATGATGTATTACTGACATTCCAATTCAAGGATCTTAATCAGTTTATGGCTACTCCAGAGCTGATGAAATTTGAAAGGGACTTTGCCAAGCTTGCCCACTGGAACCTGCCTGGCATTGAATCCTTACTCCTCTGGGCTCTGAACACTTGAAGTCTAGGATTGGCAGGAGGAAGGGTTGAAAAGAAGACTGCAGATGGGCAGTTAAGCTTAGAAGTTCCTGGCTCTTGCTTCCACCACCCTGACAGAGACCATCTGAGGGCCATTTGTCTTAAGAGAGGATAATAGGATGGCTTAGCAGGGATCACAGTGAGGAAACCTGAGGTTTTACTGGCTATCATAGTTTAACACTGCCCATATCTCTGGGCCCTGTGTGCTCAGTATATATGGAGATGTTGATACCTTACCTGCAAACATGTTTGTAAAGAATATAGATTCTTAAAAGGATTGTCCATAACAGCTCTGGCAGTCTTTTGATTTCTGTAATTGAGTATACCCTATTTGATGTCAGTAGATAGAAGTAAACAGGTGTACATTTTAAAAAACAAGCATTTTACTCATTATAAATTTGTCATTTTGGACCAATTGAAGGTAAAATGCAAGTGGCAAGAGTACCTACCAGCGAAGCAAAATAATTTTTGATAAACAGACAGCTGTCTCTTTGTTGATTAAATTTAAAAACATCATCTGAGGATCAGAAACATTTAATGTTCATACCTCTCAAGAATTACATAGAATTTAAAAATTATCTATACGTTTTCTCTCATTAGGCATCAGAGAAAAATGGCTCTTTCCCTACGAGTAAATACTGTTCAAAAATCTCACGGGGCCTTAGTATTTAAGTCAATATTTTAAGTCTAATGTTGTGCTATGGTTTTTGTGCTGTGTCATTGTCAAATAAATACCTTTGGCTTCCTTTGAAACTAATGTTTTAAAACTTTTGTTTTAAGGCCCAAGAATATATTTTTAAGTATATCGTTCAGTCTCGAAGGCTGTTTTCCCTCGCCACCGGCGGACAGAATGAGGAAGAATTTCGCCGCTGCATTCAGGAGCTCCTCATGTCAGTCCGTTTTTTTCTTTCACAAGAAAGCAAAGGGTCTGGAGCATTATCTCAATCACAGGTAATTTTTTTTTTCATCTCTGCTGAAGAGAGGAAAAATGAGTCCAATTTATTTATTTTTACACAACCGCATAAGTGAATATTTTCTCCATCAGCAACCTGTAGCTCCAGCTTATATTTGTAGCTTAACTGAGACTTCTAAAAAGTCCCTCAGCTTCCGAACGCCAGCAGAGCAGAAGTTAGGTTGTCTTTCCTCGGACTGTTCTCGCTCTGAATGGAGAGCCTGTTGGTTTGCACCAGCCTCCATTCCAGTTTCTAGAACACATACTGTTAGAGACACCCTGTCACACCGTCAGCCAAGGAGAAGGAATTTCGCTCTAGCCAATCTGCTGCAGTTGTTTTCCCCAGGCCTTGTGCTGCTTCTTTTTTTAGTTCCCCGACCAGGGATGGAACCCGAGCCCCGGCAGTGAGAGCGCCAAGTCCTAACCACTGGACCACCAGAGAACTCCCTTGTGCTGCATTTTAATCTGTGGACTTGAGACTCATTATATTGGTCTGAGCTAAATTGCGCGTTGTTTTGTCTTATTTAACTTGACGCTAATCGTCCTGGGACTGATCTGCTATGACCAGTGCTGAGCGGTTGCTGCCAAATTCTATGACCAGGAGCAGCTGCCCATGTTTTAAGAACAGGATCTATACACTTTCCAAATAGCGTGGCCTTGAACATGTGCCGAGAGATAATTCTGAATATCTTTCTCTACACTTTCTTAATCCTTCTTGTACATGTTTAATTCTAATAACTTGGTTTAATAACTTGTCAGATGGAGAAGCAACCTCTTTACTACCATCCCCTGGAGACTTGAGACTTATAATCACTGAGAGTTGGGATATAAAATGGGAGATTAGGAGACAAAACTAGATCCCTAAGAGTATTGTTGTAATTTGGTGTCATTTGACATTTGGAAGGCGTTATATATAATGGCAAAACACTAGAAATGTACCACCCCCCCCAATAATAGAGCCATGTTTTTCTGACTGTTTGGGGGCTATTCTTGTTACTTTCTTCTTTGCAGAGGTGGACTCATCTTCCATCTGGTTAAGGATACAGGCTCTTTTAATGTCATTTTGTCTTCTCTTGTCAACAGTACAACCACTGCACGTTAGGAAACTTGCCAGAAGCCTCAGTGTCAAGTTGCCCACTAACCAGACCCTACTTACCAGCCATTGATATTTGAAAAGGATACTGTAACAGGTTAACATATATTCCTTTAGATGAAAGTTCTCAGAAGTTCACTACTTTTACAAAAGCTATTGAAAAGTTGAGTTTTCATTTTGAGATTTTTCTGAAACAAAACAAACCTTTATAAGTTACAGGGATAAAACTTACTTAATCCATAACTGAAAAATATTCTCTTACTCTTAAGAGTAACTTTAAGTCATGGTTTCTTAATGAGATGCCTTTGTAGAGACTCAAGAGATTTTTCTCTTCTTTAAAGTTGGAGAAATATTCTTTTACCTTAGTTGTGTTTCCACCGAACCCTAGCAGTCACCCTGAGATGATTTCGGCTGCTGAGGTACAACCACAATATAGAGCAGCCTCCTTTTCTTTGTTTAACATACTGAACTCCAACTGCTCTTGATTCTCTGAGTTCTACCCCTCCATCAAGATAGTAAAACAACTTTAGCACCTTCAAAGAATCATATTTGATTCTTCTTTTTTGGCCCTTAGCTTTTTATCAAGAGATGATATATAAAATGTATAGTAGTTTCTAAATATCTCATAAACTCTACTGAAGTCGTTCTCTATTATTTTATGCAGTATCCTATACTTGAAAATTTTGAAATGATAATTTTATTTAGTTTAATGCTAAGAGAAAATTTATACAAAATAATGAAGCAGTTAGTTTTCTTCATTAAGCAATGAGGACTTTGTTCCTTTATGTTTTGGGAGAATGCTAAACACTTCTTCCCATTCCAAGTCCCCCTTTGACCCCACACTTTCTTAGCTCTCTCTTCCAAGAAGGAAGGTGTCACTAATCTGATTGATCCAACAGTTAGATTTCTGTTGCTGCATAACAAATGACCACCGTGGCTTTAGATAAGACCCATTTATTAGCTCAAGTTCTGTAGGTTGGAAGGCTTGGTCAGGTCTTGGTCCTACAGCCAAAATCAAGGTGTTGGCTTTGATGCCTTATCTGGAGGCTCGGGGGAGGAATTCACTTTCTAGATCTTTCAGGCTTTTGACAGGCATCAGTTTCCTTGTGAGTGAGATTCCCATTTCCATGCTGGCTGTCACCCAGGAGTGGGAGGAGGATCTGGGTGCTCTCAGCTCCTAGAGGCCACTTGCATTCCTTGGTGTGTGGCCCCTCCATCCTCGAAGCCAGGCACAGTTTGTTAAATCCTTCTCATGCTTCAAATCTCTGAGTTCCTCCACCACGAGCCAGAGAAAACTTCTGCATGGGAACAGCATCAGGGGACAAAGTTCATGGAGATCATCTTAGAACTCTGCCTACCATGTCCAGAGCCAAGGTTACCCACTGGTCCTTAAAGATTCTTGCCTGAAAGACAAAAACCCAGTATCCTTGCTCCATTTTGCATTTTTTCCATGTGAGCTACAACTCAGAGCAAATTCCATCTCCTGGAGGTAGAATAGCCATCCCAGCAATCCTTCAGGTTGGATCAATGGATGGCTGCTCTATAGATCTGGCCATCCTGGTACTAGGATGTTCATTTAGTACTCCTGGCCTAAGCCCAGCCTGTTAATGACTCTGTCCTTAGGAGCCCTGCCCTGGGCAGGACTGAAGGCTTAGTCAGCTATATACAGTGGATCTTGGTTTCCCATTCCAAGGACAGGTCTCTACCTTGGAAACCCCAAGAAAAGAGGAATGGCGGAAGGAGTTGAGGCCCAAGACCCTGCCCCAAGTTCCTATTAATTATCTTTCTCTATTTGCCTTGGCTACCAAGAAGGTCAAAACAAAATCATGTTTTTATTTTTATTTTCAGTAAAAATCTTTAGCTTAGATAGCTATTACAGCTGTCTTTCTGCCCTCATCACAACGTCCTTGTTCCTTTATCCTTTTTAATAATTGTATCTTACACTGCAAGCACATTCAAATACCTTTTTGAAATAAAGAGGTATAAATAAAGAATTGATGGATAAATTAAGGGATTCCTGAGGAAAGTCAACTTAGGTGACTTTAGTGACCAGAAAGCTGGGCTCATTTTATTTTAATTTTTTTACATTTCGTCTGTATGACTCAGCTCTTTGCAGAGTGAAATGTAGGCTATATAAATATAGTCTTTACCAGGGAATATCAGGTTATTAATTTTAAGTACATTCAAGAAAATCTATAATTTTTAAGAGTCAAGGGGAAAACATAGCTGTTGACCCCAGCACCTTAAGCATTCTGATGATTCTGGCATCAAACACAGGTCTTGGCTCTTCTACAATTTCTGCTGCTGCTCTACAGGTAAATACCAAACTCCATGAATTTGAATTTAGTTCTGTGTTTGAATCATCAGCACTTGTAGACTTGACCTACCTTCCCCTGGTGTCAGATCTCAATGGTAAACCCACCAGCCCTTGAATCTCATATTACAAAATGTAATACCTTCCTTCACCAGGTGTTTGAGGCTGATCGACTTTTCCTTCCACTGCCCTCCTTTTGTGGAATTTTAAAAGGCTGAGTTTGTTTAGATGTACAATCCTAGACCAGTTTTTTTTTTTTTAATTTTTATTTATTTTTTTTTCAGAGACTTAATCGTTGCTTTATTTGACTATTCTGAATTCCTGGTACATCACAAATGCAATGAATTTGTTTAAAAATTGATTATTCAATATTTTTAAAATATTTGTGATATAAAGTGGGGCTAAGTGTATTTTATTTTGTTTACTTTATTTATCTTTTTAATATCTTTACTGGAGTATAATTGCTTTACATTGTTGTGTGAGTTGCTGCTGTATAACAAAGTAAATCAGCTATACATATACATATATATCCCCATATCCCCTCCCTCTTTCATCTCCCTCCCACCCTCCCTATCCCACCCCTCTAGGTGGTCACAAAGCACCAGGCTGATCTCCCTGTGCTATGCGGCTGCTTCCCATTAGCTATCTGTTTTACATTTGGTAGTGTATATATGTCCATGCCACTCTCTCACTTCATCCCAGCTTACCCTTCCCTCTCCCCGTGTCCACAAGTCCATTCTCAACGTCTGCATCTTTATTCCTGTCCTGCCCCTAGGTTCTTCAGAACCATTTTTTTTTCTTTTAGATTCCATATATATGTGTTAGCATACGGTATTTGTTTTTCTCTTCCTGACTTACTTCACTCTTTGACAGACTCTAGGTTCATCCACCTAACTACAAATAACTCAATTTCATTTCTTTTTATGGCTGAGTAATATAACATTGTATATATGTGCCACATCTTCTTTATCCATTCATCTGTCGATGGACACTTAGGTTGCTTCCATGTCCTGGCTATTGTAAATAGTGCTGAAATGAACATTGTGGTACATGACTCTTTTTGAATTATGGTTTTCTCAGGGTATATGCCCAGTGATGGGATTGCTGGGTCATATGGTAGCTCTATTTTTAGTTTTTTAAGGAACCTCCATACTGTTCTCCATAGTGCTTGTATCAATTTACATTCCCACCAACAGAGCAAGAGGGTTCCCTTTTCTCCACACCCTCTCCAGCATTTATTGTTTGTAGCTTTTTATGATGGCCATTCTGACTGGTGTAAGGTGATACCTCATTTTAGTTTTGATTTGCATTTCTCTAATGATTAGTAATGTTGAGCATACTTTCACGTGTTTGTTGGCAATCTGTATATCTTCTTTGGAGAAATGTCTATTTAGATCTTCTGCCCGTTTTTGGATTGGGTTGTTTGTTTTTTTGATATTGAGCTGCATGAGCTGCTTGTATATTTTGGAGATTAATCCTTTGTCAGCTGCTTCGTTTGCAAATATTTTCTCCCATTCTAAGGGTGGTCTTTTTGTCTTGTTTATGATTTCCATTGCTGTGCAAAAGCTTTTAAGTTTCAGTAGGTCCCATTTGTTTATTTTTGTTTTTATTTCCATTTCTCTAGGAGGTGGGCCAAAAAGGATCTTGCTGTGATTTATGTCATAGAGTGTTCTGCCTATATTTTCCTCTAAGAATTTTATATATAGTGTCCGACCTTACATTTAGGTCTTTAATCCATTTTGAGTTTATTATTGTGTATGGTGTTAGGGAGTGTTCTAATGTCATTCTTTTACATGTAGCTGTCCAGTTTTCCCAACACCACTTATTGAAGAGGCTGTCTTTTCTCCATTGTATATTCTTGCTTCCTTTATCAAAGATAAGGTGACTATATGTGCGTGGGTTTATCTCTGGTCTTTCTATCTTGTTCCATTGATCGATATTGCTGTTTTTGTGCAACTACTATATGTCTTGATTACTGTAGCTTTGGAGTATAGTCTGAAGTCAGGGAGCCTGATTCCTCCAGCTCCATTTTTCTTTCTCAAGATCACTTTGGCTATTTGGGGTCTTTTGTGTTTCCATACAAATTGTGAAGTTTTTTGTTCTAGTTCTGTGAAAAATGCCATTGGTAGTTTGACAGGCTTACATTGAATCTGTAGATTGCTTTGGGTAGTAGAGTCATTTTCAGTGTTGATTCTTCCTATCCAAGAATATGGTATATCTCTCCATCTGTTTGTATCATCTTTAATTTCTTTGATCAGCGTCTTATAGTTTTCTGCATACAGGTCTTTTGTCTCCTTAGGTAGGTTTATTCCTAGGTATTTTATTCATTTGTTGCAGTGGTAAATGGGAGTGTTTCCTTAATTTCTCTTTCAGATTTTTCATCATTAGTGTATAGGAGTGCAAGAGATTTCTGTGCATTTATTTTGTATTCTGCTACTTTACCAAATTCATTGATTAGCTCTAGTAGTTTTCTGGTAGCATCTTTAGGATTCTCTACATATAATATCATGTCATCTGCAAACAGTGACAGTTTTACATCTTCTTTTCCGATTTGGATTCCTTTTATTTCTTTTCTTCTCTGATTGCTGTGGTTAAAACTTCCAAAACTATGTTGAATAATAGTGGTGAGAGTCAGCAACCTTGTCTTGTTCCTGATAGTGGAAATGCTTTCAGTTTTTCACCATTGAGAATGATGTTGGCTGTGGGTTTCTCATATATGACCTTTATTTTGTTGAGATAAGTTCCTTCTATGCCTACTTTCTGGAGAGTTTTTATCATACATGGGTATTGAATTTTGTGAAAAGCTTTTTCTGCATCTATTGAGATGATCATATGGTTTTTATCCTTCATTTTAAGAGGGTGTATAGCGTTGGTTGATTTGTGTATATTGAAGAATCCTTGCATTCCTGGGATAAACCCCGCTTGATCATGGTGTATGATCCTTTTAATGTGCTGTTGGATTCTGTTTACTAGTATTTTGTTGAGGATTTTTGCATCTATGCTCATCAGTGATATTGGCCTGTAGTTTTCTTTTTTTGTGACATCTTTGTCTGGTTTTGCTATCAGGGTGATGGTGGCCTCATGGAATGAGTTTGGGAGTATTCCTCCCTCTGCTATATTTTGGAAGAGTTTGAGAAGGATAGGTTTTATCTCTTCTCTAAATGTTTATTAGAATTTTCCTGTGAATCCATCAGGTCTGGGGCTTTTGTTTGTTGGAAGATTTTTAATCATAGTTTCAGTTTCAGTGCTTGTGATTGGTCTGTTTATATTTTCTACTTCTTCCTGGTTCAGTCTCCGAAGGTTGTACTTTTCTAAGAATTTGTCCATTTCTTCCAGGTTGTCCATTTTATTGGCATATAGTTGCTTGTAGTAATCTTTTATGATCCTTTGTATTTCTGCAGTGTCAGTTGTTACTTCTGCTTTTTCATTTCTTATTCTGTTGATTTGAGTCTTCTCCCTTTTTTCTTCATGGGTCTGACTAATGGTTTAGCAATTTCATTTATCTTCTCAAAGAACCAGCTTTAATTTTATTGATCTTTGCTCATGTTTCCTTCATTTCTTTTCCATTTATTTCTGATCTCATCTTTATGATGTATTTCCTTCTGCTAACTTGGGTTTTTTTGTTCTTCTTTTTCTAATTGCTTTAGGTATAAGGTTAGGTTATTTATTTGAGATGTTTCCTGAGGTAGGATTGTATTACTATAAACTTCCCTCTTAGAACTGCTTTTGCTGCATCCCATATGTTTTGGGCTGTCGTGTTTTCATTGTCATTTGTTTCTAGGTATTTTTAAATTTCTTCTTTTGTTTCTTCAGTGATCTCTTGGTTATTTAGTAGTGTATTGTTTAGCCTCCATCTGTTTGTATCCTCTACAGTTTTTTTTTTCCTGTAATTGATATCTGGTCTCATAGCACTGTGGTCAGAAAAGATACTCGATATGATTTCAATTTTCTTAAGGTTACCAAGGCTTGATTTGTGACCCAAGCTATGATCTATCCTGGAGAATGTTCCATGAACACTTGAGAAGAAAGTGTATTCTGTTGTTTTTGGATGGAATGTCCTATATATATCAATTAAATCCATCTTGTTTAATATATCATTTAAAGCTTGTGTTTCCTTCTTTATTTTCTTTTTAGTTGATCTGTCCATTGGTGGAAGTGGGGTGTTAAATTCCCGTACTATTATTGTGTTACTTTCGATTTCCTCTTTTATGACTGTTAGCATTTGCCTTGTGTATTGAGGTGCTCCTATGTTGGGTACATAAATATTTACAATTGTTATATCTTCTTCTTGGATTGATTCTATTTTAAAGTCGATTTTGTCTGATATGAGAATTGCTGCTCCAGCTTTCTTTTGATTTGCATTTGCACGGAATATCTTTTTCCATCCCCTCACTTTCAGTCTGTATGTATCCCTAGGACTGAAGTGGGTATCTTATAGACAGCATATGTACAGGTCTTGTTTTTGTATCCATTCAGCCAGTAGATGTTTTTTTGTTGGAGCATTTAATCCATTTACATTTAATGTAATTATCGATATGTATGTTCCTATTACCATTTTCGTAATTGTTTTGGGTTTGTTATTATAGGTCTTTTCCTTCTCTTGTGTTTCCTGCCTAGAGAAGTTCCTTTAACATTTGTTGTAAAGCTGGTTTGGTGGTGCTGAATTCTCTTAGCTTTTGCTTGTCTGTAAAGATTTTAATTTCTCTGTCGAATCTGAATGAGATCCTTGCTGGGTAGAGTAATCTTTGTTGTAGGTTTTTCCCTTTCATCACTTTAAATATGCCCTGCCACTCCCTTCTGGCATGCAGAGTTTCTGCTGAAAGATCAGCTGTTAACATTATGGGGATTCCCTTGTGTGTTATTTGTTGTTTTTCCCTTGCTGCTTTCAATATTTTTTCTTTGTATTTAATTTTTGATAGTTTGATTAGTATGTGTTTTGGTGTGTTTCTCCTTGGATTTATCCTGTATGGGACTCTGTACTTCCTGGACTTGATTGACTATTTCCTTTCCCATATTAGGGAAGTTTTCAACTATAATCTCTTCAAATATTTTCTCAGTCCCTTTCTTTTTCTCTTCTTCTTCTGGAACCCCTATAATTCGAATGTTGGTATGTTTAATGTTGTCCCAGAGGTCTCTGAGACTGTCCTCAATTCTTTTCATTCTTTTTTCTTTATTCTGCTCTGTGGTAGTTATTCCCAGTATTTAATCTTCCGGGTCACTTATCCATTCTTCTTCCTCAGTTTTTCTGCTATTGATTCCTTCTAGAGAATTTTTAATTTCATTTCCTTTGTTGTTTGTCATTGTTTGTTTGCTGTTTAATTCTTCCAGGTCCTTGTTAAACATTTCTTGTATTTTCTCCATTCTATTTCCTAGATTCTGGATTATCTTTACTGTCATTACTCTGAATTCTTTTTTAGGTAGACTGCCTATTTCCTCTTCATTTGTTTGGTCTGGTGGGTTTTTACCTTGCTCCTTCATCTGCTGTGGTTTTCTCTGTCTTCTCATTTTGCTTAACTTACTGTGTTTGGGGTCTCCTTTTCGCAGGCTTCAGGTTCATAGTTCCCGTTGTTTTTGGTGTCTGCCCTCAGTGGATAAGGTTGGTTCAATGGGTTGTGTATGCTTCCTGGTGGAAGGGACTGGTGGCTTTGTTCTGGTGGATGAGGCTGGGTCTTGTCTTTCTGGTGGGCAGGACCGCATTCGGTGATGTGTTTTGGGGTGTCTGTGAACTTATGATTTTAGGCAGCCTCTCTGCTAATGGGTGGTGTTGCGTTCCTGTCTTGCTAGTTGTTTGGCATGGGCTGTCCAGCAGTGGAGCTTGCTGGTCGTTGAGTGGAGCTGGGTCTTAGCATTGAGACAGACATCTCTGGGAGTGCTTTTGCTTATTGATATTATGTGGGGCTGGGAGATCTCTGGTGGTCCAATGTCCTGAACCCGGCTCTTCCATCTCAGAGGCTCAGGCCTGACACCCAGCCGGAGCACCAAGACCCTGTCAGCCACACAGCCAGGTTCGTGGGGAGTTTCTTGCCTTTTGGGAAGCCTGAGGTCTTCTGCCAGCATTCAGTAGATGTTCTTTAGGAGTTGTTCCACATGTGAATGTATTTTTCATGTGTTTGTGGGGAGGAAAGTGATCTCCTTGTCTTACTCCTCTTCCATTTGGAAGGTCCTCTCCTAGCCCAGTTTTTAAAGTATGCCCCTCAGGGTTTTATGTTAGCATCTTTTTTTTTTCCCCTTAAAATATAATTATCAGGTTTCTTATATAAAGAATACAGACAGTTCTGGGTTTTCAGTATATCTTGAAGAAACCTAAGGAGTTGTTCTAATGATCTTGTTGTTTTGCAGGTGATGAAACTGAAACCTATGGGGTTAAAAAGATTTGTCCAAGGTCGCACAGTTTATTAGAAGCCAAACTAGTCCTACATATAATATAGGTCTTCTGATGCCTTCTGATGTCCTATGTATTTTTCTTTAATCATAAATTGAGTGCTTTAGAGAATTAATGTGTTTGGCTTCTTAAAAGTAAATGAGATTTAAATGAGCACTTCAGAAAGCTTCTCCAAAAAGAATGAAACATAAATAATTACAATCCAGGTCTTAGTTGAGCATTCTTTCCATTTGATCGTGCTGCATTCTGCTGATTCTCTGGGCATATTGTCCATCATCTTGCTAATGTCAGTAGTTTTACAGAATTTCCCAGTTTTTACTATGTTGTACCTTTGCATATTTTGAAAAGTTGCTCTATTTTGGTACACTTTTTTTTTTCTAAATTTTGCCTTTTAAACTTTTTAGTCTTTTTAGTTTCAGTACCAGAAACATTTTACATTCATTTTTCTAGCATTCAAAAATACTTGTCACGATCTTAAACTCACTGACATTTTATAGCTGATTTCTCAGGTCGTATCTGGGAATTGATTTAAATTTCATCTCTTTAAGGCTGTGTTTCTGAGCTCCTTCCCAGCTGTGTACTCGGAGCTGTTGAAGCTCTTTGATGTCCGGGAAGTGGCCAACTTGGTACAGGACACCCTGGGCAGTCTGCCGACCATCGTGCACGTGGATGACGCCCTGCAAGCTGTTAAACTGCAGTGCATCGGCAAAACCGTGGAAAGCCAGCTGTATACAAACCCAGGTAAGGTGCTGGGTCTCTTGGATGAAACAGTGTCTCTAGAAAGCCATTATTTACATTTTGTCGTTATAGGTCAGCAGAAGCAATTAAAAAAAGAAACTAAGAACTACTTTCTCAAAAGCATTGTTTATTTGGATGGTAGAATAAGTTTATTAAATAGTCAGATACAAAAGTATGGCTCTTCAAACTTTATTTCTAGAAAGAATGAAAACTCTAATGATTAAATTATTAATTCTAATCATAACAAGTTGTAGTATAGGGCATGCTTTTTTTCCTTGCTCTAGATTTTTTTTTTAACATTCAACAAAATTTAACATTTTTCTTTCAGAGATGCTTACAGGGACCTGCTATGATCTTTGTTTATTTGTCTCTCTTGTCCTTAAATTTTTCCATCAATTTGTGTTCTGAAACTGGGTGAAAGTTTCAGTGTATTGTCATTTTTTATTTTATCCTAATAGCTAGTGACTAATTTGATTTTGTCATAATATCTATTATTTATTGATTGATTTTGTCATAATATCTATTATTAAATCCCATTGCCTCTTGTTTCTTCTGGTTTTTTTTCTGAAAAAAATAATAAAATACCAGTCTCATTTTAAAGTTTAAGAAGTTTCTGTCATTATCACTGAATCAAAAACTTTTAGAAATTCTTCTGTGAATTATGTTTTCACATGAATGCAGATATGTGTGTATAGTGCAGTATTTTTGAAATGGTGTTTAAAATATATTTAATAAACCTTTTTTACATTATTTTATTGTAAAACATTTTAAACATACAAACAAGAATAGAGCATAATATGAGTAAATCTCAGCAATATCAGATATTTGCTCTAGGTCTTTTAAGAGATTTGTCATTATAGAAATATTCAGGCCCTCTTGTATATATTCGCTTCCTTCATAGAAGTTTCCACTATCAAAGATTCCATTTCTATTTTCTATGCCTTTATTCTGTAGGTATAAAAACATATTTTTTTAACCTCTTGAAAATATTTTCATCTTTTAGTCTTTATATGATGACATTATGTTGAATGTCATTAAGTAGAGTGCGTCTTTTTGACTAATATTACACTTTTATATGTATCCATGCTATTAGATATAGCTGTAGTTCTTTTTTACTCTTGTATAGTATTCCACTGAGTGTGTGTGTGTGTGTGTGTGTGTGTGTGTGTGTGTATAGATATAAAATGATTAATTTATTTTTTCTCCTGTTGATAGACTGTTAGTATGTTTCTGATTTTTTTCCTGAAATTAACAATGCTTGAATCAACATGAGAGAAAGTTCAACCTTCTGATTTTTCCACATAAAAGTACATCTCATCCTGGAAAAGAGATGTTTCTCATGGTAGTTTTCAAACTCTGTCCCTGAGAGCCCTAGAGGTTCTGCTTCAGTGGTTAGGGCTTCCTCCAGGGTTAAGAAAAGGTGGTGTGAAGTGGAAGGGTTAAGGTCCAGACCAGGCATCCCAATTTGACTAGACTTTCAATTTTTTTTTACCAAACTGAGAAGAGTTCATTCCCCTCTCAGAAGAATAGATGATTTTTACCATATTTCTCCCTCACAGGCCAGATAATTCTTTGTTAGGTTAAAATCTGACACCAAAAGAGCAACATGAAAACATGTTGAAAACGGTTTTCAAATATACGGAAATTATTTGGGGGGATTGTGTTCATTAATTACCCCTGCGAGATGTGTTCTGTCTGTGGGCTCAGTTTCTTATTGATTACTGATGCTCAGGAGGTGGTAGAGAAATCAGAATTTAGGAGAAACAAAAAGTAGCTGCTACAAGCCGGAAGAAAAGATACCAGCTCTCTGTGGGAGGTGATGAGATTATTTAGGGGGCCAGGATAGAGGGACTCAAGAGACCAAGGATGTGTGGACCCTGGAGAGTCTGTGCTTGTGATCTGGAGGAGAGACTCAGAGCCAGTGCTGGGCTTTAGTGATGGTGACACTGGTGTGGAGGAGGAGGGGGAGGTGGGGGAACCTACCTCTCATGATATGTGGGACAGTCACCATGGAGGATAATTATGGAGAAGCATAAACTTTTGGGAAGCAAAGCAGCTCCCGATCAATGGAACACTTAGAAGCATGTGCAGATGTTAGTAAGAGGGTTGACTTCTGTCAGTGCCCCAGGAAGATAGAATTAGCTTGCTGTTTAGTGACTCACTACTGAGGAAAATAGACTGTCGTCATGTATAAATGGCAGGGCGCATCTGGAAGGAGGCCGTCTTCATGGAGAAAAACAGCAGGCATTTCTGAGAGCCTTCCAAGGCTCAAACTACCTTCTATTTAAATCACGTGGGACCCAGCAATAGTGTTAGCAAACCTAGAAAGTACTTCTAGTGACTCTGAAATTCTAAGTCAGAAACTGTGGACTTGGGGGATAGATGGAGCACATCTGTGTAGTCCAGTTGAAAGATGAGATACTGGAGGCAAAGATGTGCAGTGCAAATCATTGGCTCCATAGACCGTGTCAAAGAACCAGGTAGGAGGTCTTGGCTGGTGGTTAAGAGGAGAGTGTGAACCCTACAAGGACCATGGCAAATCTCACAAAAATAAGCAGATTCTGTCTAATTGAAAGAAGAAGAGGGACAATATAAAACTGTAACTAAGGGCATTGTGTGGGTGCAGAGAACCATAGTAAGAGAGGCTCTGGTAGAGAACAACAGGTAAAGGGATTAAGTCTAATACATTTGACCTCTACTTAAAAAAAAAAAAAAAGTACACACACTTCTTAAAACAAGGAAAGGAGTTTTTATAAAGGGAGTTTGGAATTTGGTTGCCCCAGTTTTGTCTTATTTCCCCCAAAATACCTATAACCAAATGACAGAGAATGGGTAAATATTACCTAGGAAGCATAACCAAAAAAAAGAGTAGCATCACCAAAATATGGTGAAATCAGACTCGTGTTTTACATATAGTTTTGGCCTCTTAGTTTCCTATTGATGCTACAACAACTACCACAAACTTAGTGGATTAATGTAACTCAAATTTCTTATGTTACATGTCTGTAGGGCAGAAGTCCAAAATGCTTCTCACTGGGCTAAAATCAGGGTGTCAACAGAGTGACGTTCCTTTGTATAGTGTCTAGAGGACAATTCGTTTTCTTGCCTTTTACAGCTTCTAGAGGCCACCTGCATTCCTTGGTTTGTGGCCCCCTCCTTCATCTTTAAAGCCAGCAGTGTAGCGTCTTCACATCTCCCTCTGACTCTGTCTAGCTGCTTTCACTTGTAAGGACCCCTATGTTTACATGGTGCCCACCTGGATAATCTCCCTATCTCTACATACTTAATTTAATCATTTCTGCAAAATCTCTTTCATCTAATGTATTCTTTTCACATAACATATTCACAGGTTCTGAGAATTAAGATGTAGATATCTTTGGGGGCAACCGTTTATTCTGCCTACTACATATGGGTAAAACAAACAGTTCAGAAGCAGTGTGATGGCGTAGAAGGTCAAAAACACTCAGAAGTCTATGAATTTTATTTACTTATTAAAAGTAAAATAAATGGAACACGAAGTGCTGCATTCATGTAAGTACACACATCTTGGCCAGATGGAAGTTACAAATGACACTTTTCTGATTAAAATTATAAATCTGAACAGGGCAAAATAAAGTAGGGATAAGTATGTTACAGGGTATCAACTGGCTATGTATTCAGCTGAAGACAAAGTACTTAATTCTTGACTGCCATAATGACAGTTCCATTTCTCAGGACATGGTGTATGGCAAAGATAATTGCTACTCTGAGCTGAATTCTGATTAGCAAAGATGAACTGGTTAGTGATAGAGAAGTGAGAAGAATCTGAGAAAGTGACCTCATTTTCTGGGGGTTCATATTAGCTAGAAAGGAATGTGGAGCACAATTGGCCCACACTTTAATAAATTTCAAAACATTTTGGAGAACAAAACTGTAGATGTTACAAGCCCCTAGGAAAGAGAGAAAGTTCTGAAAGTTGGCTTAGTACTAGAATCCTATATTAGGGTTCTGCAGAGAAGCAGACCCAATAGTGTATGTCTGTGTGCGTGTGTGTATGTGTGTGTAAGGAGATTTATTATAAGGCATTGTCCCATGTGCTTATGGAGGCTGAGAAGTGCCAAGGTCTGCAGTTGGCAAGCTGAAGACTCAAGAAAGCAGATGGTGTCGTTCCAGTCTGAGTCCCAAGGCCTGAAAACCAGGAGACGTGATTGTATAAATTCCAGTCTAAATCTGAAAGCAGGAGAGGATGGACTTCTTAGGTGAGTGACAGGCAGAGAGAGTAAACCCTCCCTTACTCCAGCTTTTCTTGTATGCAGGGCTTCAGCAGATTAGGTGAGGCCCACCCACATTGGGGAGGACAATCTGCTTTACTTTGTCTACCAAATCACATGTTATTCTCATCCAGAAACACTCACACAGACACACCCAAGATAATGTTTAACCAAATATCTGGGCTCTCATGGCACAGTCAAATTGACATATAAAAGTAACCATTACAAATCCCAAGGAGAAAAAAAGTGGAGGAGACACACAAAGGAAGCAGCATGGTTGCAGAATACCTCTAGTTGAGCTTAGATTAGAAATTAATACATACAGAATACAAGGTCAGCACCACAAAAGGGAATGAAAAAAGCAATAGGAAGGTTCAAGCCATCTTGAGTTAAGGGCCAAGGGGCAGCCTCAGGGCTGGAGGCATTCCACAGCCAGGCAGGACTGAGTCAACCCCTTTGAGCTGCACCCTCAAGGTGAGAGTCTAGGGCATCTGGCCAGACCTGAAAGACTTAGCTCAGATTTGGAATTTAAGCAGGTTGTTATTTGATGTCTAAATCATGTGGGGTCCAGTCAGACGTACTTAAGGTATAAAAGTTGAACAACTGACTTTTCCCTTTTTCCCCACAATTCTATTCTTCCTGTTTTTTGAAGGCCAGGAAAAGGTCTCAATGATGTTAGAGAAGACAGCTTTAGCAATGGCAAAAAGAGTAGATTTGAAATGTAGAGGTTGGGGCAGGGAAGTGTGGAGAGCGGGAGCAGAGGGATGGTTTGAGCAATGGGGGTGAGAGGGCAGGTGCTGAGTCTTCTCAGACAGCAAGGTCAGGCTCTGGGGGACCGTGGTTTTGCATCAGATTTGCACTGGGCTCCATTGCTTGTCACTTGAATTGTTCAGCAGAGGTCTGTAGTCATCGCTGAGCTATTTGCTTGCTAAGAAAAAGTCATATACATTTCTGCTTTGGGATAATTGAGCAGTTTATCAGGAAAACCTCAGCGCAGATAATAGAGGTGAGCATAAGTGCACTGAGTGTGTAATGACGAGAAACATGACAGTGGTACTTTCTTTTCCTACAAAATAAAGAATCAGATTTCTTAGGGTAGGGATTTCTTAAGAAAGCATCCAAAAGTCATTTTTTTTCCTTTTCACCAGAAACTCCTCGGTCCCTGTTAGCTCTTTTGTGGATTTGCTACAAGGCTGCAATGAAAGTAAAGGAGAGAGGGAGGAAGGTGGACTATTAGACTATTTTTACAGTTTATGCTGGGAATGAATGCCTCCACCTCCCCATTCCACCTCCCATTTTAGGCCATAATATAAAGGAAGGATGTGTGATGGTTTATCTATTAATTTGACAACTTTAAGAGGGAAGTATTACTACCGTTGACGGGTGCCTGGTAGCTTTTATTTCTTAGAACTGTAGTTAAAGCATAATTGAGTATTGACTTCTCTGGCACTGCAAGTGATTAAATTTCTTTCACTTTGGAAAATGCCATTTGCTTAAAGCTTTTCTATTAGCCAGAGCTTGCACTGTAGTAGATGCGCCTTATAGAGATGAGCAGAGCTGCATGAATAAGGGCTGCACCTTTTCCCTAGAAGTAGAATGATAATGCAGGACCACTGGAAGAAGTGTAAAGACCTTAGTTTTTTTAATGTAGATTTCATGTTGGTTAGCCAATATAAAAATAGGTTTTTTTGGGTTTTTTTTAAATCCCCTGAGACCTCAAGAAAGCCTTTGTTAAAATATCCTTAGTGTTTTGCCCCCTCTAGTCTCAATTCCTTCATCCACTCCCTGCTCGCTGCCCTTATCTGTGTTTTCCCCCAGGTCCCCTTGCTCAAAGTGGAAAAACTTAGGAGCGACGGCCTTTCTGGGTGGTCTCCACCATCAGGGAGCTCTGAAAGCACTTGCTGAGAGTTTCATAGTTTTCATAGTTGTTCAATCTCTATTCTTGGCTTTTATTAAAGATTGGCACACATAAAATTTTTAAGGTGTATATATTAGTTAAAACCATGTTAAAGTGCAGGTTCTTAAAGAAGTACTTAGAAAGGGGCTTGTTTGGAAAAGAATTTCCACATCTTTCCCTAGAAGAGAAAACGATAAAATTAGGAGTTTTAGGTAATGCGCCACTCTGAACATAGAACTTAAGGTGAAAAATATGCATCGCCAAAATCGTAGCCAACCCTAAGTTTCATCTGTGGCGTTTGAAAATAAAGGTAAATGTACATATTTTGGGCTACTCACCATCCAATTTCAACTTTGTTCTCTGACCTTGTTTCTGATCTCTTCAATACTGATTGAATGAGCAAGCACGTTTCTGGAGAAAGGGGGGACCCCTATCTTTTCATTTCTTATCTGTCACTCAATCACATATGCACAGATTTCCGGGGGGTGGGGGAGTAGAGCCGGGATGTGTGTCTTGTTTCCAATGCCACAAGCAGCTGCCTTGGTTTGCGTTGAAGTATGGTGTTAGGAATAGCTGCTTTCTCCTGGGCGCCCAGGGCGAGTGCCAGCCCATGGAGTTGCTGTAAACTGGACTGTGATAATGTGATGTGCAACCTACTTATTTCCCATTTAAGCTGGGTTAAAACACGAACACAGAAATGTCAGGTCCATTTCAGTTGCCTGTCAGATCCAGTGGAACTCATGGTGTAGCTCATTCATTCATTCAACAAATGTTTATTGTGAGCAGACTCCATTCCAGGTATTAGGTTACAAGTAATGTAGCAAATTACAATACAGTCTATGTGGCAACGCTCTCCACCTAGAGACCTCAGAGTCGTTCCTGAAGCCCTCTTCTCCCTTTGCCCTTCGTCTCCACCTACCACCACCACTGCTCTTGGGCCTCCACAGCGTCTCGCATGGCCAGCCATTTCTCCCCTCCCCAGCTCCCACCTCTCCATACAGACTGCCACCTGCTCTGACCTGCCTCAGTAGTTTCTATACTTTTTCCCCATATCTCCTTTCTCCTGTCCATCTGTGTAGCCATAGTTCCCTTTCAGAAACTCATACCAGATGATGTCACTCCCACCCAGTTCCTTTATTCACATCCCAGTTGTTTTATTCTGTTTTGGGGGCACACTCCAGGCTTTGTGATCTGGCCCGGCCCACCTGCCTGGTCCCATCTCCATATTTCTTCACTCTGCTTGGAACCCACTTTCTCCTCTTCCTTTCTGAACCTAGTTGACCCCCATGCACCCTTCAGGGCTCAGTTGAACTCTCATTTCTCCAGAAATCTTCTATCTGTCTCACCCACCCCATTATTACTCTCATTCTTTGGCTTTTTACTTCTTGGATAACCTAACACATCTGTAATAACTAAAGAATTGGTGATTTAGTTGTTTAATGTCCGTCTCCTACCCTCATCCCAGAAGGAAAGCCTCAGAGAGCAGGGGCTATATTTATCTTGATGACAGTTTTATCTTAGCTTCTGTAACAGTGCCTGGTACATAATAGTTGCTTGGTAAACGTTTCGTGAATACTAGGTACTGGGTCATGGCTAGGGATCAGGATGGAGCAGCAATAGCTATTGAATAAATGATGTGCATTAAAGAAGGAAAGTTTTATTACAAAAGCAACTTTTGAGCTAAGGTTGAGCATGAACATGACAACAGAACAGTGTTCAGTGCTGGAGTCCCAGACCAGGAGCAGAGCACAGTTGACAAAAGTAAAAAGTACACCTAAGGCCAGACCTCCTTGTGCTGGTAGCCCTGTGGCAGGCATTAAAAGAAATACGAGACTTCTAACCTCACTCCGAAAAGAGATCAAGAAATCACTAAGAGAAGACAGGCGAACACAGATAAAGGCACTTTCCCACTGATGGATACTTTGCATTCCTTAGGATTTTGCTTTAGGTGCGGGGTGTGGGAGGGGATTGAATCCACTGGGTAAGAACAACACAGAGAGATCATCCTTAGCCCTGTATTTTGTTTTCTTCTGTGATCCTGACTTTGTCTGCATGGCATGTAGCCCCTAAGTCATCTGTGATCCTTTCCATTCTGAATGTTGTCTGTCCTCTAATGTCTGAAGGGCTTGTTTGCAGGTTCTGTTGCTGTAACATTGGCAGTTCAATTCCTGGTGGCTTTGATGACAAAGACCTAACCCAGCTCTGATTTCAGGGCTTCCTGTGCGGCTGGTGCTTCCCTGCAGCCTGCAGCTCTGCTACATGCAAAGCTGTGCCCCAGCTGGACCTCTTGCCCACCTGATTTACCATCTCCCCGTCCTGAGGCTGCCACAGAGCAGCTGCTTAGGTGTCCTTGCTGATGTCCAGCCCACGCTGGGACAGTTTGTGGAGAGTGGCCAGCAACCCTGCATGCCACCACAGGACTCACAGACCTCACTCCCGTGGGGACAGACAGCTACAGGGATTGTTGTCTAAAGCTTTGTTGATAGAGGAGGCAAAGATGACGACTTTCCTCGAAATCAACCACAAGGAGGAAATTCATCAGCATTTTTTAGCTGCTTCTCCTCCTTCCTAGCCCCACGCCCACTGGAAATTGCTATCAGGAGCTGGCTTTATCCACTCAAGTGTGTACAGGCAAAACAGAAAGTGAGACACAATACAGTGAGCTTTATATGAGATACATAATATGAATGTTTTGACCCTTTCAAGGATAAGAGCTGTATAACGGATACTGTTGTTAAATGTTTAGGAAGTTAGTGTTTGTTCAACTATGGGTTTCCTTTTTTCTTTTTTTAATTAATTAATTAATTTTGGGGGGCTGCATTGGGTCTTCGTTGCTGCACTCGGGCTTTCTCTAGTTGCAGCGAGCCGGGGCTACTCTTCAATGTAGTGTGCTGGCTTCTCACTGCGGTGGCTTCTCTTGTTGTGGAGCACGGGCTCTAGGAACATGGGCTCAGTAGTTGTGGCTCGCGGGCTGTAGAGCACAGGCTCAGTAGTTGTGGCACACGGGCTTAGGCACTCCATGGCATGTGGGATCTTCCCAGACCAGGGCTCAAACCCGTGTCCCCTGCATTGGCAGGCGGATTCTTAACCACTGCTCCACCAGGGAATTCCCTTCTTTTTCCTTTGAGCCTTCTTGATGAATCCAGGTATTTTCTTTTAAAGGTAAGCGTTAGCATTTTAACCAGTCAGCTTGTTTGGCATTTACCCATCCATTCTATCCTGTGCATTGGCTGATACTGCCCTACTAATGGAGAAGCAGCAAATCTACACACCACACATGAATTATTTGTCTACCTTACTTACTTTTTTGGCAGTAGAGATTTTCTTAACAGTTGGCTGCAAATTGAATTTTTAGACATCAAATCCCACTGGCTGCAAGAACATATCAGATAAGCTTTATCTTCCTTTCTAATTAAGCATCACTAGACAGTGACTCCTGTCATTTAAGCTTTCAGTTTCCTTTTCTTGGTTCTTTTTCTCAAGTAATTGATTTGTAAATAAGTATTTAAGTTCCCCGGTCTCGCTTCCTGTTGAAAGGAAGCCTGCAATGAATTATTTTACAAGTTTGGGTTTTAATACTCCGTGTTCGTTTTCTTAAAGTGAAGTGTGCCTGTGCCTTATGTGGTTTGTTTTGATGGTGAACCTAAGGCCATACCTCCTTGTGCTGGTAGCCTGGTGGCAGGTGTTAGAAGAAATATGAGACTTCTAACCTCACTCCTAAAAGAAATAAAGAAGACAGTAAGAGAAGTCAGGCAAACGCTGCTGAAGGCCCTTTCCGAATCGTGAACACTTTGTTTGCATTTCTTACGATTTTCATTAGGATACAGGGTCATATACTTTTTCACCTATGGATATACCTTATTTTATTGTCTAGGAATCCAGTGCATGGTTAAACTGAGTGGGTGAAATTGGCCATCCTTGTCTTATTTTTGATCTTAAGGAGAAAGCATTCATCCAATCTTCTACTATTATTATGTTAGCTAATGGCAGGCATTTCATTAATGCCCTTTATCAATTTGAGAAAATTACCTTCTATTCTTATCTTCCTGACAGCTTTTATCATTAATGGATGCTGAATTTTGCATTTTTCCTACATCTACTGCTAATATGGTAAATTACATTGATTGATTGACTTTCAAATGTTAAATCAATTTGCATTTCCAGGATAAATCCTGTTTAATCATTGTGTGTGTGTGTGTGTGTGTGTGTGTGTGTGTGTGTGTGTGTGTGATGTTAAAATTTTATAAGGATTTTTACATCTGTGTTGATGAGAAATGTCAAATCTGTAGTTTTGTCTTGTAATGTCTTTGGCTAATTTCGGCATAGATAGTGCTGGCCTCATAAAATGAGTTAGTTGTATCCCCTGTTTATTCTATTTTCTGGGAGGATTTGTGCAGACTTGATACTCTTTCTTCCAATAACTGCTTCATAGAATTCACAGAAGCCACCTGAGTCTAGAATTCTCCTTGTAGGCTCTTAACAGCAAGTTCAGTTTCTTTAATAGGTATAGAGTTATTTAGATTATCCACTTTTCCTTGAATGAGTGAAGTGGAATTATAATTTATTGCAGACTCTTTATAAGACACATGGTTTTTTATAAATCAAAATTAATCCATTTGAATTGTTGCACAGATGACATCTTTTAGAAAATCAAGCAGAGCAGGACAGGGGCTGGGGCATTTGTAAGTACACATCTCGTAAATAATATGCCCATTATTGGCCCCCGGTAGGCACTAATTTTGTGCTCATGACATCATGTTGAAAAATAAACCTTCAGGACAATAAGCGTATTCACTGTTACTTTTTCAAAAGATTGAAATATATACTGCATAAGTCAATTTTTAGATTACTGTTACCTTACTATTTCAAATACTAATGCCAAGTTAGAGATCGAGATAAGACTTCCATTTAAGGGAGGATTGACACATGTGTTTATTATTCACAGACTGACTCACTGAAACTTATTTGTAGCCCCCGAATCAGTACTGTGGCACTTTTATGTTCATTCACAGGCATGCACAGAGTAGTGAGCACTTTGAGTTCCGGGATGCACACATTCCCAGCTGAGGTCGAGCAAGGCGATGCTCTGCTTCCGTTTCCACTCACGTGGGGATGAGCAGAGGGCAGAGGCAGCAGAGGGCAGGAAGCTCCAGCTCTGGGGCCAGTTTAATTCCCAACGCTTATCCCTGTTAGTGGGGCTCCCTCAGGCAGGTCACTTCACACTTCTGAACCTCGTTTTCTCTTTTGTAAAATAAAGAAAATAGAATCTACCTTGATGAGTTGATTTTAGGATTTCAGATTGTAATCTCTGTGAGGTATACACAAGTACCTATATATTTCTCCTAGGAGAAATGATTCCCTTTTCGCCATTTCACTGTTCCCAGTGACTTTTTAGGAATGAACTACCATGCGTAAGAGGAAATCAACTCTATGTATCTTTCTTCCCTGATGAAAGTGAATATGAATATGAGCTTTAGATGTTAAACAAACCTTGCTTTTAAGATAAACCTCATCTGGTCCTGAAGTAATACTTATTTTATATATTGCTGGCATTGATTTGCTAAACTTTTGAATTGTGGTTTCATATCTATGGTCAGTAAAGGAATTTTTAAAAAATATGGAATCTCACAAGTTCAGGAGAGTGGGAGAGGAGATGGCAACACATAAGAGATATCAACAGTTTTACAAAGTCTGACAGCAGACAAGAGAAGGCTGAAACACAGACAGGTTTATGGAGTTGGAGCAGAGCCAAGGAACAAACTAGTTTATAGCACAGAATTGCAGAAAACTCAGGATGGTATCAGAAAGGATCAGGAATTGAAAATATGAGGTATCTCTGAAGATTAAGGGTGCTAGAAATTTTTTAAATCTTTAGAAGGAATATTTAGTATCCCATCCACCCTACCTCAATCCCTCCTCTATTTTAGCAAAAAATGGAAAGTTTACTCTCTAGAGTAAGTCAATGAGACATGCCTGGATTCAGAAGAATCAGACAATGCTAAGTTTGGGGGGTGAGGCTCCACACTGTAAGCAGATTAAACAGAGGGACCCCTACCAGCCACTTCCCCACCAGCCACTTACCGTCTTGATTCCACATTACCCAGAAAATGATGGGTTCATGCTCCCCAGAGAGGAGATTAGCAGATTTCTCTCTGGAGAAACTGACCAGCCCAAGAGCAGACATCTCAGATTCTGAAATTTGGGGGTCCCCTGATGATGGGGTCCCCCATCTGCATGTCTCGCCTCCTTGTGGTGAAGCCTCATCAGTCCACAAGCTTACCTAGGCACACAGGTATTTTTTTTTTTTCCCAGTTAGCATTTCAGTACCTCCCTTGAAAAGATGAAGGGACAATAAAAGATCACCAAACACTGGAGAAAAACCTCTAATGTGAAAGGCAGAGGCCAAAAGGAAGAAACAAACAAACAAAAAGAACTTGAAAGACAAAGATAATTAAGGGAGAAAAAAAATCAAAAAGTTGTCTCTGATTTCCCCAGAGAGAGAAGATAGTGTATCCATGAAACAAGAATGGGAAGCTATAAAGAGATCATTCAGAGAAATAAAGACGAATGGCTGCATAATGAAAATGCAACACCTCTTGTTTGAAAGTTATTAAGAATTTCATGATGGCTGCAGCAGAACATTACACCAAGTGTCGACTGAAAAACAAAAAAACAAACAAACAAAAAAACGCACAACCCCAGAGCTGTGAGTTAAGTTTTATTTGGAGCAAAATGAGGACCATAGCCCAGGAGACAGCCTCCCAGATAGCTCTGAGGAACTGCTCTGAAGGTAGCAGGGGAGGTCAGTATATATGTGATTTTGGCGGGCGAAGGGGGATATATGCAGTCAAGCACACGTTTTGGTAGGAGGTGGCTGCTAAGCACATGTCTCTATTAATGATTTTAGTGCTTTTCTAGATATGAGAAGATGTAAGAAATTGGGCTCATAAAATCTTGTGAAAAATATCTAACTATCTGAAGGCCTGTTCTGCCAGTTTTTCCCAGAGCACAGAGTGCTTCATTCCTGATTTCCACCCTGAACTCCTTTCAGGGTGTGTTGAGGGTCAGCGACTACAGTGGCTAGTGACTTCATCCTTGTAGAGGCAGATGGCGAGAAACAATTTTTCATCCACACAAACGCGGGGCCTTTGTGGGCACAGGGATCTGTGTGACTGCACAGGTTGTATGGCCACAACACTGGACTGAGAAGGACACTTGGAGATTAAATATATGATAGTGTAAATAAGAAAATTGAATAGAGGGGTTGGAAGGTAAAGTAAGGAAATTGCCCAGAATTTTAGACAAAAGATGAAAAAAATATTCAAGAAAAGTAGAAGACAGCTGAAGAGATTCATGACGTGAATGTAGTCAGAGTTCCAGACAGAGGACAGAAGAAATAGCGGGAAAGAAATAATCCTAGAAATAATTCAAGGCAAGTTCCCAGCTCTGAAGGACATGGGTTTATAGAGTTAAAGAGTTAAGGCAAGTCATATAGTCATGAAAGTTTGAATTACCAAGAATAATTTCCTGAAAGCTTTCAGAGAGAGAAAAACAAAAATACAACAAAAATCTGATCTTGGACAAAGGGTTGGAAGTCACCATAACAGCAAACGCAAAGTGTTCATTTAGCCAGAAATTGTAACAGCTCTTTTGAGAGGCTGGGAGAAGAAAAGGGGGTGAAAAAACTAAATTCTCATCTACCATATTAGGAAGTCAGTCGATGATCCGTCTCAATGAAAAATTTGGAAATAGCAAGAGAAGTGTGCCATTTAGGTATTGGGAAGTAAAAAAAAACAAAAAACCCAAAAAAACACCTATTTCAATAAAAGAGTCAAAGGTCTCGCAAGTGCAGGAATCATGGGTTGGGGAACAGACTACTGTTTTTCAATATCAACCTTGTAGAGCTAGTACCTTTCTAACTACATGTATTAATAATTTAGCAATTAAAATTAGATTAAAGAGTAGATAAGGATTTGCACGAGGTTTGCACGGGACTCTTCCATGTGACACTAATGCTTCTTCTCCTTCCAGATTCCCGGTATATTCTCTTACCTGTCGTGTTACATCACCTCCACATGCACTTGCAAGAACAGAAGGACCTGATCATGTGCGCTCGGATCCTTAGCAACGTATTTTGTCTCATCAAGAAAAATAGCTCAGTAAGTAAATACAGGTTATAAGATGTAGTTCCCATCAAATGGCTTCTGGAAATAAAATTTTAAAAGTCTTCAGATAAACCACACCAAAGAGACATCCTTTGAGACTCTCACTTTTATTTCCAGCTGCGTTGGACTTTTTACTTTTCTTCTAAAGGAATGTTTTTTTAACCTTGTGGCATCGCTGTAACCCCAAATAACCTGGGTTTCCTAAACTTGTATTTCAAGAAAGAACTGAATACCCAATGAGAAAAATTAGAAATCTCAAAGCCTCCCACATGTGTCTTTAATCTTGATGAATGCTCTGTGGCGAGAATAAATTATTGCTTGCAAAGACAGCCTGTTTGGGCCCATTATGTGAAAGATTGCATGATGATGGTCCAAGCTTGGCCGTGAGTCTTGGGCCCAGCCCCCTGGAGATAGAGAAAGCAAAGGAGAGCCTCAGGAGCCTGGGGGTATCTTGCACCACAACTGTTACTCACCCGACAGTAATCACTCAATTGTTATGGCAGTAATCATTCAATTGTTATGGCTTTAGGAATTCCTGTCGTGTTCCTGACTCTGGAGGCAATACAATTGCACTAGACAATGCAATGTCAATAGAGAAAAACCACATGCTTGCTTATAAACAGGGACAACTCGGAGTATGCATGTTCATGGCTCAGGGGTCTGATGTGAAGTCAACATATGAAGTATGCCCTATTCAGTTCTGTCAATCTGCATCTGTTCACTAAGGAGCCTCATCTGTAACAAGCTTTACAAAGCAGGGTTTGGCAGTGAGTGCTAAGATTCATTTCTCTGTCTCCCTTTTACTGCTATGCTACAGTTTCCCCATTTTTGTTCCTCTGACTTATGACCTTCTGAAGAGCTCAGCAGTCAGCTAACATGGACTTCCAGTGGAGGTGGTGGAGATAGGGCCCCAGTGCTGTGGGAACAGAGTTGGCCCTTGAGAGAAAAAGGCCAGAAGCTCTGTGTCTAAAAGTGTAGTACGATAGCACAGGGAACTCTACTTAATACACTGTGGTGAACTAAATGGGAAGGAAATCTAAAAAAGAGGGGATATATGTATAACTGATTCGTTTTGCTATACAGTAGAAACTAACACAACATTGTAAAGCAACTATACTCCAATAAAAATTAATTGAAAAAAATAAATAAAAGTATGGTATAAGACACCTACATGGGAAGGACCATTGCTTTTTACACACCCAATTGAATAAAGCATAGCTACGCTGGGCCTAGTTAGAATGTTTTTGCTAACTCTTAACTGCTGAGAGTTAAAAGTAAGTTCAAAAGTTCACTGCAGAAAACTGAAAACATCAGGTGATAGTAGAGGTGATTTTTTTTTTTCTCCCATTGTTAAAGTTGCAGTCAATTTTTGTACTTATCTGATAAGGAATTCAGAGCAGAAACTCTGCTCTGGGGGAAAATCCTTAGTAGTTTTCTTACAAGTGTAAGAAAGTTTATCATAAAATCCTAGCCAAAAAGCTCTTTTAAACTCATACTTTCTAAAAGTTTTCTTTGCAAAGGCAATCTCCTTGGTACAAAGTATTTATAATCATAGTGCTTCGTCTGGTGCAGGTATAATAACTCAAATCCACTACATACAGTCAGTGCAGAGCAATTTGCATTTCTCACTCAAGTCCTGGGGGCTTAGATAGTACTAATTTTGCTTTGGGGAAGCAGTCCCACCATGACCAATGACATTAAGTCCAGTCTGTAACTAACTATTCACCCAGACTGAATGCTGTTTGCTAACCTTTACATGTAGGGATTTTAAAAAATCATTTTTATAGAAATAGTCATTTGCACTTAAAATAGAGTTTTGGAAAATGACCTGTGCAACTCCAGTAATGAGAAGAGTAAATGTAAGCACAAACTGAAATCAAAAAATTATGGACTCTTAAAACCAAGAGGGACGTTTAGTGAAGAATCAGGCCCAGAAAGGCAAACTGACTTGCACAGGGACACACACCATGTTAGTGACATAGCTGGTGTTCTGAATTAGTCTGGGGTGCTTTCCAGAACATCACTCAGGTGTATCTTGTATCTCAGGTACCCACTGCACAGTGGAGTTGCATGCTCTTGGATAAGCTGTTAACATCTCCGTGCCCTTTGTTATCTATAAACAAAGGTCATTCACTTAGGTGAGTTAGGAGAGGTCCAGGTCTGTCAAGCTCTCGAGTTCTCTGACTCTTTGATTCTATATTTGGAAATGTGCTTTTTCCCCTTTTCCAGTAAAGAGAGGTTAATATATACTTTAAGCCACAATTTCCTGAACACATTATTTTTTTTCTTAAGGAAAAATCTGTGCTGGAGGAAATAGATGTGATAGTGGCCAGCCTGCTGGACATCCTGCTGAGGACCATATTGGAGATCACCAGTCGACCACAGCCATCCGGCTCCACCATGCGTCTCCAGTTCCAGGATGTCACGGTAAGGCCGTAAAGCAAATGGCACACCAAACAGCATAGTTGTGCTTGTTAAAGCCTCAGTTGCTTTGAGGCTGGGTTGCTGTTTATAAACAGCATATAAGATATTTTTAATATAAGATATTTTTAATTACAGAAAGGCCAAATTGGCACAGTTTATTTTCACTTTGCCCAATTTAAGTTAACCTGGTTCTAAATCCCCAGTCTTCTTGATAACTTTTCATTCTTTTTTTTCATCTATCAAATTGCTTGGGGAAGTGAGAATAGTGAAATAGAGCAATAGCAGCTGGGGGTCCTGAGTTCTGATTCTGAATTTTTCACTATGACTAGTAAGAATCTTAATTTGGGGTAGGGTGAGGGGGGCTCAGTTTCCTCAGCTATGAATTGAGAAAGTTTGACTTGGTAACTTCTAAGATGTCTTCAAGCTCCACTATTATGAATCTAATATAACATGATTTATAAGAAATATTAAGACATAATTTATGTGATAGTTCATTTGTGTATATATTTATACGTGTGTGTGGAGAGCGCGAGAGAGAGATACGTAGATGGATGGATTGGTACATAAATTGATTTCCATTTAAAACTCACATTCAATTGATCAAACTTTTTTTTTTAGGTCTGATTAAGAACATTCTTCCAAATACCATTTGCAAAAATGGCAGTAGATGCTATAGTTTTCACATATAGATTATTTACAAAAATGTCAGCATTTTGCCATTATTTTTACAAATTGTGCATTAGAGAACCCCTGTCTTAAGAATGTTTGCCTAGCCCCTGATGAAAATAATTTTTGTTTTTACTTAAAAAAATAAAAAGTCCACCCTGGCTCTCCTGCCAGAGTTGAATGCTTAAGGATGGCCATCTTGCATTGAATTTTATTTTCTCCGCTTTCAGAGCTAAGATTTACCTGATTCCTCCTGCCAAGCCCTGGGTTTGGGAAGTAAAGTTAAATTCTTTCTTTTAACAAACTAAGGTTAAAGAGAGTATGAAAAAACTTCCTAATATGTGTAATAGCTGTACTGCCTCATTAAAAGAAAAGAAGAGCAAGCAGTTAATTTCTCATGGTCTGATGGGATTTCACGTGTAAAATGCTGCCTGCCTCATAGGGTTGGCTTTGTGTATTTAGCTACTATTTGGTTCATAGTAAATGCTCAAAACGTCGTTTCTTCCTGAAAACCACTGGAGTTCATTATGGGTTTGAAAGTTTGGGGGGTTTTGTTTTGAATTTTTTTGTTCTGTCTTTTCACGTCTTTCTGAACTTTTTATTTTGCAATAATTGTAGAGTCACGTGCAGTTGCAAAAAATAACATAGATATTCTACGTGCCTTTTCTCCAGTCTCCCCAGTGGTAACCTCTTATCGAACTATAGAACAGTATCACAACTAGGCTATTGACATTAATCAAGATGCAGAATATTTCCATCACCCCAGGAATCCCCCATCTTGCCCTTTTACAGCCAAACTCACTTCCCTCCCATCTTCACCTCCTTCTTAAGCCTGACAACCACAAAATCTATTCTCCATTTCTATAGTTTTGTCATTTTAAGAATGTTGTATTTGAGTCACTTCACTGTACGGCAGAGATTGGCACAGCAATGTAAATCAACTCTACTTCGATTAAAAAAAATTAATTAAAAAAATATTGTACGTGGGCTTCCCTGGTGGCGCAGTGGTTGAGAATCTGCCTGCTAATGCAGGGGACACGGGTTCGAGCCCTGGTCTGGGAGGATCCCGCATGCCGCAGAGCGACTAGGCCCGTGAGCCACAACTACTGAGCCTGCGCGTCTGGAGCCTGTGCTCCGCAACAAGAGAGGCCATGATAGTGAGAGGCCCATGCACCGCGATGAAGAGTGGCCCCCGTTTGCCACAACTAGAGAAAGCCCTCGCACAGAAACGAAGACCCAACACAGCAAAAATAAATTAATTAATTAATAAAACTCCTACCCCCAACATCTTTAAAAAAAAAAAATGTTGTACAAATAGAATCATACAGTATATAACCTTTTGTGATTGGCTTTTTTTTTTTTTTTAAGTCAGCATAATCCTCTAGAGATTCATCCAGGTCATTGTGTGTGTGTATCTATATATAATTTGTTCCTTTTCCTTAGTCAGTAGTTTCCATGGTATGGATGTACCACAGTGTGTTTAACTATCCCCGTTGAAGGCCATCTTGGTTGTTTCCACAATTTGGCTGTTACTAACAAAGCTACTATAAACATTTGTGTGCAAGTTTTTATCTAACCATAAATCTTCATTTCTCCAGGGTAAATACTCCCAAGAGTATGACTGCTGAATTGTATGGTTGTTGCATGTTTAGTTTTGTAATAAATGGCCTGTTTTCCCTAGTGGGTGTATCACTTTACATTCTCATATACACAGTGTATGATGAATGATCCAATTTCTCAACACCATAGTCAGCACTTGGTGTTTTCACTTTGAAGAGTGGAGAGGGGATGGGGGCGTTCTGATAGGTAGGTAGTGACATCTTATCATGATTTTGATTTGCATTTCCCTAATGGCTGATGATGCTGAACATCTTTCACATATTTGCCATCTATATATCCCCTTCAGTGGGATGTCTTTTTATGTCATTTTCCCATTTTCTGATTGGATTGCTTTTTACTCTTGAGTTTTGAGAGTTCTTTATATATTCTAGATCCTTGTCCTTCATTGAATATGTGGTTTACAAATATTTTCTCCCACTCTGTAGCTTGTTTTTTTCATCCTTTTAACAGGTCTTTTGTAGAGCAAAAATTTTTCATTTCAATGAAGCCCAATTTATCAATTTTTCCTTTTACAGGTCATGCTTTTGATGTCAAGCTGAAGAACTCTTTTTGTCTAGCCCTGTATCGTGAAGGCTCTCTCCTAGTTCTTTTTTCCTAAAAAGTGTTAGAGTTTTCTATATTACGTTTAAGTCCATGAACCATTTTAAGTTGATTTTTGTATTAGTTATGTCAGATAATTTTAACATCTCTATCACCTCAGTGTTGACATCTCTTGTCTTTTTTCATTCAATTTTATATCTTGATTTTGGGTATGATGAGTGATTTTCAATTGAAATCTGGACATTTTTGTATTATAAGACTCTGGATCTTATTTACACCTGTTTCAGGTGGCTTTATGTCACGTGACTTGGCAGGGTAAGGGGTTGGGTGCCAATTCATTATGGCCAGATGGAGGTAGAAGTCCAGGTTCCTCGCATTGTCTTCACTGACACAGACCAGTTGTCATGAAAGTCCCTGCTCCCTATCTTGCTGTCCGCTCTGGAGAGAGATGTTGGGTGCCTCATCACAGCCTTGTGAGGATGGAAGTCCTGGCTCCCCATTTGGCTTTTGCAGGTGTGAGAAAGGCCAAAGTGTTTTGTAGAATTCAGCTGCAGTAGAGCAATGACTGCTAAAAGTTTTTTCTTCTTAAACTGCCCATTTCCTGATCCTTTGGCCCAAGAGAATAGGCTTTTGGGGGGAATTTTCTTTGCAGTAGTTGGTGTTTCAAGACGGCCAGCTTCTTCAGCTCCAGGGGTGGGATATATGAGGCAAAAAGAAAACCCAGAGAACTCAGCACTATGTCCTTCCTTGGGTCCAGGGTCTCTAGCCAGTCTTTTCTTTCCACCTTCCAGAGTTGTATTCTGTTTGTTTTATATATAATGGAGGGGTTTTAGTTGTACTTGGCAGGAGGAGTTGGGAAAAACATATATACTCCACCTTCCCAAAAACAGAAGAAAGGCTCCTTCATTTTGGTTTTGATGGTAACATTTCAACTGCTTCCTGGCAATACAGCTCGAACACAATTCTAAAATTATAATGGCAGAGCAAACAAAATCATAGGAAATGCTCCATGTGGTCAAAGACTGCCCGAGGTCAAAAGCTAGAACACTTTTTCAAACTGCTTTGTATCCATAGGCAGGGTTGAAACTACCAAATTTCTCTGGGACATGCATGGCCTGTAGGGCTTCACAGTGTAATAATCAGTGCAAATTAAGAGACTTGAGAAGGCAATGCATGAAGCTCGTGGATGGATTTGGGCAGGCAGTTTGATCGTCCGGTGTGCTACAATTTTAGGAAAATCACATAAAGTGAAACCTTCCCCCACGTAGCTCTGTTGTGCCCCTTGCTGTGTGAAAAACCAAGCTCACTCTAGGTATGTGGGATGACGTTTGCGAGAAAACATGCACTTAAATTGTTTGGCACCTTAGTTTTATGCTTTAAGGCTCTTTTTTTTTTTTTGAGTCCTTAGGCAGACCTGGTTTGAATCCTACTCTTCCCTTTGATTAACTACGCATGCTCTTGGGCAAGTTACCTAGTATCTTTAGCCTCTGTTTCTTTGCCTTTAAAATAGAGAAAATAATTTTACTTATCTCAAAGTTAGTGTGAGGGTTTCATCAAATCTGTAGAAGTGTTTAAACAATATCAGTACATTTTAGCCGTTAGTAATTGTGGTAGCAACAGTGGTCCGTAATATTATTATTATTATTACAGAAGTAATACCTGTGTTGTTGTTGTTATTGTTACCGAATTAACCAAAATCAATTACATACTCACAAGTATAGAAAAGAAAGGTGGCTTTAATCAGAATGCCGGCAATCTGGGGAGATGGTGGACTCAGCATCCCTCAAAAACCACCTCTGAAGATTCTGCTCAGCCATGAAAGGGTTTAAAGGGAAACAGGGTAGTAATCTCAGTTCATCACTGAGATGCGGGTCAGAGTCATTGCCATCCCCAATGTGTGCAGGCTTGTCAACTCCCTTGTGATCTTCCTCTGGATGTTATCTTGTTCATACAGTTTGGTCACACATTCTGTTCGGGAGATTACTGAAGGGAAAGCTAGGGAAGAGATCTGGTCATCTGTTAATTACTTATTCTTCATTTCTACTTCTTTGATGTACGGAAAGAACTGACAAGTTAGGCAAGGTATTGTGTGATTAAAAGATTTGAAATGTGTGCTTGGGCTGGAGATGAGTAGAGCATGGAGGTCCCTGGTTTAAAAGTTAGTTACAATATAGCTTTGCTAAAGTGACAAGAAAAGGGGCTTCCTGCTCTTATAGCAAACAGGGCAGTTTCCTGTAAAGAGCACTTGCATTATAATGAATTCTATGGTGAGAAATATGTTCTGGTCATTGACAAGGTCATTTCTCTGGGCACTGAAGACCTGTCTAATTTCTTCATCATTTTCTCTTATTTAGAGAACAGGCTTTCTGAATAGGGAGTCTTTACATGGCAGTCCTACCCTGAGCACCCTTCAGTCTTTACAGAAAAGGTGCCCACAATAAGCAGACATAATGTAGGTAAAAGTCGGTCCCACAGTGTGTCGTGGTGAAGTGTTTCAGCTCTCTGTGAGTACCACGGCTGTCACCCTGCCTCCCAGTAACACCAACAGGATGACCGGCTTCCGCTCTTGTCATAATTCCAGATAATAGTAGCCTTATTTTTACTATCTAAAAGGATTGTACTTTTTGTTCTTCTACCAACTGCTCTTTTAGGTTTAAAATACTCTCTCTAGCTGGAAAAAAAAAAAAAAAAGCAGCACCATTGTAATCGGTTCCTTTCAAACATCTAATTGTATGTGGAAGCAGATTTTATAAAGGGGCATACATGGCTGTTTGTTCACACCCTCAAACTAATTGGACTCCACAGTTCCTTACAAGTGATAAATGCTTCTTTTCTTTGCACATAATTCTGTTTAGCACCATTTATAGTGCGGGTGACTCAGTTCAGCAGGAGCCACGTCTAAGATATACTCTGCATTTATTGAAAGTTTTTGCGCACCATGGGCTGTGGTTGGGGGAAGGAGAAGAAGGCAGGAGAATTCTGTGAGATGTTTCTGGGGAAAATTGTGGGTATGTATAATAGAAGGTTTCTTGAAGACTGTTGTAGCCGTCTAATAATCTTATTCACAGTTATTGGTGGAAATGCCCAGTATGCTCAATCTAGTTGTAAAATGGATGCAAGCCACTATAGCATAGAGTTCTTTCTGATGGTGATTTGTACATTAAAAAGTTCCAACACTAAAATGAAGTGAATCTTGGCCAACAGTGGTTTTTTATTTATTCTTTTTAATAAATTGTGAGTCTAGGGTTTTCATGTAGACACTTAAAAATCTCTTAGAAACAAAGTTACATTACGGGTAAAAAATATTGGACGTCTAGGCCTCTTAACAGGGTTAAATGTGCTTGGAGTTCCTAAATTGATGAAGTGAATAAATAAAATGACATTGTACAGTAAATATTGGGATTGACAACATGTCTTAATTGTGCCAAGATTAGATATCAGGATGACAAGTTGTTTGCATTAGGCGTAAACCAGATGTGACAGATATAAATAGGATATGGATTCAAAGAGGTATTCTCCTAGGTATGGTGACTGTAAAGATTTAATGAAAGTCTATTCACTTTTGAATAATTTTTATTATTGCTAAAATTATTAAAAATAATGTCATTTAAGATATTTCACTATTCACAGAATGTATGTTGAAATAAATAAGAATATTGATCTAGTAGCTGCATTGGAGACAGTGTAGATAGGATGTAGAAAAACTAAGAGATGAAACATTGAATGCATTTCTACCAACTAGATTTACATTTTCATGTCAAGACATAAGACAGGCTAAAAGGTACAGACATTGGTTATCAACAGACAGATTCTTATATACCTATTTGTATTTGAAATATAACCCCCAAGCTCAGTTATATTTCCTCAATAAAATAAATCAGTCTGAGCAGCAGGAAGAAGAGCCAGAGATACCTAGGTTAACACCCCAGCTTCACCATTTTCTGACTGTGGAACGTGGGATAAATATGTTATTAACTTTAACAGATCTCACTGTAACGTTAAGTTAATAGTGTCCACCCAACAAGGCTCTAGTGAGGGATAAACTTGATAATATAATCAAAATACAGCAACTTACACATAGTTCCATAAATGATAATATTGTCATAATGTCTTATTTTTTTAAAGTTTAGAGATATAATTGACATGCAAAAAATTGCATGTGTTTAAAGTCTACAG
The DNA here is from genome assembly GCF_003676395.1 of Aethalodelphis obliquidens. Classification (NCBI taxonomy): domain Eukaryota; kingdom Metazoa; phylum Chordata; class Mammalia; order Artiodactyla; family Delphinidae; genus Aethalodelphis; species Aethalodelphis obliquidens. The sequence goes on from NW_020837949.1 coordinate 37,049,137, forward strand.
TTTGATAAAATTTTGACATAATATACATACCTGTGAACCTTCATCACCATCCAGATAATGAACATGTCTATTACTCTTGCAAGTTTCTTTGTGCTTGTTTGTATTCCCTCCCTCTTGCCCCTCTTCATTACCTCATCCCCAGGCAACCACTGACCTACTTTCTGTTACCATAGATAAGTTTGCATTTTCTAGATTTTTATATGAATGGAATCATACAGTATGTGGTTATTGTTGTTGGTTTTTTGGGGGAATGGTGAAGGAGGAGGGCATTTTGACTTCTTCAATATAATTATTTGAGTTTCATCAGTGTTACTCTGTTTATCAGTAGTTCATTTCTTTTTAATGCTGAATAGTATTTTATTATATGGATATGCTATAATTTGTTTATTCATTCACCTGTTCGTGAGCATTTGGATTGTTTCTGGTTTGGGCTTTCTGTTCTATTTATCTATTTTTCTGTTTGGACATCAGTAACACAGTATCCTGATTAGTGTTAGTGTTTAGTCTCGAAGTCAGGTAGTCTAAGACCTTTAAGTGTTATAGTTTAGTCTCGAAGTCAGGTAGTCTAAGACCTTTAAGTTTGTTCTTTTTCATAGTTGTTTTCACTATTCCAGGTCCTTTGCACTTCCATATGAATTTTAAAATCAGCTTGTCACTTTCTGCCCCCCAAAATACCTGCTATGATATGGAGTGGGATTGCATTGAATTTATATATCAATTTGGAGTGAGTTAACATCTTAACAATATTGAATCGCAGTCTATGAACATAGTATATCTCTCTATTTATTTAGGTCATCTTTAATTGCTCTCATCAAGGTTTTGTAGTGTTCAGCAGATCTTACATATATTCTGTCATATATATCACTAAGTAGTTCATATTTTAATGGTATTATAAATTATATTATTTTAAATTTCAATTTCTAATTGTTCATTTTCATTATGCAGAAAATTGATTTTTGTACACTGAACTTGTATTCTTAAACATTGATTAACTCACTTAAGTAGTTCTAGTAGCTCATTGTAGATTCTGTAGCATTTTCTTTGTACACAAATATGTTGTCTGTGAATAAAGACAGCTTTTTTTAAAATTCCTTTCCAATCTGTATTTCTTTATTTCTTGTTCTTGCTTTATTGCACTTACTAGAACCTTCACTATAATGTTGAGTAGAAGTGGTGAACTGTTTAAGTCTTGGGATGTCTGAAAAGTCTTTATTTTGTCTTTGTTTTTGAAAGAATTTTACTGGGTAACAAATTCTTGGTTGATAGTTGTTTTCTTTCAGTACTCTAAAGATGTTGCTCCACTGTTTTCTAGCTTGTATTGTTTCCAGTGAGAAATCTCTCATATTTATCTTTAGTTTGTATTGTTTCCAGTGAGAAATCTCTCATCCTTATCTTTCTTCCTCTGGATATAATGTGTCTTTTTTTTCCTCTCACTGGTGTTAAGATTTTCTCTTTATCACTGGCTATCAGCAATTTTACTATGTTGTGCTTTGATGTAATTTTTTTCATGCTTTGTATGCTTAGGGTTTGTTGAAATTCTTTGATATATAGGTTTATGCTTTTCAAAGAATCTGAAATTTTTTCCCCTTATTTCTTCAACTACTTTTTCTGACCCCTTCTCTTTGAGGTCTGCAATTACGTATATATTTTGCTACTTGAAGTTGTCCTAGAGTTCACTGTGCTTTTTTCTTCTCTTTTAGTTTTTTTTTTTTTCCTCTGTTTCATTTTGGAGGATATCTATTATGCTGTCTTCTTCTATATTGTCTGTTGACTGAAAAAAAATGCACAACCTAAAAGTTGAGAATTATGTTTTATTTAGTGGACTTACTGAGGAGTATAGCCCCAGATGGCAGCCTCTCAGATAGCTCTGAGGGACTGTCCCAAAGAGGTAAGGGAGGAACCAGGATATATAGGAGTTTTTACTGAAAAAAAAAAAAAATGTAGTCGAACATCGAAAGATTATTGCTAATCACAAAAAAACAGACATCTCAAGTAAATGATTTTAGTGCTTTTCTATGTATGAGAAGATTCAAGAGTCTGGGCTTATTGAAATTATTCCTTTGATATCCATCTTAACTATCTAGGACCAGTATCCTGTTTTCTCCATCCTGAATTCCCCTCAGGGTGCACCATCAGGGGTGCCTGTATTGATGATGACTCAACAGCCTTTGTTTACTGAAACGGCAGGTGACGTTCTTTGTCCACAGTCTAATCTGACATTAGTCCCATTCAGTGAATTTTCATCTCATACATGACAATCTTCATCTCTAGAAGTTTAATTTAGTTCCTTTTGAAATCTTACATGCCTCTAATTAACATGTTCAGTCTTTCCTCAAGCTTCCTGAATATATAGAATACAGTACTAAAAACTATTTTCATGTCCTTGACCGCTAATTCTATTATGTGTGTCATTTCTGGTCTGTTTCTATTGATTGATTATTTTCTCTTCTCATTTGTTTCATCATTTTTTTTCCTATTTCTGTGTAAGCCTAGTAATTTTTTATTGAACGCCAGACATTGTAAATTTTACCTTGTTGGGAGGTGAATTTTTTTTTAATTCCAAAAACTATCTTTGACCTTTGCTGTGGGATGAGGATGGCAGTTTCTTGGGGACGTTAGATTGTTCCAGGTCTTGCTTTTGAACTTTTTTAGGTAGGATCAGAGCAGCATTTATTCTAGGAGTAATTTTTCCCCACTACTGAGGAAAAGAGTACTTTTAGTACTCTAACTGATGCCCTGATGCCCTATTAGTAGTGAGGATTTTTCAATCTGACTGGTGAGAATAAACACTATTCTCAGTCATATATGAGCACCAGTCATGTATGAGCTCCCAGTCCTTTCAAGTAGTTTCTTCCTAGCCTTGGGTTATTTCTTCATACACATACACTAAAATATTCATGATTGTGCCCTTAAATTTTCTATTTCTTGTGTTAAGTATCAAGGATTCCTTTGTGCATTAACAAAGTAATATGTTGAGCTTAGAGGGTATTTCTGCTAGCCCATACTGGTTAGTTCTTAAATATTTGCCCTAAAAAGTATGTAGGGATAATTACTTGTCATATCTGTGTATTGCAGATGATTATCCACATGCAAGGAGCCAGCTTGCATCTCTGGTTACCCTGACATGGCCATTAAGTAGCATCCTCAGGCCTCCCATGGCCTTGGTGGGGATACGTTTGACTGTCCTGACTTAGCTGCCTCTCTTGGTAAATCCGATTACTCAGGGCTTTTAGTCTCAGATTTTACATGTGAGCCTGTAATCTTTTTCCATGTAAACTCAAAGAAACCAATTCCCAATTAAACTGAATTTCTCTAAATACACAGTCAATTACCACTGATTACTTCTCCTGTTGTGCTTGTATTGTTTTAAATGTAACTAAAAGTAGATAAATTCTTTGCTGAGCAAAAAAGTTTGCATTCAAAACATATATTTTAAGTTAGAAATGCATCAGGAAATACAAGTGATAGCAATTTTATAAGTCTTCAAATCTATGGATGCTATATATATTTTTTCTTTTTCATTATTAATTTTTAAGATTTGGACTTTGTAGGAGTCAATCACGTAGCACCCAAGCACAAAAGAATCACAGTTAACTTAAACTGTTCTTAGACTTGTGATTGCCAAGGGGGAGGGGAGATGGGGGAGGGGTGGGTTGGGAGTTTGGGGTTAGCAGATGCAAACTAGTTTATACAGGATGGATAAACAAGGTCCTACCATATAGCACAGGGAACTATATTCAATATCCTATGATAAACCATAATGGAAAAGAATAAGAAAAAGTGTGTATATATATGTTCTGTATTACAGAATCATTTTACTGTACAGCAGAAATTAACACAACATTGTAAATCAGCTAGACTTTAATAAAATAAATTTAAAAAAATAACTAAACTGTTCTTAAAAGGAGATTGAAACAAACATTATGCAATGTATGGCTTTTTTGACACCCAACAAGTCAGCAGATGAACACTGATGAGCTGGAGAAGGTCATGTGAGTTCAAAAATGGAGCATGAAGGTACAGGAAGAGCTTTGGAGTAGAAAACCGCAGGAATAACTGCAGCTCTGCCAGTTTCTAGCTGTGTGACTTTGGGCAAGTCTTTTAGCCCACCAAACCTACATTTTACTTTCTTTAAATTAGCATTCCCTGTGTTGTACAGCAGAAATTAACACAATATTGTAAATCAGCTATACTTCAATAAAAAGAAAAATTAATATTATACCCCCTACCTTATAACACTGATATGAGGCTCAAACAGTATAATGAATGAAGACATAGTAAATGCTTAATAAATGGTCAGGAGCCTCCGTACATTATCTTCTTTAAGTGTGTGGAGTTACTTCCCTACTGAAAAGCTTCCACCCAAGTTAAAAAAAAATCCACTCTAAATTTTATTTTTTCATTATTTATTTATTTATTTATTTTTGGCTGCGTTGGGTCTTTGTTGCTGCGTGCGGACTTTCTCTAGTAGTGGTGAGCGGAGGCTACTCTTCATTGTGTTGCGCGGGCTTCTCATTGCAGTGGCTTCTCTTGTTGCAGAGCATGGGCTCTAGGCGCACGGGCTCAGTACTTTTGGCATGCGGGCTTCAGTAGTTGTGGCACATGGGCTCAGTAGTTGTGGCTTGCAGGCTCAGTTGCGGCACAGTAGTTGTGGCACACGGGCTTAGTTGCTCCACGGCATGTGGGCTCTTCCTGGACCAGGGATTGAACCCGTGTCCCCTGCATTGGCAGGTGGATTCTTAACCACTGTGCCACCAGGGAAGTCCCCACTCTAAATTTTAAAATGCATGTGTACCAAGTAAATGGTAATCATTACACGGAGAAATTTTACTGTAATATTATGGTTAATTTAGATTAAGACAACATCATAGGGTAAATTTGGATCATAGTGGGTTTTCTTTTCAAGTGTTCTATTTGAGATCAGTTGAAGGTAAGTTACTGATGTTTTTTTATGTACTTACTAAAAAACATGCTTCCTTTTTTTTCTCTTAGGGGGAGTTTGTTGCTTGTCTCTTGTCCCTGTTACGGCAAATGACAGATAGACATTATCAACAGCTTCTTGATAGTTTCAATACGAAAGAAGAACTAAGGGTAAGTGGCATTTTTTAAAGCGTCTAATATATCTTTTAAGTTTCTCTTGTTCTTATTCATCATCGTTCAGATGGGTTTTTGACAGTTGCTTTACCTGATTCCATTAAATTCTGGTTTTTATCAGATTTATGCACAGATTTGCTCTTCTGTCTTGATTCTTTAAAATTTCTGTACTCAAGCCAAGCAATTAATTCTTATTTTGGACAAGCATATAGGATTTGAAATGCCTGCCATCAAAGTCCAGTAACCTAGAAACAGAATAACAGAACTAATGAGACAAAAGCAAATAGACTGAGTCTAGTTAAGTGGACTTAGAAATATTGCCTTAATAGCAGATAAGGGAGTATGTATTACAATATTAGCTGATTTCATCCCTCTAAAAACACAGTGAGAAGTTCTGGCTACAACATTCTGACTAGGGAGGCAGAGCTGTATTTGCCATTCTCTGTGGGCTTTGGTCTAATCAATATGCTGTGCTACTCTGACAGTGACATTAAATGGAAGATATTGATGCTGGGTTTGTAAAAATCCAATCCTTGCTAAGATTTAGGTGACTTTAACACTTTCTTCATGGTGTTCACTAAAACCTTAGAAGCTGATTGTCCTCAGTCACAGGAATGACCTGTCTTCTGTCCGTATTTACTTTTATCTCTCTTCCATCGCTTCAGTTTCTAGACAGCTTCATACATAAACCATCAAAATGGAAGGGTCACTTAAGTGCTGGTGAAACCATACTCTTTCTCGGATGGGACTTGAACCCAGCCAAAACTCAGATTGGGACTCGAACCCACGGTCTGGGACTTGAACCCAAGTCACCCGCAGATTGGGACTTAAACACACCGTCTCTGACCTAGGAGGGGACTTGAACCCACTGTCTTTTTTTTTTTTTTAACAACTTTATTGGAGTATAATTGCTTTACAATGGTGTGTTAGTTTCTGCTGTGTAACAAAGTGAATCACTTATACATATACATACATCCCCATATCTCCTCCTCTTCCATCTCCCTCCCACCCTCCCTATCCCACCCCTCTAGGTGGTCACAAAGCACCCAGCTGATCTCCCTGTGCTATGCGGCTGCTTCCCACTAGCTATCTATTTTACATTTGAACCCACTGTCTTTTAATTGAAACTACTCACCTGGTATCAGGACTTACTGAAGCTCAGGTTCTTTTGTCTCAGAAGAGAAAGAAGTCAGCATGAGGCAAAGCTATAGGCAAAGAGTGAGTTTATTAGCATAGGATGCTTGTGAGAGATAGAAGCTGGCCAGCAAGGGAGCATGGCCCCAAGAACAAAGAGGGCTACACTTATAATCAAAGAAAAAGTGGGGAGGGGAGAAGACGACCTTCTTCCTCATTTTTGGGTAGATGTCAAGGCTTACATCATTAGTTCCTCCTTTGACCCTCTATGGTCTAACCGGGACTGTCATGGCGCTATTTAAATCATATGTGTATTAGCAAAAGGGTATTAACATATACTTAAATATGGTAGTTCATCTCAGATTTTGGTATAATGTCCCCCTTCACCTGGTTTCTTTCCCCTTTCACCTATATTCCTGTCTTGGCTACATGCAGAATGCTACTCTTCAAGAACCATTAATTCCCTGACTTCGTGTAACATGATTCAGATCCCACACCTACTCTCTTGTGTTTTAACTATCAGGACTTGTGGCTTGAGTGTGCCTGGCCCTTGAATGCATCTGCTCTTCCTAAAAGGTAGTATAGATTGTTGCTAGGTTACTGGATTATTTTGTTGAGTGGTCATTAGCTTACAACAGTCTCCCAGACTTCCTTAAAATTCCCTTCCCTAGTGGGATTGCTAAACAAACTATTTAATTATCCTACTCTATCCCTATCACTTGGGGATGGAGAATTATAAGACAGTGGTTATAGGCACAGTGTAACGTTTGCATGATTACAAGCCTTCATAGTGCCTTAGAGGAAGATTTCTCGATTTTTTTCAATAGAGATAACGCATAGGGATCACTTATCTTTGACTTTTAACTGTTGTATCATCTCAGAAGAATCTTTCAGTTACCTTGGATCAGTTGACAAGCTGAGTCATATGAAACAAAGAATAGGTTTGGGCAGATGTAATCTATCTGACAGTTGATTAGCATGTGCCCAAGCCTGAAAATATCATGTTTTTCATGCTTATATTTAATCTTGAGTTTAGAATTAAAAATGGATAAAGATCTTAGAACTTACCCACTTACATACAGAAACCCATATGGTTAAAAAGGAAAATAACCGTGCAGTTATTAATTTTCATCACAAGTTGAATATTTAACACAGCTGAGGAACCATTAGGTTTTACTCAAGAAGTCTATGACTTCATATTTCAAAATTTCACATAGGAAAAATTGCATATTTTCACAGGTCCTGGGAATGAGAAAAAAATAGTAGAAAAGCATAAGTTGAAAAACATGATTTGTTTAATCTAGGTATTGAGTTTTATGCTTTAATAGTCATATTAACAATAATAAAGCAAATGAAAGTAATGAATAAAGTGTTTTATGTGGCTTTCCCTCATTTCAGTCAGCCACACACCTTTTCAAGGGACACATGTTTCCCACTTCAAAGTAGCCGGGCCTAAAAAAAAATAAGAAAAAAACCTGGGCCTTCAGGCCAAGGAAATTTTTTTAACAATATTAATTACTCTATCTGTCCTTCAGATTGAGCAATTCCGACGTACCAAGTGCTACCAGCATTATTATTAACCAGAAACAAAAAGGCCAGTTCCTATAGGGGGAAGAGTCAAACTGGTAATGGGCGGTAACATAGGCAAATGAGAGTGGTGAAGACACAGAGTAAACACACAGTGCTTTGGAGCATCTAGCAATTGCTGCCAGCCCCAACTCAAGACTAGAGGAAAACTCCCCAAGGGAGGTCTCAGCTGAGAGCTGGGTGGGCGTGTGCTGTCCATCTTTGGCTGAGACATTCAGATCTCTCAACTAAAACATCACCTGAATATCCTAACTGACATACCACAGTTGCCATTCCACCTTTATAACGGTTATTAGAATCTGGAATATTTTTGTTTATTTGTTTATGTGTATCCCCAACTCCTAGCTACTAGGTTATAAACTTCTTGATGTCTGAAACGACGGCTGGTTCACTGCTGTATCCTCAGATCGCAGAACTTGCCTAGCATGCTGTAGGCATTCAGGCAACATTTGTAGATTGATAGACCGACTGTACAGTGTGAGGAAGAGAGATGTAAGACATAAGACTCTGTGAATGTGCATAGCCTTTATTTTGAGGACATTGGAAAACTGTGGAGGGTTTTAAGAAGGGACAGACATGATCATATTTGTGTTAAGAAAGACCTATCTGGTTGCACTATTGAATTATCGAATGTTTGGTGAACTTGAGCATTTTCAATGCATTGGTGAGGGTAGAAGCCAAGATGTCATGGACTGAGGAATTTAAAAAAAAAAAAGAAAAAGATATAGTGGATGTAGACAGTGTTTCAAGAAGAGGAGTATAAGGTATCTACTGAAGGAGAACTTGGGATGTCAGAGGAATATTTTTCATGGAGGAGACTTAAACATATTTAAATAAAAATGATCAGAGCTGGTGGAGAGGGAGACATTGAAGATAAAAGAGGTCCTAACTCACAGGGGGAGGTCTCTAAGAAAGCAGCAGGAGGGACCTAATTAGCCTTGACTGGGAGGAAGGACTGACTGGGAGGAAGGACACCTTCCCCAGTGTAAGAATGGAAGGAGGATAACTGGAGTGAAGGCAGACTAGAGGGCATTTATTTTACTCAAGGCTAATTAGTCAGCTGGTTTTAATCTGTATTTTAAAAGTTCAGATACCACCTTTTAACAAGTAAAGTTTTCCTGTTCTCAATTTTCTTCGAAGTCAAGTATCCATATTTATGCTACTGAAATCTACCTTACAAGATTTTCTGAAGATGATAGCACTGATCTCTAGTCCCTTGTCTGAAGTCCTTCTACCAAATGTATTGCAGAAATCAGAATTTTTGAGATTTCAGAAAGATAATATGGCACATATACTGTATAGTATCATATTGCACCTCCAGTAGAATTGGGGATAGCAACTACAGCTGACCCTTGAACTATGTGTAGTTGAAAATCCACATATAGCCTAGCGTCAGCCCTCTGTACACGTGGTTCCTCTCTATCCATGTTTCCTCCACATCCATGGCTCTGCATCCACGGATTCAACCAACTGCAGATCGTGTAGTAATGTAGTATTTACTATTGAAAAAAATATTTGTATAAGTGAACCTGCACAGTCCAAACCCATGTTGTTCAAGGGTCAACTGTATAATCAAACATCTCAGTATTTCTGCAGCTAAATAAAATATTCGCTCTAGGTGGGATAAATAAAGACTATGAGTAGTTTGGGTAAGGTTTTGCTGCCAAATGTATTATAAAACCAAAAATCTTAGAGGACTGTGGGATTTGGGTATTGTGGTAAAGGAACTGACGACCTCAAACAGCAAACATTTATATAGAACTTAGTACATATAAGGTACTGTTCTAAGAGGCTGATTAGTATTAACTCATTTAATCCTGAAAAGAACCCCATGAGGTAAGCACTATTATTATTTTATTGTCAGTTGCTTGACTCAGTAAACATTTGTTGAGCACCTTGGCTAGATGTTGGGAATATCAAGACTAATAAAACGATCTCTGTTAATGCCTTAATGTTATCGGGGCATCTAAATCATAAGTTGTAAATGAGTGTGATATGTATAAGCAACAAGAGTGATAATGGCTAACAGTTACGTAATACCTCCCCAGCCCCACTCCCTCAGCCACCAAGCAGATGCAGCGCTAAACTCTTTTCTTGCAGCATCTCATTTCACTACCCCTTGCGATGAAGACTGATACTATCATCATTCCCAAGTAATTGCGAGGGCTAGGAATTCTATTAACGTCTCAGTTCTTTGCTCAGGCAGCTAACCTCAGCTTTTGCCTACACTTCAATAAACTTCCCTAAACGAAAATCTTTGCTATCAAATTGTATAACATTTCCTTTGTCAGCTCTTTAAAAGTAATGAGGTAGTTCTAGTCATGAAGTGAGGACGTCTAAAAAGGCTAAATTGGCAGAGGGAGAGTTTGGGATTTGCGGGGGGGGATTTTTTATATCTACATTTAGGTTAGAAATTGAGTAAATAAGGGAATGATCAGTAAGGAAAGGTACAACTTAATAGAGTGATATTAATGAAAAATGATAACTGTTATTGGGATTAGACACTAAAAATCCCACATAACCCTATTGGTTTAAAGTAATAAAGTGTATGTCCTCTTTTCCTCCACACACATGATTCTGTTCCCCAGAGATAGTTGCTGTTAACACATAGGGGTGTATCCTCATAGACTATTTTCTATGCTCTATCCTCACGCGCATTTTTTAATGGAATCATACTGTTCATACTGGTTGCACGTCTTTTCACACAGTAATATACCATGGACATTATATAGCCCAGTACATTATTCATTCTTCTGAATCTCATTATATGATGATCCATAATTATTTCCCTTTCAGTGGGCATTCAGGATGTTTCTGATTTTTGCCATTAGAAAGGATCCTGTGGTGTACATCTTGATACATATATCTCTATGGATTTGTGCCCTTATTGCTGTAGCATGAATTTCTGGAAGTAGAACTGTTGGATCATGGGATATATACATTTTAATCTTAATTGATACTGACAAATTATATATTGAGATTTTCAAATTAATCTTTTTTTGGTTGTTCTTTATTCCTAGCATCACTACTTTTTTTCTCTTCTTATCAATTCAAAGAGAGATTTGGCCTAGCATTTCCCCATGCGTCTCTAAATCAAAATGAAGGTTGAAAGTCCGTAATTCTCAAGTATCTGCTAAGCCTAGTGCAGTTTTAAACTTCATTCTTGCTTGGAGAACCTGGGTGTCTCTAGGGTTACCGTTGGAGTGGCTTCCAGCATTGTGAACAGTAGGCCATTTCTTCTCCTTGGTCCTCAAGTACTTGTGAGTCACAGCGTCACCTGAAGTGTGTAGGAGCGCGGACCTGAGCGCTGGTCCTCTGCATTCCTTCCTTCCTTCTCTAGAACATGCCATTATTTTAGAAATGAACAAAAGCAAAAACTAAGCAGTGAATAGGGGTTTTTTTTTCCTTCTTCTGTAGTCAGTAATGTTTTATTATACACCTACCTTCTACTGGGGCCATATCCCTGGCATTTTATGTATATAGAGAGCAGTAAGACTCCTGTTTTTTGTTGATTGTGACTTTTCATATAGAACTGTGGTGATCTTGCTCTAAGCCTGACAGTGTACATGTTCTGGAAGTTATGTACAGCATTATTATTACCTTTCATCGTCTCCCTTATACTGGCCCACTAGCTTTCAACAATCATATCTGATCAAGTCTCAAGCCAACTTTAAAACTCTGAGGACTTTACATTACCTGCAGGACAAAGTCCAGTCTTTTCGTCAAGTCTTCCTTATCTTCAGTCTACCTTCCATCCTCGTTGTCCTCCATCCCTTTCCAAATACCTTTCATTCCAGCCACTTAAGATTACTACGATTACTTGTATATTCCTAACAAACCATATAGATAATTTTTAATTCCTCTGGGTCTTTTTTTTTTTTTTTGGTCTACCTGAAATGCCTATTCCACCACACCTCACTTCCATTGCCTAATTTGTACCCCATTAATCCCTTCCCTGATTTCAGCTCCTGCTGTAAAATCCGGCCCAGGTATCACTTTTTTTAAAAGAAGCCTTCATAGACTGCAGTCCCCCTCTGTGACAGCGTGTGCAACAATGCATGTTATTATTTGTTGTTTCCTTGTATTCTTGATGAATGTGGGCTCTCTGAGAGTAGGGGCTCTGTCTTTGTGTCCTAAGCACAGAGCCTGGAACATTAAATCTTTGTTGAATGAATCAACCCTCATAATAAATGTCTGCCTGCTTCAGAAGCCATCTTTTTCCATACAGTTATTTCAACTTATAGTCTTTATTTTATTACAGAAAAATAGTTCTATAGTTCTTGAGGATTGAGGACCATTTGAGAGTTATTTTTGCATGATGTACTTAAATAGTCAGTTTTAAGGATATTAGTTTCAATGTGATAACGATTATTAACAGTCTTTAATTGAATTCAGACCTTGCATCAAGGGTGTTACAGGCTCTGTCCCATTCATTGCTCTTGACATAAGGAAACAGTGTCCCAGGCTGTCTACGTACCTCATGATGCTTTTTTCCCAAATCTCTTAACTCAAGTTTCATGATCTCAAAAGGCCTCCTTCTGTGCCTCCCCAGTTCTGTTTCATACACCTGATTTCTGTCTGTGCTATTCTGATACTATAGTACATGTAAACACAAAACAATGTGTTATATATTGTAGTCAGAAAATCTTTGTAAAACCGGATTTTGATCCTCTTACATGTCTGCATAAAGCCCCTCAGTGTATCCACATCGCCCTCAGGATAAATTTCCAAACTGTTTACCAGGGAAAAGGTATGAAATTTATTTACCTTGTATTTATTTATTTACCTTTGATTGGTCCCTATTTATCATTATCTTTCTATTTATCTATCCATCTTTTTTTAAATTTTTTTAAAAAATTTTTGGCCGTGTAGCAAGGCATGTGGGATCTTAGTTCCCCACCCAGGTATCAAACCCCCTCCCCCTGCATTGGAATGCATGAGTCTTAACCACTGGACGGCCAGGGAAGTCCCTATCCATCTTTTATTTATCCCTACTTACCTACCAGCCCCATTTCTTGCCACTCCCCTTTGCAGCCTGGGCAACCTCTGTCTTGAGTCTGAGGCTTGGAGGTGCCCTTCCCTCTGTGTGGAATACCTGGCCCTCAGATGTATCCTAGTTTGTACCACGTGTGTAAATAGATTAGCATTCGTCTCTCCCACAAAACTCTGAGCTCCAGGAAGGCAAAGGTCACATTCAACTAACTTAACTCTGGTGTGGCATGTTGCAGGCACTCCATAAATATTATTGCATGAATAAATGAAAGAGTATATTTTACCCCACTAGGTGTCCCCAGCATCTTACACAGCGCCCGGCACATATTAAAGGACCCGATATTTATAAATGAATAAGTGTTAATGATAATGTAACATCATGACAACTGCTCCGGCTTTCTTTTCTATTTGAATGTGAGACTTTTTATTGTTTTTGAAGGTTTTCATATGAACGTTCTTACTTGAACCTTTTACACTGCAGAAAAAGTGTTTCTGTAAAGTAACACCTCCCTGTTTGTCTTTTTTTATTTTGAACCCTTATTTGAATAATTACCGGGAATACAGTTAAGTAACCATGTTGTGCTATTTGAAGTAAACAAAGAGAAAAGAAACTGCTCCCAGGTGGCCAATTTTGAAATGATGGCATATGAAACACTTATTTCTGTGTGCTGTCCAAACAGGAGTATTATTACAGCAGTGTTCTTTTTCTAAATTATAAAAAAATCTGTTATTTAGTTATCGTTATGTGTGCAAAATAATTTCACATATCTATGCAGAAGTTCTTGTTTAGTGAAATAATCAGAGTTGAAAAGTACTCAGAACAGACAAGGAAATACCATTGTATTGGGGGAGGGAAGGGAGGGGATGCTGAATCTAGCGTTCAGGTCTTAGTGCTTTAAAACATTGGAACTGAGTTTGAAATGTAACCTGTCGCATGGCAGCTGACAAGAAATACTTGCTGAACTAAATTACATGTAAGTACCACAGTGGAAGGTGTTTGTGTTACCATCTGCTAAAACATTAGCCTACAGTTGAGAAATAAGAAACATGTTTGCATACTGTATGAATAGATATGTGATCATATTAATTATTTTTAATCTTCTCTAACTACAAGGGACCTTAAAGCCCCTGCATTATAAAGCCTCAGAGCTCAGTTCCAGAGAGGTTAAATAAAGTAACAAAGTCACTGAGCCAGTTAATGACCGAGGCAGGATTACAATCTAGATTTCCTGATTCTCAGTATAATGTTCTTTTATTTTCATTGTAAGGTTTCTACAAATGAATGTCCTTGGTTCTGTAAAGGTAGATAAAGCTTAGAAACCTACTTGAGACACTGAAAAGTTTCCTTCAGGGAAATAAAAGTTGATGTCAATACATAAGCATTGGCACAAGGTCCCATGCTGGCACGTCTTTTATTATATTTTGTGAGATAAGTGGGAATAAAAAAATGAGACGGTACAGAAACAGGTTGTCTGTCTCTGCTCCTATACCTGGAATAACGTCACCTTTGTCCCCTGCACTATGAAAGAATGATCCAAGTTGCTAGCCTAGAAGATAGATATCTTGCTTCCTGCCGCCACTTTTTCAGCCAATTTTTTTCTCAGTGCAATGGACATCACACTCTCCTATTTCCCCCCGCAAAGGGTGCTGCCTCCAATTTCCAATTCCGTTAAAAGATTGGAGGAGAAAAGATGAAACATCAGTATTTTAGAATTTATTTAAACTATTCCTAAGTACTTGTAGACTGTGAAAAAACAAGCAACTCACCACCTTCATGATTTTTTCTTTAATATCTATCTAAGCAAATGCAACAAGACAGGAAACTAAAGTGAGCTGTAACACTTTGAAAGGTAAATGCAAACATCATTTTTCTCAGGGATTATATGTGTTCATGTCTGGGAAACTCAAAAGAATCAACTGGAAAACCGTTTGGAATAAGTTTTAGAAATGCATTAAAAAGGGCTTCTCACAGTTTTAGTGAGCTAATGACCTCCTATCCCAAGGGAGGGCTAGAATGGGAGGTGTTTCCCAAAATTATCTGACCCCGTAGTAGAGTACATTTGGGAAACTGGTGATTCTGACAACACAGGGAGGATCTCTCTGGCCATTTAAAGAAAGATGACCTATTGGGCATGTTTCCACATGGCACGTACTACACATCAACGTATGTGTGCTGAAGCCAAAGAAGCTAAAATAAATTCTTGTCAAAATATTTATGGGTTTGATCAAAGCTGTTAGAATATGTAAACACACACACACACAGCTCCCACCTGCTTCTTAGTTTTCTAGTTTCTATCTTTCTGTCTTCTGATGGTATGAGTGACAATCGTAATCTTATGTTCAAGCAGCTTACGTGCTTAACATAATGTATTGTTGGGTTTGATAAATAAAACTCATGTGTTTGGGGTGTTTTTTCTAAGCAAAACCATACTGTTGCCTTCAATCAGATTGTTAAATATATTTTCCTAGCAGTGCTTAAGTTACAAAAAAAATTTTTAAGTTTTCTAGTTAATAAATCTAAATGATAGCTAGATTGAGCCAATCTCTTTTGGAGTAGGGCAAGCTCCATTTTATTCATTACCTGCGGTGTGTTATCTTCTTGATTCCTTGTTAAATATAATGTGCTCCAGCACTTTGAACCTATCTCTTGTAACATTTTAAGAAATATTTCCATGCCTGACAATAGCTTCTTGTCAAGAGTGTTTCCAGGTGATCTGTTTAAAGATAACATCTCCATAAATACCACTCCCCCTGGTATGGCATCTCTGTGAAGAATACCTTGACACTCTCTTAGCTCCTAAGGACTTGTCACTGGGCTCAGCTTAGCGCACATCCATTATTTCTATTTATTCTGCATAGGACCCTCAGGTTCTATAAAACTGCATGCATCCCATTAATACTGCATCTTCAGAATGCCCTCTAAGAAATATGGGATTTTTGCTTAAGATGCTTTTTAATGAACATAAAATCATCTTAAGCAAAACATTTCTCAATTTTGACACCCACTTAAAGGAAAGCAAAATCGAACCAGGACCATTTACAGTTCTCTTGAGTTGAAAAGTTCTGAAGTTTAGGACACTGTAATAGAAGAAAGAAAATACATTTCCCTGCTAATCTTCTGTTAACTAGTTTTCCATTTTATTTCTAAAACCTACATTTTTGGAGCTTGTGAAGAAAAACCAAAAGTCATTTCTACTGTGCATGAGAAAGAGAAGGAAAAAGGAACATTTGGGAAGGGTAGCAAACCAGCTGGGTGCTAAGAATGGGAAGGGTAATGATTCCCTCTCCTGGGTAAACTATTGAAATAGGGCTCCCTTCTCTGTAATTGCTTTGGAAATGGTAACAACAGCACTGTGTGTGTGTGTGTGTGTGTGTGTGTGTGTGTGTGTGTGTGTGTGTGTGTTGACAGTTATAATAACTCAGTAAAATTGTCTCTTTCCTCCTTATCCAAGGACTTCCTGCTGCAGATATTTACTGTGTTCCGAATATTGATACGCCCAGAGATGTTCCCAAAGGACTGGACTGTCATGCGCTTGGTGGCTAACAAGTAAGACATTTACATTGATAATAATTGCAGCTCATTGCATGGGGGAGAGGAGACTGCAAAACAGTCTTTTCACTTTGATCTCAAGTTTGAAACCTCCAAATCCTGGAGTTCTTTTTCTTTGCCTCTGAATTAATTTCTCACTCATTTTTTGGTTTTTTGCTTGTTTATTTTTTGGTTTTTTTTAATGATTACTATTTGTTTTAAATAGGTAATATATTAACATAGTTCAAAATCAAACAATATAACAGAGTATGCCTTGAGACGTCCCCCTCCCATTACCTTATTTATCACCTACCCCCAGCCTGAAGTAACCACTTTTATTAGTTTCTTACATGTCCTTCCATTGTTCCTTTATGCAGGGCCTAGCAGGTAGCACAATAGATAAACTCCCTTGCACATCTCTCTTTCACTTAAATCCTGGCAGTCTTTCCGAATCAACACATAGAAAGCTCCTCATTCATTTATGGTTTCTTTTTCTTTTGTAGCTATATAATATTCTATTAACTAGACGTACCATAGTTTATTTAACCAGCCCTGTTGCTGGACACTTGAGTCGTTTCTGATCTTTCTTAATTCATTTTAACTCAGCAGAATCCATTAAGCATCTCCCATGTACTGAGCACTGGGAATAAGATATGACCCTTGAGTGGGACACATGAAGATTGAAGATCCTGTTATACACCTGAGAAATGTGACCAGCAGAAGGCTGAAATAGTGCTCTGAAGGAAGTTCAGAACTAGATACAGACATATGGGAAGTTATTGATGTAAAAGTGAATCTCTGAGAGTTGATTAGATTAGCTTGTATTAAGCATATCGGGGGGCGGGGGAGGTAGAATGATCTGAGGTCAATACTTGGATGAATAGGTGTCAGGAAAGGAGAGTAGGGGATGGTCAGAATGGCAGGAGCTGTTCCTGGAGGGCACAGTGTCATGGATTTATCTGCTGTCACCCTTCTTGCCTCTAGTATCTCAGGATACAAAATGAAGATGAAGTTTTTTTAGGAAAGTGGCCTGATCTCCACACTTGTAGTTTACCCTATTTCATAAGCATTCTTTCCTTCAAGCCCACATATGCCTGCCTCTCCTTCTTCCTTTTCTCCCATCCCCAGCACTCCCATGCTTAGGGTGAAGGTTAGATTCTCCAGGTATCTATTCATAGGCCAAGGACGCTGTATGTCCTCCCCAGATGCCCAGATATGATGGTGGTAACAGCATCAGGAAAATAGGGTTTGGTTTTGATTAGATATGCCTAATATGGCTTCTGCTGCAGTATACATTTATAAACGGGGAGGTGTTAAAATGCTGTGTTAAAAACTTGGTGAAGTAACAAACAGTATAATATGGCATATTATATTTTACATAAGTACAGAAACAGCTTTTCCATTTTGAAGACTAATTGAGACTCCTGAAATAGCTCTCTTTAGAGTTTAGCATATTTAGTTTGATATCTGTGAGTAGAATCAAATATCTCTTCATCTGGATGTCCAGATGCTACAGATTTAAGTGGGAGCCGTTGGTCATGTATCTGCCCTTATTACCAAAGAGCAAATATTCCAGGTACCAGGCAAGAGCTATGGAGTGGTCCAGGGAGCCACATGGGAAGGGGTCCAGGCTGCTGACATCATCATCATACAGCATCATCATTTGACCATTCTGCCTGCCCTGTGTGCAGAGGGATATTTTGAGTTGAATTAGAATTTTCAGTGGGGGACTTCCCTGGTGGTGCAGTGGTTAAGAATCCGCCTGCCAATGCAGGGGACAAGGGTTCGAGCCCTGTTCCGGGAAGATCCCACATGCTGCGGAGCAACTAAGCCTGTGCTCCACAAGTACCGAGCCTGCGCTCTAGAGCCCGCAAGCCACAACTGCTGAGCCTGTGCTCTAGAGCCCGCGAGCCACAACTACTGAAGCCCGCACACCTAGAGCCCGTGCTCCACAACAACAGAAGCCACCGCAATGAGAAGCCCGCGCACCGCAATGAAGAGTACCCCCCCTCGCTGCAACTAGAGAAAGCCCACGCGCAGCAACAAAAACCCAACGTAGCCAATAAGTTAATTAATTAATTAAATTGAAAGAAAACCAGCAGCTGTTATTAAAAAAAAACAAGAATTTTCAGTGGCAGAAATTCAAACTGAAAGTAAATTTAACATTTTGTTCCTTTTGTACAAAGGCGGTGCTTGAGCTTCTGAAAACCATGGCAACCATGTGGCTTTTGATATGAGATGCCATCACGCTCTGCCCCACCTAAAAATCTCTACTCCATTTAGGAAGACTTTATTGTCACATGAGTGGGTAGAAGACTTGGAAGTCTAGATTCTGTTTTTAAGTAAACATATGATGTTCAAGAGTTTCATCTATAATGTTAACCAAATAGGAACATGATTTTGTTAGAGATGAGCTCTGTGTAATGCATTTAAACAGAAGATTAGTCCCATAGCAAACCCAAGAAAAAAGGCCATAAGCGTTTGCTGAATGCAATAACATCATTCCATTGCCACCCAAGTCAGTGCCGATAGGAATCTGGCACTACTTTTCCACTGGCGATGACGGGCTGTGGCAGATCCAACCTGATTCACAGACCAGGACCCCAGGGCCTGGTAAAGCACCTGCCAAGTTGGAACAGACCACCTGCTCTTTGCTGTTCAGTTTCCCTCTCCTCTCCTCATTTAACTGCCATTTCCCATTCAAATTATGAAAGCCTGTGGGATCTTTCTTGTGCTCTAAATGCAATGTAGTTCAGAGATAAGCCTTTAGCTATTTGTGCCTTATCTGTAAAAAAATATTAACCTCAATAATATTGGTAGAAAAATAAATTTCTGAAAGATGTTAAAGATATTTTAAATATGTTAAAGAGCACACACCAGAAGGAAAAAGTTTTTACTTTGTTAAACTGTATAGAAGCAAGTTGCAGAAGCTAGATCTAGGTCCCTGAAGTTGACCACCTTTTCTTCCATGATACTAACTTCCTTAGACAAATATTTGATAAGGGCCCCTCAAAGAGGCATTTCAACCTGAACTCCCACTTTTACTACCCACTTGTTTGCTTAATACGTGTCAAATTTATAGTAACTGGCCGAGAAGTCATCATTGCCCTACACTTGAACTCAACTGAATAGCTCATCCTGCAAAATATGTTATGTTATGTGCTGGTCCTTTCTTCCTGTGTTTTCAAGTCAGTTAAATGCCCTTAACTTTCTTCCATCAACTGTGCTGTCCCAAATCCTGTAGCTTCTCTGCTTTATGTGAAGTCCTGCCGAAAGCTGTGACTACAGACACCTGGCGATTAGTATGGTCTTTTGTTTATTTCTACCTGAATGTCTCACATTGTGTAACGTAGTAAGTGCGTCCAGGCTAAATTTCACAAGGATAAGAAACTTGACTTCTGCCTGCTTGCAAAGCTCTATTGTGCCTGTCCACTGTAATTTCTTGGTAGGATGAGGACAACTGCTCAATCTGAGAAAGAGAACATAAGGGAGATGAAAATTAAGTACCAAAAATACAGGACACTTTGAGACAAGCTTCTCTCCACCCCCTTCCATACACATTGCAAAATACAGTACAAAAATAAAGTTACAGCTTTATACATATTTTCAAGGAGATAAATCTTGTAACAGACTTACTTACAGAGAAGAGTAAAAACTCCCTGGCCCTGCAGCTGAAATTTCAGGCCCTTATTTTGTTTATCTTGTGTGCATTTGGCTTCAAACATATACTTTTTTGTGTGTGTTTTTTTCCCACCAAACACTGAATTGTTTAGCTGATTACTGCCTTCACCAGTTTAGCGTTCAAATGAGATCTGTGTAGCAAATAAGTGATTTATTGAATCAAAGATTTTTAGGGAAGGTCATCCATTCATTCATTGACCTATTCATTCAGTACATATTTTCCAGTGTCTAACGTGTAAAAATAAATGTCATAGAGATAAAAAGCACAGTTCTCTGAGAGGGGTTATGAAAGGAACTTTGTTCTGGACTAGGATAGGAGGAGTTTTTTTGAAGGAGTGAAACTGAAGCTGAAATCTAAAGCAGGAGTTAACAGGCAGATAGCAAAGGAAGACTGTTCTTATCAGCAGGAATAGCATATACAAAGGCCCTGTGGTCAGAGTGAAGATGGCACATTCAAGGAGCTGAAAGACTGTGTGGCAGAAATGTCAGGAGGGAAGGAACAAGTAAAAATGAGGTTGGAAGAAGACAGGGTCCAGATATTAGGGGGTAGAGAGACAAGAGAGAAACCAGGAAGGACCAGTTAGGAGCTTAATACAGCAGTCCAGGTAAGAGATGATGATGGCTTGAATAGGTAGATTGCAATGAAGGTAGTGAGAAGATCAATTCTGAAGACAGAGATGATAAGACTTGCAGATGACTGGCTGTGGGCAAGAGAGAAAAAAATTTGAAGATAGCTCTTAGAATTTTGGCCTGAACAGAAGGACAAATGATGGTGCCTTTCACTTAGATGGAAGATGCTGAGAGAGGAGTAGCGTTAGGGGTGGGAGAGGTGAGGAATCCTGTATTGAACAGAAGTTTGAGATGCTCCTAGATACCCAAGTGGAGATGTAGGAGAAGAAGCTGGACATGCTTGTATGGAGCTCAGAGAAGAAGTCAAGGCTAGAAACATACATTTGAGGGTCATTAGCATTGGGTAGTATTTGAAGCCATCAAACTGAATGAGAGCACCCTAGAAGAAAGTATAGATTGAAAAGAGAAGACTACTTAAGCCTGGGCCCTAGAACATGCCAACCATTCAAAGGCCAGAATGTTGAGAAGCAACTAGCAAGAGACTGAAAAGGAGTAGCCTGTGATGAAAGATGAGAACCAGAAGGGTATAATACCGTATGAGGAAAATATTTCATGAAGGAAGGAGTATCAAGAGCTGCTGGGAGGTTGGAGGATGAAGACTGACAATTATCCCTGGGATTTGGCAGTGCGGTGTAGATATTGGTGACCTTGACAAGTGCTGTTTCATGGAGTGTTGGAGATGAAAGTCTCATTAGAGTGAATTTGCGAACAGATGGGAATTGAGAAAGTGAAAGCAATAATTATCAGCTCTTTAGAAGATTTTGCTGTAAAAGGGAGCAGAGAAATGGGGCTATATCTGGAAGGAGATATGAGTACTAGGATTCATTTCTAAATTTGGAATATTATGCATGTTGGTTCACTGATAGGAAGGGCACAGAAAAGAGAAATATTGATGGTGCTAAAGAAATCAGGCCCAAGTGAAGGAACGGTGTCCTTGGATAGGCAAGTAGGGATGAGAGCAAGTATTTCTCATTGTGCCTGTCTGTCAGCTTTCCTAAGGGGTGGCACCTGTCCACCATCGACTTGCACTGGAAACTAAATCAACTGTGTAAGCATGCAGTTTAGTTCATCTGACGTTGTTTTTTGTGGTGAGACTTCTCAATGAAGGAAGCTCACCACACTCAGAGTAGCACTGATCTAGTGCACACAAGGAAGCTTGGCCTTAGCTAGGAGCATTGATACTTTTTCCATAGTAACAGGAAGGAAGACAGAGTATGTGACACTGACCATGAAAAGTTTTATGTTAGAGTAGCTGATCTGTTGAACACCCATTGTACTATTGTTTTTTGTTGATGGTGGTGTTTTTCTATTAGGGTAATTATCTTTAAATGCTTTTACTGTCCAGGAGGAAAGATAGTGATTTTTATCAAAACTATATATTACAGAGATGAATGTACCAAAAACTTTGATAGTTATAGCAAATATTTACACAAGAATTGCCTGCACACTGCATCTCCAGGTGAGTTGTGAGGAGCTGGTAGAGAGAATGAATACATGAGGAAAGGCAAGAATACATTAAGGTTTAAGCCTAATAGGTCAGAAAAACTGAGGCTTTTGTGACATGAGTGATTTTTTGCCAATACTGCCTGGAGGAGGAGGTCAAGGAATTTTTAAAAATTCTTCCATTTCAATTCTTGTTCTTTCTTTTTACCTCACCCTCACTGCATGCTTCCTTCACCGAAAGCAAAATTACTGATCCTTTAACTTCTTCCCCATTTTGGCAGATTCTGTGCTCTCCACTTGGAGTGCCTTTCTCCATCAGCTTTACCTGTCTTAATTTCAGTCTCTTCTTCAAAATATCTATAGAAAAGTATAAAAAGTTCTACAAGCTTTACATTTTAGAATTATCTAGTACAGCAAGTAATTATTACAAAGCATACATTTAAATACAGGTTTGAGGCTATAGTCATTCAACAAACACTGGGCTAGGCCCTTGGTGATGCAGTGTTTAACAAGGACAAATTCCCCAAATGTCATTGCTCTCCAAGTTCCAACCCTTGTTTGTCTTCTCTTCCATCTGTAACACCAGACCTCAGAATGAACTGTCACATGCATCAGAATCACCTGGCTGGGCCCCGGTGCGATCTCACCAAGCCGTAGGCACTGGTGAGGCCCTAAAGTCTTATGTATCCTTCAGGTGTTGCTCATGTACTGACATTTAAGGACCACTAGCTCAGATCAGTTTCCCTGATGGCTGTCCAGGATTTTTATCTGCCCTAAATGTCTTTGTGGTGATTTCTTCTGCCCTCTTAACCTGCCAGGTTGTAGGGAAATTGTCGTACTCCAAATTTAGATCTCCATAGCTTTTCAGTGCACAAACATCAGCCTTGTTGATGCCCAGTTTATCCAAAAGGTGCTTCCCTCAATCCATTTATAATTTATGGAGATGGGCTTTTGCTTCAGCAGATTATCAGGTTGGAGTAGTTTTCAAAAGGACAGTTTATAGGAGATGAGGTTTCTATAGGAGGGATAACGTTGCTTAAAAAATACTTTCTAAATGCCAGGAATGAAGTGGCAAGTGGAAAACTTGAAGAAAGAGCTTTGATTTCTTTGCACCAGTTTCTCTTTTATGTATACATCTATCCTGCTGTGCCATAGATTAGGGTTGTCAAAAGTGATCCTTATGCCTGCATTTCTATAGCAGACATCAGTATTTTGACCGTTTGTAGTAAAAGATTGCAAGGGCTTTCTTAGCTGTTGAGTTGGAGCGCTGAGATTTAAAATGTTCCCATATTCAGAAACTGAGTCATGAGTAAAAGAATAAAACCAAAGGAGCCACACGGTTTTGGATAAATTAGAACAAGTAAAGAAAAATCCTTAAACGCTACAGGTATCCACTACAGTGAAGGAGTAATAATGTATATATGCCTTTAGCTGGCTTGGAGACCTGTGTGCCAGGAAACTGTCTTAGTGCTGAGACATAAAAAGCTTTGGGAGCTGCCTCTGTGACTTGGGCTGAATGTTATGAGCATAAATTAAAAGCAATTGAAGTAGAGTCATTTTAAGATCTTTCTAGCCCTGAGGAGTCTTATTTTTGGAGGTCTTACCCTTCATCATATCAAACGTTAAATAGACCCACATGCCACATGCCAAAATGAAAAGCAATTTCTACAGTTTGCTTTTTAAATTATTGGCCTATGGAGTAAATCATTTAATTCCAATTACCTGTGATTTCTCAGCACTTCTGTTTACTTAGGAATTCTTGTTAAGTTATAAAAAGTAACCTCTAGTTTTTTCAATATAAAAGAAGTTGCATGACTATTAAATTAGACAATTAATGAAAATGTTGCATTCTGTGGACATGTTATGAACCTTCTTTTAGTTTTTATTTTGCAGTTTTAGTTTTTGATTCCGTAACACTTTTTCAGGGCTCAATATTTTCCAAAGGCCCTGTGCCCTGTACCTCTTGTGCCTGATTATAAAGCAGCCTTGATAAGATAAGAGGGTGAGGTGTTCAATCCAGAGCAAGGATGCAAGACCCATTAAAGAACCACAGTAGTCATCAGCCTAAAATTCTAGGAGGCAGGAGAATGTGAAGCAGTGTTGTTTGGAACGTGCTTCTGACTCAGACCTACCTCTCTAGAGCCTTGCTTTTCAAAGGGTGAATCAACAGCATTAACATCTCCTGGAGCTTGTTAGGAAGGCAGAACCTCAGGCCCTATCCCAGGCCTGCTGAATCATAATCTGCATCTTAACTAGATTACCAGGTACCCATGAAAGTTTGTCTAACTTTTAAAAGTCTAGAGCAGTGTTTCTCAGTTTTGGGTGTACATAGACTCTTCGGGGAGCTTTACCAATCCTGACGTCCAGGTCGCACCCCAGCCCAGTTATTAAATCTCTGGGGGTGTGATCCTGACATCTGTGTTTTTAAAGCTCCCAAGTGATTCCAGTGAGCGGCCAGCTTGAGACTCACGGGTCCTTCATAAAGCCAGAGAGGCTCCATATTGTTTCCCAGCAAGCACAGTTCAAGAAGCCGTGGATTTTTTTTTTTTTTTTTTCTTTTTGCGGTACGCGGGCCTCTCACTGCTGTGGCCTCTCCCGTTGCGGAGCACAGGCTCCGGACGCGCAGGCTCAGCGGCCATGGCTCACGGGCCCAGCTGCTCCGCGGCATGTGGGATCTTCCCGGACCGCGGCACAAACCCGCGTCCCCTGCATCGGCAGGCGGACTCTCAACCACTGCGCCACCAGGGAAGCCCGAAGCCGTGGATTTTGTATATGTGTTTGGGACCCAGCATATAAATAACGAGTGAGTAATCTTTGCCATGGAATAATCTCTCTCACTTGGAAGATTGAGTTTGGTGGTTCCTTTCCGGAGCATTGGGCCCAATAACCCAAATACCAGATATGTCATGTTTCACTAACATTAGAGGTTATTGTTTCTGAACAACAATCCAAGCTAGAGTTGTGGGCCAGAAGGTGGTTTTTGATGTAAAACTCAGGTGTGGTGGGACTGTGTGTGTTTCTCCATTGGATGTCAAAGCAGAACGTTTGTTAAGGATGCAAATTTTTCTTTTTTAAACTTAGAAGCTAACACAACATTTTTACTCAACTAGGCTCCAATATAAAATAATTTTTTTTAATTTAAATAAATAAATAAATAAATTTAGAAGCCCCACAATCTACTAGATGCTGGGCAAAGAGTCCCTTCCTTGCCTGATAGCATTTCATTTTCTGACAAGTAAGCTTTAGTTTCATATAGTAAGATTTGAATTAACTACTTGGGAAACTTAGCATTATTGATTTCACCAGTGTCTGGACAATTGCCACTTTACACACCTGTTACTTGCAGGTGATTTGTCTCTTTGATAGGAAATTCACTGTTGATATCTGCCATTTGAGAGGGGAGAAGAAACCACAGGACTTCTCAATTTCATAGGCTTTACTTATACTTAATTTTCGTAGGATGATTCACTGAAAGATGTAAATGACATATAAAAGGCACATGTATGTAACACAGTGCTTGCTCATGGTAGAGCAAGTGCCCATGAAAATGGTGATTTTCTTCTCTTTCCTCTTCTTACCTTGAGCTTCCACATTCAACGATCCAACTCCTTAGCCTTGCTAATCCTCCTGCCCCACAAGGAGACTATAATAGTGAGTTTTCCAGCAGATTACAATAATGAACATTTAAGTTCTTCAAAGACTATAAATATTCTTGTAATTAGTAAATGCTCTTCTAATCTATATTTTACCAGTAGGACAACCAAGGTGTGAGGTTGGTGGGGGAGTTTTGTTTTGTTTCATGTTGTTTTACCTATAGGGTCAGACAGCTATATCCTTCCGTTACGAATCCTGTAATGAGAGCTGCGGTCTCATCACATCACAAGCGCTTACTTACGCATGCGTCTTAAAAAAGGCCAAAGACATTTTAAATATCAATCATTTATACGTTGGTGCTTTGTTTTGGGTGGTTTGGGGAGTGACCTATCTTGTTTCAATATAATGCTATATCTAACATTAAATGAACCAATTGGAAATACATTCAATTTTGAATATATACTCTTGTAGCTGTAAAAAGGAGCAGATTTTGAAGAAAATGGATAACTCAAGAGTTAACCAAGAATACTCACCAAATCTTCCTTTTTTAATCTCCCTAACAAAATACATATGACTGTATATGCCACCTCTGACAGGCTTTCCCTAATTTCTCCAGCTCAGAGATGCCCCATTCTCTAAATTGCTGTAACACTCACTGTCAGTTTCACATAGCTTAGTACTGGGTTATAGACAATTTCACAGTCTGTAATGGTTTCTTTAGTGGCAATCCTGTCACCATGAGAGAAGGAATCTGACTTCCATAGCTCTTACATGCCCCCTAACACCTTAAACGGGAGAGAGCAGGAGAAGATACCTAATAAATACTCAATGTGGTCTGTCGTTTTATCCTATCCATTTCATCTTTGGGCTCCATCTCTTTTTCTGTATTTTTTAAAAGTCTGACTTTCTTCCATGTTAATAAAATATAGAATATTATAGGTTTATTAAATCATTTTTGCTTTGGAAATTTACAAATTACAAAACATGAAGATATTAATATAATTCTGAGTCATATGAATTCATAGATTTTTCTGCATATCATTTCAGTGATGGATTTCTTTTCCTTCTTTTTTTTCCTGGGCATCTGTTCTCTTTTTTATTTCAAATATGAATTATCTAGTATAGTTCCACAGGCTTACTGAAGGTTTTTTTCTGTCTTAGTTACTTTATTCTTGCCTGATAAATGATTTTCACTAACGTGATGTTTCCAACTTAAAATGTATTCTCTTTTATCACTAGCGTTATTATTACAACAGTCCTGTACCTGTCAGATGCACTTCGTAAGAACTTCTTAAACGAAAACTTTGATTATAAGGTGAGTATCCATTTAGATGACTATCCTACTTGGGCTAAAAGGTTTCACATTGTCCCTCAGGAAATTACCTCAAGTATTTTCTTTCTCTTAGTAGTAGAGAAATAAAGTTATTCTGTTTACCTCAAATTAATCTTGGGCCCTATTAGTTTCAATTATGAATAATGTTAGAAGAGTTTTTCATTATATTTTTGAACAAGTTAGGTCTATAAATATGTTTATCAACCTGGTGGAAATCACAGTGCTTAAGAGGAAAGTTCTTTATTGTTACTGTAAATTTTAATTCTTATTCTTTTTGATCCCTATGCATGCATGACAAAAAGAACTTAGAGCATAATGTTTTTAAGACATCTTTTAAAATAGAGTTCATGTGAAGAATGTATTTACAAAGTAAACCCTTTAGTTCCTTTACTTCTCCTTCTTCCCATTTTTTAGAATGAATTAGTGAAAAGAAATAAAAAATGAAAAATTAGTAAGATTCTTTAAGACAGATCTCTATGTAAGTCTGCAGTGTAATGTGATACGCCTGGGTCTCTAAGAATTCTCGATACACCATTTTTAAAATGGGAAATGATAAATAAAAATGGGCAGTGCCTATCCTGGTTTCCCTTCTTAGTGGTGTTTTATGTTTTTTACATCTTTGTTTCTTATTCTTTTAAAAATAACCTCTTTTATATTAAACATTTAATAAAATGTCCTTATCAGGTAACTAGGAAATACAAAAAGTACAATAGAAACCAGTGAAATTTTAATGGTTCCATAATATGTCTTTATACTTTACAATAAAGTATCAAAATTTCATAATCACAGTGCTACTTTGTAATATTCAAGTTGTTTCTACTGTTTTATTCTTATAAATTACTCTTTTTATGTGTATTCTTACAAAATAAAAGTTGGCATATATTCCTAGTTATTCCTTTGGATAAATATTTGTAAGTGAAAATATTGTTAAAGACTGTACCAATTATATTTGATTGCCTATATATACGCCAACACTAGAAGAGACAATTTAGGGGGGCAATTTGATAAAGGGAACAATTTTTTTTGCTTTAATTTACATTTCTTACTAGTTATGTTATTAATTATTCATTAGTTATTAGTTATTAACTAGTTATTAGTATTGAATAATTATTGACTAAATTCATATTTTGTAAAGAATATGTTCTTGATTTTTGTTCATTATTTTGCTTGGAGTGTTATATTCTTTTTTATTTGTGAGAGCTCTTTATGTATAAAAGATATTAACTCTTTATAATATTTTTCCTATTTATCTTTAATTTTACATGGTGTCAGTAGAAAAGTAGTTTCCTTCCATGATGTCTTCCATGTTTTTGGTTAGGTTTATTTTTGGCAATTTTATTCTGATCTCTTTCTGATGCTGTTTTTAGTATAAGAGAACGTAGAAGATTTGTCTTGGTAGGGAATTTTTATATACTCTCTGAATTTAAAGCAATTAGCATATCCAAAAGAGTGTACGTATCTTTTTTTTCAGTTCTACATGGAAAGAGGTTCCAAAAATGAAATCACACAGGAGTAAAGTAATCCAACTTATACCTCAGCCTCCTTGGAGACACGCAGACGTGTTATAAGAGAAACAAAACATCTGCCATTTAGCATGTACCAGAGAGCTCATGAAACTTGGGATACAACATTGAAGCAATACAAAAATAGATAGTATTTATTTAGTTAGTTTACTTCTTTGTTATAGAAAATTTCACACATATATAAAAGTAAAGAGTATAGTATGATGAATCTCTCGTGTACCCATACCCAGCTTCAACTATTACCAACTCATGGCCAATCTTATTGCAACTATATCCCCCATTCACTTACCACTTTTGAAGCAAATCCAAGGTATCATGTCACTTCACCTGTAAATATTTTTGTAACCCCATAGTATTTAAATATCTCATTCTCGTTTTAGATCTGGGATTCCTACTTTTACCTTGCAGTCATTTTTATAAACCAGTTGTGTCTGCAGTTAGAGATGTTTACACCTTCCAAAAAGAAAAAGGTGTTAGAAAAGTAAGTACCAGTGTATAATCGGGTAAGAATATGAGGCAAATAAAATGTGGTGCCTTTTAAAGAGTATTTTAGTTCAAGTGATTCATAAATCAGATCTCCATAACTAGAAATCATAGTGGAGAGGCATTGACCAAGAGGACAACAAGCAGTCCTTTCTGGAAATTTCACTATTTTGAACTTATTTAAACATTTTTGTCCTCAATCTTTCAGGATTCAAAATTACCATAGAAGCAAAAAATTATGAGACAAATCTGTTTTACTAAAGGATTTATATGAGGATTTGAATTAGAGGCATCAAGACGTGTACATTGTACAAAGTTCCAGTTATAAAATGAATAAGTCATGGGGATGGTGGGTACAGCATGGTGGGTACAGCATGGATACAGCATGGTGACTATAGTTAGTAATACTGTATTGCATATTTGAAAGTAGCTAGGAGAGTGAATCTTGAAATTTTCATCAAAAGAAAAAAAATTTGTAACTAGTTATGGTGATGCATATTAACTGGACTTATTGTGGTGACCATTTTGCAATATATACAGATATTCAAATTGTTACATTATACACCTAAAACCAATATGATGTTATATCAGTTATACCTCAATGAAAAGTCACCTGCATTAAACATCTTCAATTAAAAACATATTGCCTTTTAATTCAGAATGATAGATTGTGTCCTAAAGAGACACAGGTAACTTCTTTGTTCTGGAATCTTTTTCACAGGTTTGATTTTTGTTCTATTTCAGGTATGGTGACATGCGGGTAACGATGGGTTGTGAAATTTTCAGCATGTGGCAGAACCTAGGTGAGTGATGAAAAAAGAAGCACCTCGATTTTTAGCTTATCACTGTCCTTTTAAGTGAACAAATGAAGAAGGCCAATTTACCAATGACAGCATTTGAAACCAAATGTCTAAATCAATAGAGAAATCTATAGAGACTAACTGACACTTTGGCATTGAATAAGGTTACAACTAATTCTGTAAATTGGTGTCTGTCTGAAAAATCACCTTTCTTTTGTGTGTTTCATTATTACTGAATGACAAATTTTATAATCTAACATTGTTCCAATAATACATGCTATTCTAGCAATGAGCTAACCTTTCAGAGTTTGGAATTGTAGCAGCTCAAAATTTCTAGAACTCTGAATCGAGGCTCTGAATGACAATAAATTTAGAATAAACTTTATGAAACATTGACTTGAACATCTGTACTCTTAGAAACTTAAAAACCAATGACCTATGTCATGAAGAGTATAGCCAAAGGATTTTAAAGCATCTGCAGTTGCTAAGAAACAATTAGATCCAATTGTGTTAATCTGCCACAGCAGATAGGGCATATTATCTAGCAAATTGGTTGCGTAGAAAACAACAATATTTAGAAGATAAACTGTTTTAAAATCTCATTGACATAGGGTTTCTTTATTGAAAGTCATAACGTATTTAATTTGGTATGTTAACTATGCAAGTTTATAGTATTCATTTGCTGTTACTGCGTTGTAGTTCCTCCTTGTGATTTATTAAAGTGATGGACCTATTTGAATTGAATATATAATGACCTGAAAGTATTATATCTTTCCTCTTGGGCTCATCCAAGCACAACTTGGAGATGGCAGGATTTGTTTTCTGTAAGTGAAAATAGAACCATTATCATTTTACTTCAATTCATGTTACAGAGTGATTTTTGACCAGGATATCCCTCAAATGTACAATATATACAAGGCAATTTGAGGAAGCCTTGTTATATATAACTGAGCCCAGTGTTCAATGCTTGCTGATAATTTCAGGGAAAAAAAAGCAAGTTACCATCTTTGAAAGTAACCTCCGACTGTCTAAAACCAGCCAGAAGAAGCCTAGGAGGTATCTTTAGATTCAGCTCAAAAATAACATCAGGGCTTCCCTGGTGGTGCAGTGGTTGAGAGTCCGCCTGCCGATGCAGGGGACGCGGGTTCGTGCCCTGGTCAGGCAGGATCCCACACGCCGCGGAGCGGCTGGGCCCGTGAGCCATGGCCGCTGAGCCTGCGCGTCCAGAGCCTGTGCTCCGCAACGGGAGAGGCCGCAACAGTGAAAGGCCCGCGTACCGCAAAAAAAACAAAAAACAGAATGATAAGACCAGGACAGATTCGTTTAAGTTGACAGAATGTTAGAAAACATTGCAGGTTAACCTCTTCTAGATAAATCTCAGCATTGCCCTGTATGGTTATTTCCACATAAATCTTTCTTCAAGCCGTCATACTTGTTCCCTTAGGCCCATGACCCATGGCTTGCTGAATAAAGCTGGCACCTTTTGTCTCACTAAAGAAGTCATTGTGTACTTCATGAACTCTTCTCCTCTATTTTGTCTTTAACAAAAATATTTCTACCCCTCTGGGTTTTATGTTATGTCTTAGTTTTCATCAGAAATCTATAGAATGTGAAAAATCTCTGGAGCATACTGGTCCCCATAACACGTTATGAGGTCAGTGCTCTTAGAACAGTGATACGCAGTAGACAGCATCACCTGGAAGCTTGTAAGAAATGCAAACTCTCTAACTCCTCCCCAGACCCACTGGAATAGAATCTCTGAGAATCTCTGAGACGGGCAGAGCAGTCTGAGATTTTACAAGTTCTCCAGGTGATTCTTATGCACTTGGCTAAAGATTAAAAGGCACTGCTTTAGACAACGCTCTTCCCTTCCTTTGTTTTTCCAGCCCTAAAGGCTAGCTCTAGCACTGTGTTAGAAAAGACTTATTATACTCAAGTACAGATTCCCAGCATGACATAGTTCAAGGATAGGGTGAGTGTACATCTTCACTTCATTCCTTTCTGCATTATTTCCCTAGAGTTGCGGTCTGAGACTTCCAAAACATCAGGTGAATTTTAAAGGTCATTGCTACTATACAACAACTGGAATTGGAGAATGTTTAGAAATGTTAAAACCTCTTTTCCAACATATATTTTTATAAATATGATATGATAATAAAAATTAAGTATTCAGGGTATTTTGACACCTTTGTAGAGCTTAAGTCAGCTTGTTACGTAAGAATATCAAAATACATTAGTTATAATTTGGTTTACCTATAAATATGTCATATTGAGTATTTTGAATGCTAAAGGAAAATTTATTCAGATAATTGTAGATTTTCATTTTTAATGGAACAGGCCGATAGATTCAATTTAACATAATCCATAAAGCACTGGCCATGTTCAAGTTATTTTGAGGGATAAAAGAAAAAATGGTCCATGCCTATTAAAAGCTTAGTTTTTAAATCTGATATTTTAAACTTTTTGTCCAGTTTATGTGGAGCAGTAAAAAGCTTGATAAAGACATATTCACCATGTTTTCATAAAGCAAGTAAACTGTTATGATTTCATAATTTAAAATCCTCAATAGTTTTTAGTAGATACAAAAAGCACTAAGTTTTGGAAAATAAATTGAGTAGAGGAAATTCCCAGAGTCACTAAATACCCAATTAGTTGAAACTTTCCAGTTGGTCTCATTTAGAAACACAAATTTTACTGGACAATATATGAAAATCAGATTTTGGTCATTGGTGTTTACCTCAGAAGTGTGGAAACTCTTCCATATGCTAGAAATAAGTTAGTTTTTGCGTTCTACTGAGGACAAGGAAAAAAGGGGCATATATAATTTAGGGACTAGTCTACTTTTAAACATAAAGCTTTTTTTTTGATACAACATGTATATCAAGAGTTCATATATCATCGATACATAATATAAATATTGCACTATACATACAAGTTTGCATACAGAAATTTATAGACAAAACGTAAAGCTTTAGGATTTTCAAATCTGATCATTATAGCTCCTAGATTTACCTGTGAGCAGTGGTTCATATGGTAATTCTGTTTTTAAGTTTTGAGGAATCACCATACTGTTTTCCA
Source organism: Aethalodelphis obliquidens (assembly GCF_003676395.1). Classification (NCBI taxonomy): domain Eukaryota; kingdom Metazoa; phylum Chordata; class Mammalia; order Artiodactyla; family Delphinidae; genus Aethalodelphis; species Aethalodelphis obliquidens. The sequence continues at coordinate 37,082,038 of NW_020837949.1, forward strand.
TAACAACTGCACCATTTTCCATTCCTACTAACAGGGCACAGGTTTCCAGTTTCTCCACGTCCTTGCCAGCACTTATGTCCTGTTTTTTTTGTTTGTTCTCGTCTTGTTGTTGTTGTTGTTGTTTTTTACAGTAGCCTCCCTAATGGCTGTGAGGTGGTATCTCATTGTGGTTTTGATAAAACGATTTATTTTTGAAGAGTAAAACAAATAGTGATAAGTGAACACCTTTTCTTAGGTGTGTTATTCCTCAGTATTTTCAATTTATTAGTTGAAGGACTAAAAAATATTCTGTTGCAGTGGGAGGGGAGTAAAGGATAAAATACCTAGGAATAAATTTAACCAGAGGTGAAAGACGTGTACACTGAAAACAGTAAGACGTTGTTGAAAGAAATTGAAGGTGGCACAAAGAAATGGAAAATTATCCCATGCTCATGGAAGAATTAACATTGTTAAGATGTCCATATTACTTAAAGCAATCTACAAATTCAATGCAATCTCTCTCAAAATCCCAATGACATTTTTCACAGAAATAGAACAAACAATCCTAAAATTTGTATAGAACCACAAAAGACCCTGAATAGCCAAAATAATCCTAAGAAAAAGAACAAAGCTGGAGGTAGCACACTCCCTGATTTCAAATTAAACTAGAAAGCTGTAGTAGTCAGAACAGCAAGGTATTGGCATAAAAACAGAAACACAGATCAATGGAACAGGACCGAGAACCCAGACATAAACCCACACATGTATGGACAATTAATTTACTATAAGAGAGCAAAGAACATAAATGGAGAAACTACAGTCTCTAATAAATGGTGCTGGGTAAACTGGACAGCAAAAGAATGAAACTAGACCACCATCTTATACCATACACAAAAATTAACTAAAAATGGATTAAAGACTTGAATGTAAGACCTGAAACAATAGAATTCTGAGAAAAAAACATAGACAGTACACTCTTTGACATCAGTCTTAGCAATATCTTCCTGGATATGTCTACTTAGGCAAGGGAAACAAAAGCAAAAATAAACAAATGGGACTACATAAAACTAAAAAGTATCTGCACAGCAAAAGAAACAATCAACAGAACGAAAAGACAACCTACCAAATGGGAGAAGATATTTGCAAGTCATACATACAATAATGGGTTAATATCCGAATATATAAATAACTCATACAACCCAACAACAACAACAAAAAACAATTAAAAAATGGGCAGAGGATCTGAATAGACATCTTTTTCAAGGAAGATATGTAGATGGCCGACAGGCACATGAAAAGATATTCAGCATCACTAATTATTAGGGAAGTTCCTATCAAAACCACAATGAGCTATCACCTTATGCCCATTAGAATGGCTGTCATCAAAAAGACAAGAAATAGCAGTGCTGGACAGGATGCGAAGGAAAGGGAATGCTCTTATACTGTTGGTGGGAATGTAAATTGGTGCAGCCACTATGGAAAATAGTATGGAGATTGCTCAAAAAATTAAGATTAGATCTACCATATAACCTAGTAATGCTACTTCTGGGTATTTATCCAAAGAATACCAAAAACAAAAAAAAACACTAATTTGAGAAGATATATGCACCCCTATGTTCATTACAGCATTATTTACAATAGCCAAGATATGGAAACAACCTAAGTGTCCATCAACAGATGAATAGATCAAGAAGATACTGTGTGTACATACAATGGAATACTACTCAGTCATAAGAAATGTGAAATCTTGCCATTTGTGACAACCTTGAGGATATTATGCTAAGTGAAATAAGTCAGACCATATGATTTCATTAATGCAGAATATTAAAAGTAAATAAATGAACAAACAAAATGAAACAAAAACAAACACATAGATACAGAGAATGGATTAATGGTTACCAGAGGGGAAGAGAGGTGGGGGAGGGTGAAATGGGTAAAGGGAGTCAACTGTATGGTGATGGATGCAAACTAAACTTCTGGTGGTGAGCTTGCTGTAGCATATACAGAAGTCAAAATATAATGTTGTACGCCCAAAATTCATATAATGTTATAAACCACTGTTACCTCAATAAAAAACGAGAGGGGGGAAGGCATGAATTTTCTCCCCCAAATTTATATGTTTGTACCTATACTTGCAAGGATAGTCTACAAAGAAAGAGGTTATTCTTTACTGCTGTGTCCCACCTTTGCCATTCATCATGCTGCAAGGTTAAGTTTTTTCTTTCTATTTTTAGTTGAACTAACAGTCTTACTAAATATAAAGTGGGCTTCTGTTCCACATTTGCAAACACAGTGTCTTGTAACTGCTGTAGAAAAATCAATACTTCCCTAACAGGCTGCTCTGTGTGAATAAATATACAACAGCCCAAGTAGCAGGTGCCCTAAATACTTCAAAACAAGACCATGTGGCTGACAATTAGAGATGGGAAAAGTATACTAAATCTGTGATTTAAAAAGAAATAATCTAAATGAAGTTTATTTTACCGTTGCTATACATAGCTCAAGATTTTGCTTTGCGGATTGGATAAGAGTAAAATTTTCTATGGTGGAAGGCTTGTATGGGTTGCACAGATTCTTTGTTCCCAAACTGTTTTCAGTAAAGAAGGCTAGCCTCATACATTCCTGTACAATGATTTAAATGTGGGTATGGCTTCTCTACTGTCCTAGAAAATCAGGCTACAAAATAGAGTATATGAATTTTGTTTGCATTATGATTGAAACAAGCCAACTATAAATGACATGTTTTAAGACAATCAGGAAAATTTTAATATAGGCTGGTTTTAGATTAATTTGAGGAATTACTGTTTGCCTTTTTTGAAGGAGTGATAAAGGCACTATGATTCTATATTTATAAAATGACCTACCTGTTAAAGATACTTACTGATGTTTGTACAAGTAGAATGTTATGATGTCTCTGACTTGGTTTAAAATTTCTCAGGGAAAAAAATAGTTGGGTTGATAGGTGAAACAAGATTAGCAAAAAAATTTTGATAATTATTGAAGCTAGATGATGGTTATGTGGGGATTTATTTTACCAATCTTTGTAATTTTGTGTACATTTGAGATTTTTCATAGTAAAAAATTTTTAGAAGAAGAAAATCACATTGTAAAATGTCTATAAATGGAAAACAGTTTTTAAAAGGAGATTCAACAATACTCAGTGAAATAGTGGTAAATAAAATAAGTGCACGCTAATGATGTTCTTTGTTAGAGAGGTCAAGGGATGCCAGACTCAGGAAAGATTAAAAACAAAGATCCGGGGCTTCCCTAGTGACGCAGTGGTTGAGAGTCCGCCTGCCAATGCAGGGGACACGGGTTCGTGCCCCGGCCCAGGAAGATCCCACATGCCGCGGAGCGGCTAGGCCCGTGAGCCATGGCCGCTGAGCCTGCGCGTCCGGAGCCTGTGCTCCGCAACGGGAGAGGCCACAACAGTGAGAGGCCCGCGTACCGCAAAAAAAAAAAAAAAAAAAAAAATAGAAACTCTGAGATTTAACATGGATGACTAGGATAATGGACTGAACTCAACACTCATATGCTAGACAAAATCATCTACGTCCAGCCCACCCTCCACCTTCCTTTCCTCTGAATTATCGATACCATCCATACCTTGGAGCACTTGCTAAACACCATTTTGAGCTCACTATTATCACATTGTAGTCTTTTCAGAAAATTGTTTATTTTTTGTTTGCACCAACATTTAAATGTTTATTTAGGCTGTATGTTTATTATATAAAAAAACAAGAAAATTATATAATACAGATAGGAACCACCTTTTTTCATATATAAAAATCACCAGTAATATCATCACCCAGAGATAACCACTGTGCTTAGTATTAGGCGATATAATCTTCTAGACTCTTATATATATTTTCATTTTAAATGAAAGATGTACCTGTGCATACTGTATAGTACCTTGCTTTTTCAGTTAATTATATTGAAAAACTTAACTTGTGTTATTCTTCAACCTCATTTTTAATGATTGCATAAGAATTTTAATGTGTGAATGTACAATAGTATACATAACCAATTCCCAATGATTTATGTAATGTTTAATTGTATCTTATGGCTTTTTTTAAACTGTGAAAAGGGTAAATCCCTAGTTTTTTAATTAAAAATAATGAAGAAATATTAACATATGGAAATGTACTGTTTATATATCTGTTTAGGGGAATATTTTCTTGCTTGAGGTGACAACTGTAATTGAATGTATTCTTGTGACGACAGTTTTAAACAAACTGTATAATACTAATTTTCTGAAATCTTATTCAAACTAAATATACTGAAACATAAATATTGTATTCAATTTAGGAGAACACAAGCTTCACTTCATCCCTGCCCTGATTGGCCCCTTCCTGGAAGTGACCTTGATACCCCAGCCAGACCTCCGGAATGTCATGATTCCTATTTTTCACGATATGATGGACTGGGAGCAGAGGCGAAGTGGCAATTTTAAACAGGTAGGCGGATGTGCTCCTCGGAGCAGCTGGAAGAGTTTCAGTTCTCTTTGAGCATCTCTGAGCCACTGCATTCAACTCTGAGTTGTGGAATGAGCACCGAACCAGATTTCAGCCTGGGCTGCCTACTCCCAAGCTGCGTAGCCTCGGACACCTCTCTGGTAGTGTGTTTCACTGGGTCTCCGAGAAGCCCTAAAAAAACATTTCATTCCCTTTCAGCTAAAAAATCCTGTGATTTCCTAGGTCTGTGGTTAAGAACTGGCAGAGACTTTATTTGCTCCCAGCTGGACACAACACGGAGGAATCAGAGGTTAATGATTCTTAAAATCATTGACCTCTCAGTTGTCTGCCCATTGTATTTGGTGAATGGCTTAGCTTTGAACATTTGATGCACAGTATGTTTTATTGCTCTTTGCTTGAAGCATTGAGAATTAATTTAAAGGGAAAAGCAGTAGCAATTGTTGTAAAGGAAATTCTGAGGAGGTGAGCTTAACATTTCTCTTTGACATAGAATCTAATAGCTCTGCTCCAGTTTTGGAAAGACAGACGTTCTTATTCCAAAACCAGTTCTCATAGCAGAAATCAACTGCTTTTGCCATGCCAAGTCACTCCTATTGGAGACAGCAGGCCTACTATCTCTTCACACAGTCATTGCACTCACCTATGTGCACTCTCCTGTGTGAAGGATCTTTCCTGCTTCTCCAGATGCAGGCCTTCTCAAGTCTTAGAAATGATTGTCAACTGTACAAGCAAGCTGAACGCATACATAGGACCCTCCTGTTGCCAAAAGCATGGCATTTCATCTGTATCAATCTCTACATTTATTTTCAAGAAAGCTAATACCTGAATGAAAGGCTATTTAAAAATTGTATTGGGGAAGACCCACTTTTCTTCCCTTTTCTCTTTATCCCCTTATTGAAATTTGATTCAAAGGGAATAATTGTGTTTAGTCCCTTGCCAAAGTCAAATATCCCTCCCTACCCCTAGTTGTTTAACTCTCTCTGGCCAGGCAGAGATTCTTCATTTTCTGTCTCCTCTGTTGCCTCCGACAGATGAGGGATATTTATTTCTGCCTTCCTGATACTGAAGTCCTAAAGGATTTATGTTCTTGAAAATATAAATGTTTTGACTACAGTTTTCAGGAAATATGTCCTTTCTCTCTCATGCTGCCTATTGCTGACTTAGAATATGTCTATGGATCTACCATCTGTACATGGTTAGGACAAATTCTCAACTTTAGCAAAGATTTAGCGCGACCTCGAGCTGTTTTGAGAAAGAAAATAGATACAAAACACATCAAAGATTTAAATGAATGTTTGTGGATATGGTAGTTTGCTGATGTTCTTATATATATCATGATTAAAAAAAAAAATGAGACTTGCCAGTTTTTACAGCTCCTAAATAAAGAATTCAAACATTTAAGCTGGGCTGCAGGCATTTGTGTTTGAATCAACAAATAGAAGTCTTTGGCGACAGCACATGCTACCCTACCGGGAGTTTGAAGTACGTGCCTGCATCTGAATTGGCCCCCTAGAATTCCAAGGGGGTGTCTCCTGTTAACCACAGCTGATAATGTCGCTTTCACAAAATTTACTATGGCTTTTTCCTGTGCAGAAATAAATATGTTTCAATATGCCTAGAAAATCCTACTTGTGAAAGGGAGGAAAGAGAGTAACATTTGGGTCTGTTTCAGGTGGAAGCCAAGCTCATTGACAAACTGGACAGCCTGATGTCAGAAGGCAAAGGTGATGAAACATACCGTGAGCTCTTCAACAGTATGTGAGTAACATGTTTATCTCAGGTGGATTCTGTTCCGGGGATTTGGTGTCAGTGCTAAGCAGCGGAGAGCTACAAAGACAGCTTGGGTCTCACAGGAGTGCTTTGTCTTTGTGGAATGTGAAATAAAGGATAATTGCTTAGCTGGCGAATGGATCTTGTTATGTTGATGATTAGACATATCTCCTTGTATTAATCTCTGATTAGGGCAGGTTGCAAGTGTTATATAACAAATTCCACTCTTTTCATGCCTAGTAATTTTTAAACTGGGGCTGCAATATAATGATTTTAAATAGGGTCAAGAGTGAGAGAGGAAAAGACACAATAGTGGTGTGATTGTTGTATTTGTGCACAGTGCTTTCCGAAACGAGATATCCTTGGTTGATTTGCTGTTGGGAAAATTAACCTAGTTTGCATCTGTTCTTCAACAATTGATTTAATTCATCGATACTTATTGCTCATTCAGCATTATTAATTTCTTCCTAAATGTTTCTTATTAGAATATCACAGAAGCAAGTCGTTTTTAGTAAATTCTGTGATTAGGATTTGTATGGAGGATAGAGAAATAATATTGTAAGGAGACTTTGAGGTTATCTTACTAAGGAAAGAATGTGATCACTATCATAAGATGAAGTGCTTATACCAAGTATTCATCCACTGTGTGAAATGGCCAGAGAGGATACATAAGAAGGTTCTAGTGCTTTAGGATTTTAATTCTAGCACTTGTTTCCTCTACAGCTTTCTATGGATCTTAGTCATTTTCAAACCTTTTATACTTATGAAGTGTTTCTTTTTGAAGGAAGAACCAGTTCTTTGTGCTTGGGAAATGTTTGCAGCTCTTTCATAAGTGCAAAAACAATTTAGCAATACATTTTTCTATCACGAAATACGCTTTTACTTATATTTACACCCAAGTGTCACCTAAAACTAAATATTAATGCTTTAGTACTGATAGCCAAATACAAAATTCTGTAATTCGTTTTATGATCATAAATTTAGGGCAGTGGATACATTAATATATAGTAAAATATATATATAGTAAAATATATAATATATTTTAATATATATTGAAAAGTATTACTAGTGACTGATAGGTTTCAACTTGCCTGATTCAAAATCATTCTTGAAGCTTTTAAGAAAATTATATTGAAAGGAAAAGCCAAGAAGGGGTACACAGATTTCTTGTGGTAGTGGTGGATGATAAAATACATTCTTTGTACTGAGTCCTGAACGACGCCATTTTCCTCTGATACTGTAATTAAACTGGAACTTTTAATAATTATTCACCAAGCCCTCGTTCATTCTAGTGTACAAAGCATCTGTCTTTCGTGACAGCTGGAGTTTAGCAAGAATTCTGATTAAAACCTCATCCAATATAATAAATTGCTTTTGAAAACCACTCTCAGTTCAGTTACTAGTCCTTGGTTTGAACAAAGAACTAAAATGAGAAAGCACTCAGTAAAATGAATCTCTTGAGATTTGTGATTAATTATTTATGATACATTCACAAGATTAATAAACACTCACATAGCTCCATAGTGCCTCTTATCAACTTTAATAAAGGCCTGATAGCATGCAGTTTGGATTGCTTGTGTGTAAATATGGCTTTGAAATAGAAGATGTACCTTGACGTTAAAATCAAACCAATAATTACAATATTAAGCCTCTATAATTAGGACTATTTTAAGGTGCCTGATTCATTCCATGGAGATTTTTATTCTTTTGTTGATTTTTAACATATTACTAGAAATATTGCTAGAAATATTTTTCTTTCATTACTACCTGGGCTCAGAAAAGAAAGTGAAAATCCAACTATATTTCAGGAAACAATAAAATGCTTTTCTGGCAATAGAAATCACAATGAATTAGTATAATCACAGTGAGTCACTGCACACATTATGAATTAGGAACACATGCCACTATGGTACAGATTCTCATTTGTTCTCTGTATTTCATGTCTAAAACTTCTTAAAATTTGTTCAGAAGCTGAAAGGAGCTCACTGCTTCCTGAAAATGTAGTATGTACTTGCCAAAGTAGCCTCCTTAGAATGAGACTGTAAATTTATATAGTAACTTCCTTCCTAAGAACTCATCTTTCGCTGACCCTCACGTTATCTGCATTTACCCACGCTACATCTTTTTGAAATAAATAGGGGTCAGGATTGATTGTTTTTGATAATGCTGAAATTGTGGATCATTGCCATCCATGTGATATTCAGAATAAGGTATCAGAATGAAATTCTGCTTCCCTGGATCCACTTCATTCACTCATTCAGCTTCATTTATTGAGCATCTCCCTGTGCTAGGCGCTCTTCTAAGGCTGAAGATGCAGCAGTGACTGTGCTGTAGGAGCACACAGTGGGGTACCAGTAGCCTTGGGGGTTCTAAAGGGGCTTTCCGGAAGAGGTAACCTCCACCTCAGTCCTTTACTGTGCTCTATCGTGTGTTGCTCTAAATAATTCAGTAAGACTCCAAATCATTTCATAGATCTTTGCTTAAATGTGATCACACATTTAATTATAGTTTGCAGACAGAGGATTAGCTGTGTAGCACATACTTAGGTATCTAACTCTTCTCTTTGGATTAAGAAGAGTGTGCACCGACACAGGTGTTTCATATAAGTGTTGGCCTCCACACAATCCTGTTAGGCTACAGAGAGAGGTAGACTGAGGGTCAAATTCTACACCCTTCATATTCCTTCACAGAGTAAAAGCCTGTTGGGCAGGGTGTCATCCTGCAGGACCATGGCTTATCCTGCTGTTCAATGTTATGGAGTCCCATTGCCTATCAATTAGCAATAAGAAATCACCTTGGAGTGGGGGGGGAGATAAATTAGGAGTTTATCCTAATTTATCCTAATAGACATACTTCTGTATATGAAATAGAAACAAGGACCTACTATATAGCACAGGGAACTATATTCAATGTCTTGTAATAACCTATAATGAAAAATAATCTGAGAATGAATATATATACATATATATGTGTGTGTGTATATATATATATATATATAACTGAATCACTTTGCTGTACACCTGAGACTAATACAACATTGTAAATCAGCTATACTTCAGTTTTTAAAAATGGTTTAAAAACATTAGAAAAGAACGATGCATAGTTAATGCTCTTTTGACATGTATGTAAAGTCTAGTGCATTAGTTCATGTAGCAACCATTCATCATTTTAGTGCCTCAGAAAAAGAAAAGAAGAAATCACCTTTCACTGTGATTAGATGAGTTCCCTGTGTGCTCACCATGGGCACATCAGCCTGATTATAGACCAAATAGAAATATACCAAATTATAGATCAGTGTCACCCAAGTTATCTAGAGAGACTCTTCTCTTCTTGTCCGATAGCTTCTCCTTATCAATGTGTATCAGGTAAACTGGGGGGGGCAAGCTTCCCCACAGAAAGAACTAGCCTGGCCGAGAAAGCAGATGAACTGGGTTCTAGGCTTGGTCCTGATATTTGGGTCTTGCGTTAGTCAAGGGAACAGGCTGTGCAGAGCTGTGCCTCTTTTTACAAGAGGATTCTGTAGCTCAGATTTCTTCCTGCAGCCAGAGACTGTGCAAATTAATGAAACTCATGCCTATAAAAGAAGTCTCTATATATTTTTAGAATTATTACCTAACTTGAGCTCTTTGTTTTTCAGCCTCTAAAGTATATGAGGTGTGGGCTGTCACTTGGGAAGATTTCTCCATCATCCTGCATTGCTTTGTCAGGCAGATTTTCATTTGAGTACTTGGTTCAATACCAGTTTGGCATTTAAGCTTGAAACAGGTGCTTCTCAGAGGCTTTTTAAAAGAAAACACGTTTAGAACAAACTAGGGGACCTTTCCCTGGGGGATTAGTCAGGGCAAGTTCCATCCCTTCAGGTGCTATTTCTTCCCATCTTCCCCTCCTTAATCTAGGAAACAGTTCAGAATAAACCAGAAAAACAAATGATCAGGGATGCATAGACACCAGATGAGGAGATAAGACAGAGGGCTGGGCACTGGAATGGTAATAGCAAGAAGCAGTGGGGAATGGGAAGGAAGATTGAGAGAGAACGTAGCCACAGAGCAAAAAAAACAGCTTTGACAAAATAGCTTTTTTTCTACGAAGCACAGTATAGGATAGGCTGAGATGGTACTTGTACGAAATGGTTTCTCTCTATGTTATTCCTGAAACCAAGATGAAAGGGGAACAACATTTTAGAAATAATGATCATTAAATTTAGGAGGGCAAAGTATCCTCATATTGTCATGCCTATGTTCTTACTTTTTTCTTTTGGGGAAAGTTCAGTCGTAAAGGTTTTTGCCAAGTATATGGTTAATTTGCTGAGAGGTGGGAGTCAAAGTAAAACAGAGCCTAATTATTATGATTGTTTTGTGTTTACGTAGCAGTGCCTCTGCTCCAAGGTGCTTAAGATTAGGGAAAATGTAGGAGGAGAGATGTGGTTCGGTACTTGTCATCAATCTGCTGTAACAACCGCATAGAAAATCCTCTGTGATTAATGACAAAATGAATGAAACTGTTGAGTGAGTGCACAGATAGTACAATATGTATTGAGTGGGCAAATGTTAAGTGAAAGGAAAAAACGCAAAACGTCATACCGTCTGTACAAGGATTTTCCTGTAGCAGTTGCATTGCAGTAAAATTGCTTGGATGAAGATGCATTCCACTGAGAGGTAGGAAAACATTTTTATCTGAATAAAGCAAGATCTTACTTAAAAGTAAACTTAGAGGCACTCCTGTTTTCGCTTTTCGCAGTGTGGTTTGGTGTGGTGAGGTGCAAGCCTCTGTTAGTGGAAGAGAGAAGCTAGGAAACAATGTCTTTGAGCTGTGAGGTGCTTGCATATTTTGAAAATATGATTTATATGCATGTGTTCGTATTTGATGACTTGGATAATGAAAATCAATTTGCTTTGTCAATGCTTCCTGGATTAGAATTCCACTATTTGGTCCCTATCCTAGGTAAGACATTGTTTGCAAATTGTGCTACTTGTGAGATGTTGCAGTGGTTGCTAAGGCATTTAAGGTATTGATGAAAGTAAAATGGTTGTCATGGTGACTGATAAAAATAAATGTTGAAAATGCCCTGGGTTCTTTCTTTTCCAGTCTACTAAAGAAAATTGAGCGGGAAACATGGAGGGAGAGTGGTGTTTCATTAATCGCCACTGTAACTCGTCTAATGGAGAGGTTGTTAGATTACAGGTAAGCCGAGCCCCCCCCCCCCCCCCCCGCCCCCGCCGCCCTCCCGGTTTTCCAGATATGCCGCGCTCCCCTTAGAAAGTCTGAGAGTTAGAATACAGTCGACATTGCCCTTGGGTTAATCACTCAAAGAATTGATAATCAGACCGTGGAACCTTGAGCAGTAAAATAACAGACCTCTAACTAGCTGGTTCCGAGTTTTTTCTTCGCTTTTCCTTTTTTATGTTTTGTTGTACGGGTTTTGACAGTGCTTTTAAAGTCTCAGTGAATTGAGACAGTCCTGTTATTAAAGAAATCTTTTTTCTTGGTGTTTAGACTCACCCATTAGAACCAGTAGATCCGTTCATCTTAGGGTGATGACAGTGAAACCAACAATTGTACAACCATGCTGCTTTCTTAGAAAAGGAGAGGGGGGATGAAACTCACACCATTAGCTTTCAGAGTCATTTTTTGATTTGGAAATGATCTAAACTGTTGAAGCAGTTCATCCCACTTAAACGCATGGTGTTTTAAGAATAAACGCTTCATTCTCACCGCTGATGGCCAGGCTCAGCAGATCCTTCTCACCCCAAGTAAGAGGTGTGTAATAACACACCTTCACTCCTCCCCTTCCTGGAGCCCCCGTCTATTGAGAGGGAGCACAGTCCACCTGGCAGTGAAATTCTCAGCAACACTGGTGCTCAGCAGGGTCTGACCGCCCCCCTCCCCAGCCTCTCCCAAGCTCACGCTTCCTGGGGCACTGCCTCTATTCTGCTGAGCCTCATCTGAACAGCAACTTGCAAATTGCCTCTAGTCTCTGACAGATCCTTTTTTATTTTTTCTTCCTAAAAGAACAAACTGTGTTCACCCCTAGGAAGGAAGTTCTGTGTTCTGACTCTTGCTTTCTGTTTTTAGGGACTGCATGAAAATGGGCGAGGTAGATGGCAAAAAGATTGGCTGCACCGTGAGCCTCCTGGTTCGTAAACAATTTCCCTTTTCCTCCTTATATCCTAACGTTTGCTTTTTCACAGAAATACTATGTTTTGTTTATCAGCCACCATGTGTCTTTATCTGGGTGTTTCTTAAAAGAGTTTAGATATGTTTTTGCTTCAGGTTGAATTAAATGCCAGAAAATTCTGAGCTTCGAACACTGCAGAATGTTCCCACTGTAAAATCCCAGAGTGACGCCAGGCTTCTCCTGTTGCATCGCTCCCCTGCCCTGGAGTCTTTTGTTGCTCTCCTAGGGAAAAGCATGATGTCCCTGGAGAAAAGTCTTTTCACTTTTGTGTAGACAGTTTCTTTCTGCCCTTCTTATATGTATTCTAGGTTTCAATAAATATTAATGTTCTTTTCTGAACAAATGACAGTTTCCTATTTAGCACATGAATTTTCACTCTCTAGCTTCTTTGCAAATTAAATCCATAATACTGCTGTTGTTAAGTTGTGGATTATAACTAGGATGACCACATAATTTCTCACCCAAACAAGACGTTTTTGAGAATAAAAATAAATATTGGGTAAGGATAATAGGCTACACCAGAACAGTTCTAGGAACACAAAATTTGTACTGAAATGTCTCATAACTAATTATCAAATAGAATGGTATTCTCACTACAGAGCAAAAGAAGGATTATACATTCACATTCCTTTTTCAAATTTTAATATAGTATAAATTGATGCTTTTGATAATTTACCTTAATCAGATTTAAAATACAGGAATGCGTTGTGACTGCTTTGGTTCTAAATTAGTGAATATCATGGTTTGTTTTTCTTGTTTTGTAGAATAGATGAAACCTCACCATCTATTCTAAGTACTTGCACAGACAGAATTCTAACTCTTACTCTGATGCACATGAGTCTGTCACATGCCTTTTTTTCTCTATTTGTCTGCACCTTAAAATTTGTTTGGTCCCCCATTCTGATTCTGTCCTGTCTTAGCTCATCGATTTCAGGTTTTTTTGTTTTGTTTTGTTTATTCCCCTCACAGCCCCACTTCAGAGCTCAGGATTTTTTGCTTTCTTATGACTGTCTTTTTAATCTGTTTCACTAATTTGTTTTCTCACTGTACTACATCTCTGAGTATATGACTTTATCCTTTTTTACCACGCCTACCACTTCCTCTTCATTTTTGCATTTAATTGTTACACCTCCACCTCCAATATCAGTTGCTAAAAATAGTAAGACCTGATCATCCTCTATCAGGCTACCTCTTGTTATGCAGTTTCTTCTGTAATTTGTATCATCAGACCCAACAGTAACCTGCAGGCCATCAGGCCAAGCTCACTGGGTCAACCCATTATCTCTACTCTTAGCACTTATTTCTAACCTTGAGCACAGTCATTTCCACTTTTAAATTTCCTTTCTGTGCTTTCCCAGCTTTTTGCGGGCCTTTCACCAGGGTCAAGGTCCTCAGCCTGATCTCCTTCCACGTCCCTGCTTGTACATCAGTAACTGGGGAGAAAAGCCAAGTGCTCTGTCAGCTTCAGGTTTTCTCAGTTTATCTCCTTAATCTTGGCTCTACCCCAACTCCAAACACAAAGTCTCATAAATAGCCTCAAAGGAAAGCCTTTACCTTTTTCCAAAGGAATCGTCTTCCATTGTCTCCATCTCCTTTCACAGCGTCCTCTGTTTAGAGGTACACGAATAAATGTAGACCCTAGGTTCATTTCCTCAACCGGTATAACAGGAGAGATCATTTCCTCGGATGAAAGAATGAATACTTCCACCTAAATGTGTTTATTCTAGTTTCCCAGTAGGAATAAGCCAGAGACTTAATAAATAAAATCAGTGGCCCCGTCAATATCCACCTGAGACAATGAATTTATCTTGCTAGTTTTTCACTGACCAAGAATAGTCCTTATCAGACTTCCCTGGTGGCGCAGTGGTTAAGAGTCCATCAGCCAATGCAGGGGGGACATGGGTTTGAGCCCTGGTCCTGGGAGATCCCACATGCCATGGAGCATGCACCACAAGTCCATGCACCACAACTACTGAGCCTGCGCTCTAGAGCCCGCGAGCCACAACTACTGAGCCCGTGTGCCACAACTACTGAAGCCCCCGTGCCCTAGAGCCTGTGCTCCGCAACAAGAGAAGCCACCGCAATGAGAAGCCTGAGCACCGCAACAAAGAGTAGCCCCCGCTCGCCGCAACTGGAGAAAGCCCGCGCGCAGCAACAAAGAACCAACACAGCCAAAAATAAATAAATTTATTTTTTAAAAAAAGAATATCCGTATAGAAAATGCTAACGCTTTGAAAGCTGTTCTAATTTCAACCAGCACCCGACTACTTATTATTAAAGGACAAAATATATAACTTTGAAGCTAATCTTTTTAGCTTCTACTCCATATGGAAAGTTTTTGATTTCTACCTGCAATATGGTTCATTTTTAACCACTCCCTCCCTCCTAGAGATTTTTCTTAACTTTTTGGAAAGATCAATTCCAGATTGTCTTCAGGAGAGCTCTGGCTTTCTTTACAAGATCAGAGTTAAACTGTAGTATTAGGCTGGTAAAAATGGGTAATCTTTGACATGACTAATACAAGGAAATGTAATTATTGTTTTGTTCTTTGTGTCACTAGTTTTGCCAGACACATGTGAAAGATTCTCATCTGCTGACTGGAGAGAGCTTTGCTTTTTTTTCAAGAACTGTTCATTTACAGAGTGATCACTTATTTGGTTCCCAAAGAAATACGCTTCTTACCAGAGAGCTATTAGAACAAATTATCCTTTAATAACATAAAAGCCTGCTATGAGGTTGTTAAATTTATGTTTATGGTACAACAATTCTCGCTAATTAAAATGATTTTGGTTATAGTAGAGATATGAAGAGCATTGTTTACTTAGCTTTTTAAAGAATGCCAAGATCTACAAGGCACAAGACAAAAAGGGGAAGAATAATGGTATGAATTGGAAAAAATATTTTTTATGATGCGTTCAACTAAACGTCAGTGTCTCAAGGTTAGAAGAGTCCTCATACTGAAGAATGGACACCTGTTAGGTAGTGGCCAGAAAGTACATTGACAGAAGTTCCTCAGGCTTTGAGCCCAAGTACAATTTAAGCAGCCACATTGGCTAGTTTGGTCCATTACCAAAGCACCTCTCTAGCTAATCAAATTCAGAAACGTTTAGAATTCCTGGACTTTCCCCCCCTAGAAAAGCCTGTCACTGCTTCAAGTCAGCAGATTTATCCCCCCATCACTATTCATTTTCCCTTCTTCTACACACCAAGTAGCATCTGTCAAAATAACAACAGCAAAAAAATAAAATAAAATAAATAACAACAGCAGTAGTAATGATAGCAGTTCAGATGGCTTTAGCAGGGATTTCAAAATGTACAATGATCTGCTTTCTAAAATTGCCTTATGTAGAGTCTCACAGCATCATGCTTTTGCTGGACTCCAACTTCTTACACTTTTGCTCGTATGTTTACTAAGTTCAGTGAGGACTAATGTAATGACTGATGTGGTAAAGGAGTGTATGTGGATGCCTATAAAGTGTACCTTTAAAATGGCAATGTAATGTGTCCAGGTAAGTCAGAGTTGAGTTTTTGGTGACAAATGTTAAAACATTTTAGAGAAGTTTAATAAGATCCAGATACCTTTTTTTAATAAACCAAATATTTCAATAAGCATGGCCCTGTAACAGTAATTTGAAATAAAATCTCTTATTAATCCCTTTATGTTGTAGTCATAAACTGGAAACCTTTAAAATAAGTTTAAAATTAAAGAAATTATCCTTTGACTATCCATGATCAAATTTAATAAACAGGTTAATCTCTTACATATTTTTAATATTTTTAGTTGAATAGGCTGATTGTCCACTGGCAGTTAAACTAACAAAAAACAACAGAAAGTAACAAATGAAATGTGAATCAGTGGTAATAACATCCCCCCAGGAATTACCAGCCTATTCAATAAATGATAAATAATGTTTAATACAGACAGTGCTGAGTTAAAAATATGTCACTGGGTCTCCTTACTTAATTTTTTAAAGACATTTATACAGAAAAATTAATCTGTTCTCTTGGTTCAAGATATCAAACTTCAAGCAGAGTAAAAGGCAGATACTTGACAACCTAATTGTTGAGGAATTATCCATGCTTGTACTCTTTTTTATAGAACTTCTATAAGACTGAACTGAACAAGGAAGAGATGTATATACGCTATATCCACAAACTCTACGATCTGCACCTCAAAGCACAGAACTTCACAGGTAATTGTGTCTTTTGGCTCAGGTTGGGGAGGTGGGCAGGTCACTGGTATATTAAAAATAATAACTCATCTGTTTTTTGAATTAGAGCTGAGGACTCAAGCATTTCTCCTTTAAAAGTGGAATTTATTTTTAATTAGATTTATGTTTCTAAGTACTCTATGTTTTTAATATATTGGCTTTTTTTTTTTTTTTTTTTTTTTTTTTTTTTACTATATCTCTTTGTGTAGTTTTTTAGAGGTTGCTTTTGGGATTATAAAAAGCAACTTTTCACGGTCTACTTAAAGTGAGTATTTCACCACTTCAAGTTAAATATAGGAACTTTACGACCTCCCCACTTTACATTGTAGTGTCATAGGTATTACATCTAGGTACCTTGAAAACTCCATCGGATAATGTCATAATTTTTAAGTCATACCTATTTTAAAGAATTTAAGAGGTTAAAAATAATGTTATATTTACTCAGATATTTACCATTTCTGTTGGTCTTTCTTCATTCCTGAAATTCTCAATTTTCCTCTGTTAACATTTTCATTCAACCTAAAGAAATTGTTTTAGTATTTCTTTTAGAGCAGATCTAATAGTGAAGAATTCTTAGTTTTCCTTCATCTTTATTTTACCTTCATCCCTGAAGGAAATGTTTGCTGGATAGTGTCTTTGTTTGGACAGTATCTTTGTTTCAGTACTTTAAAAATGTTGTTTTACTTTCTTCTGGCCTCCATTGTTTCTGATGAGAGATCTGTAGTCATTTAAATTGTTCCCCTGTATGTAATGTGTAATTGTCTCTGGTTGCTTTCAATATTTTATCTTCGGTTTTCAGCAGTTCAGTTATGATATATATGGGCATGGTTTTCTTTAAGTTTATCCTGGTTGGGTCTGCTGAGTTTCTTGGATCTATAAACTTATTTCCTTCACCAAATTTGGGAAGTTTTCAGGCATTATTTCTTCAAATATATTTTCTGCACTGATTCTCTCTTTTAGGACTCCAGTTTTATGGATGGCCAGTTTTATGACCTTTTGGTATCATTCTATAAGTTTCTCAGACCCTGGTTTGTTTTTTGAGGTTTTTTTTTTTTCAATTTTTCTTCTTTCTGTTTTTCAGATTGGATCATTTCGCTTCATCCATTTTCAAGTCCTTTGCTTCTCCTCTATCATTTCCATTCAACTATTGAGCCCTTCCAGTGAAATTTTAGTTTTTGTTATTTTTATTATATAATTCTAAAATTCTTATTTGGCTGTTTTTTTAATAGCTTCAATTTCTTTGCAAAGAACATGTATCTTTCTATTTATTTCACGAGTGTTCACTTTTACTTCAAGTAGCATGGTTGTAATAGCTATTTCTTAGTATTTGCCTATAATTTCAACAACTGAATCATCTTGGAATTGGCATCTGTTATTGCCTTTTCCCTCTGAGATTTGTTTAGTTTTCCTGGTTCTTTGAATGTCAAGTAATTTTGGATTATATCCTGGGCATTTTGAATATTATGAGAGTTCATCTTCTGGAGAATATTGACTATTTTTATTTTAGCAGAAAATCAGTTAGTTTCGGACCTCAAGTCCTGAGCCACCTTTTGAAGGTCAGTTTAGTTATCAAAGCCTTTGCAGCACTTTCCTGGTCTTTCCTGCATGTAAGTCACCCAGGGAGAGTCTGGGACATGGACATTTATCTATACCATAATTCATTTATCAAAATCTTTGTTATGTTGATTCTAGTTCATTCTGCACATGTGCAGCTTGGGGGTGAGCCCAAGGAAGTCATACACAGAATTTAAAAATTCCTTCCTCCATCTCCTTCCTCTCTCTGATATTTCTCACTCTTCCCATCTCCCAGGGGCTCCTTTTCCTAGTACTCTCACTTGATCCAAGCCAAAGTACTCAGAGCCAAGGCTTGATCCTCCACACTATGATGTACTATGTACAGTTGGTCTCCCTGGGGACAAAGCAGTGAAAGAAAAGAGAAAAATGGAAGCTGTTGCTGCTGCCACTGTGATTGCCCCTATTGTCACACTTCAGGTTTACAGCTTTGTCCCTGGGACTCAGAGTGGACCAGAAGAGTCAAAAGTATTCCATCCGGGCTTCCCTGGTGGCGCAGTGGTTGAAAGTCCGCCTGCTGATGCAGGGGACATGGGTTCGTGCCCCGGTCCGGGAAGATCCCACATGCCGCGGAGCAGCTAGTCCCGTGAGCCATGGCCACTGAGCCTGCGCGTCTGGAGCCTGTGCTCCACAACGGGAGAGGCCACAACAGTGAGAGGCCCGCGTACCGCAAAAAAAAAAAGTACTCCATCCCACAGAAGGTCCTCTTCCCAGTCCTCTGACTAGAGGAGCTTTTCTTGGAGCTTTTTCTGTCTGTTTCCATTTGCAGTTCCAGGAGGCAGGGAAGGCTAAGCCAGGAGATAGAAAAGGCAAAAAATAAAAACAAGGAACTCACCACTCTGTGGTCCTTCTTTTGAGTATTGATTTTACTGTCCTGTCTACCTTCTCATTTACTGTTCAGAATTCTCCAATAGTTGCTTTACATATTTTGTCTGGGGTTTTTAGTTGAATCAGTGGGAAAGATACACGAGAATGTGCTTACTGCATCTTAACGAGAATGAGCACCCTTTAACTGGATTTAGGAACTACAAATCTTAGTCTTTTGCCACACTGTTCTTCCAAAGAACTCCTGAACCATGGTTCCTCCCTCAGCTTTAAAAGAGTAAAGGAACCTTTCTGAAGTGGTGCTCTTGCTCAGAATTTAAATATGCCTCTAGCTACAATTCCACTGTATCACTTAAGAGCATCACTGTTTACTTTTTTTTTTTTTTTTTTTTTGCGGTACGCTGGCCTCTCACTGTTGTGGCCTCTCCCATTGCGAGGCACAGGCTCCGGACGCGCAGGCTCCAGACACGCAGGCTCAGCAGCCATGGGTCACGGGCCCAGCCGCTCCGCCGCATGTGGGATCTTCCCAGACCGGGGCATGAACCCATGTCCCCTGCATCGGCAGGCGGACTCTCAACCACTGCGCCACCAGGGAAGCCCTACTGTTTCCTCTTAAACTGGAGACTTCATGATATCTTTGATGCCTCTTATTCATGAAGTGCTATTGGTTCTGCTTCCTAAACATCAAAACCATTTCCTTTTTATTATTTCCAGTTTCACTGCCTCGAATAGGCCTTCATCATCTCTCACCTGGACTGCTTCCTAACTGTCCCCGGAGTTACCTCAGCAAACTTTAACCTGCAGGCCGGCCAGCCGATTTTGTAAAGAAAGTTTTATTATAACTGAGCCACACCCACTTAACTACATATTGTCTAAGGTTGCTGTTGTGCTCCACTGGCAGAGTTAAATAGTTGCACAAAGTTGTAGTGTGGCCTGCAAGCCTAAATTATTTACTTTCTGGCCCTTTGAGAAAATTTTGCCAAGCCCTTCTCTAGATATAACTCTATCAATTCATGTCTTCTACAAAATAAAGCTCAAACTCTTTATTCGGAGCCCATCATAATTGAACCAACACCTGTCTCAGCCTCATCTTACCTCTCGCACTACATTCCTAATTTTTATCCTTAAGAGCCAGCTCCTATATCATCTTTTCCAGGAAGTGTTTACCTTCCTTCACTTCCCTCATCAACTCTATGACTCAGCACTCCCTGCCATGGGCTGAGTTGATATTTCCAACTCTTTTCCCACTGCGATTTTTTCAGATTTCCATTAAAACATTTATCATGTTGTTTTTATTCATAGTTATATAAGGTGTATATTGTGTGTGTGTGTTTAATAGGTACATAGGTAGGTAGTAGAGAGATCTTTAGTTGAAGGATAAGTTCCTTGAGGACAGAAATGATGTTTTCTTCTTAGTCTTCCCAGTTCTTTGACTAGTGCCTAGCAGTGTGAGACTTAAATAATTGCATTACTAATGAATGCACTCAATGAGATTTTAATACCCTGAGAGCAGATTTCTCTCTTTCAATATTGCTAATTCCTTAATCACTGAGGAAGCCCCAGTATCTCTTCACACAGATGTGCTGATAGTTTTGATGAAATAAACTAAGAATTTTGAGCTGACTCTGTTGTCTGGGAGTTTAAGTGGTCATTTTAAAGTAGTTTGTAGCCAATTTTTGAGAGAAATGGTGAACCTAGTTTTTCTATCTTTGAAAACAACCTAGTAGACTTGTTTTATTTTAAAGTCCATAAAAAAAAAGAAATGAGAGAGGGAAGTGAGGGCAAGCTCTTGCAGATATGTAACAGATACATTTTCGTTTTCTGAAAATCCAAATCTGTCTATTTTGGAAACGAATAAATTTTTTTCTTTAATTTGTTTACTCAGCTTGCAGTTTTTATGTTCCCCAAAGTCATAAGAAATAACTTCTTTTCCTATATAACATTTTTCTTATTTCTCTTCTGTCCTCATTTTTGTGTGTCCTTGGAGAAAGGGAAATTGATGGAAAAACTTCTCTATCTTTATAGGATTCAGTTTAAATGGCTTAACCCCTTCCAGCCCTCTGTGACAGTGCCCTCCATTTACTTGTTTCATCTCCACTCTTCTCCCGTGTTATTTCTTTTTGCATATTGGTGTCCTCATTGTAGACATCTCAAAACCATGGAATGAGATAGCCCATATTTAATTATGTGATGATGCCTTTTGTTCAGAATTATAAACACTTTTAAAAACATTGTCTATTGGAAATTCTGGATGTGATTCATCCTTCTCTTTTCAATATGTAGTATTGTCTTCTAAAGATGTAGAGGAATAAGTATACAACATATAATAAAACATTTACAATTTGTTAATGTATTCAAACAACCTTAGTAGTCTGTTGTTAACACCTCAAAGGCATACATGTTTCCTTTAATGCTTCCTTTACACACACTGTTTACCTCAGGTATTCATCATGATTTTCCTGAATCAAATTCTGAAACAGGTGTAATTTGTTTTCACACCTTTCCCATGTCACCATTCCGTCATTTTTCAGCTTCCTCTGCTGGCCCACCAATGCTTACTTGTTTTTCCACACTTCCCAGGGGCAAGTCACCCACACGTGACCTTCCAGCCATCCCCTGGACCTTCCCAGGGCAAACATGATTTGGAAAGCAGTTTAGGGATTAGAAACTCTTCATTGCTCCCCCTTTTTTTCACTTTTTTGTTGTGGTAAAATATACATAACATAAAATTTACCATCTTACCTATTTTTCAGTGTACAGTTCGGTGGCATTAAGTACATTCACATTGTTGTGCAACCATTACCACCATCTGTCTCCAGAACTTTTTCATCTGTCCAATCTGAAACCCTGTACCCATTAAACAATAACTTCTCATTTTCCCCTCCCCCAGTCCCTGGGAACCACCACTCTACTTTCTGTCTCTGTGAATTTGACCTTCATTGCCTTTTAGGTACCACCCTGTGGTCAGCTGCAGGCTTCAACTGTGGGGAGTGAGGACCCTCAGTCCTCACCCCTCCCCCTTTTCACTGTGACGTGGTTAGTCTTAAGGGTATTTTTTGAGTGCTCAGGGAGACACACAAGAAATTTGAGAGACAAAGATGATAATTCCTGAGCTGCATCACTAAGAGAAAATAGGAGTTATTTAGTAGTTAAAGCGGAAAGGCTTGAAGGAACAGGCTGTGAAGGACCATAGGTGTCAGTTGGTGTGATAAGTGAGGGGAACCTTAGTTTGTTCGGATAACATGAGCAAAGAGTGTGGATGGAAAAACAAAGACACACATGGGGTTTTCTTAGGTGCTTGGCATGATAAGAATATGTGGGTAATTAAAGATTAGGAAATTATCTCAGGAGGCCTCAGAGAAAAGTAGAAGGCTATTCAAATACAGCACAGCTCTGATGATCTGGTTATTATCATCACCATTCTTGTCCTCTGTAAAGCAGTCTTCCATGGCAACCTACGTTGTGGCGATTCAGCTGTTTCTGCATCCACTTATTAACCAACACCCTTTAGCGGATATTCCCTCTCTCCATCTCACCACAAGAAGGGTTTGTCCAGTGCCCAAGCAAGAGAAGCCACCTCTGTCCCTGGTGGGCAGCTGCCTCTGGGTCAGGATGCATCTTGTTTCTTTCAGCAAAAGCTGATAATGGGGTCAAGGGGGCTGGAGGCTTCTTAGGAGAGACAGTGGTGGGCTCCTTCTTACCTGCAATAAGTGGAGGAACAGTGGGAATATGTGAGCAGAGGGACCATATCATGGGCAGCCTTCTCTGTCACTTTAGGAAATATAAATTTGTTCTGTTAGTTACTTAGAGTCATTGGCTAGTTTTAATCAGGGGAGCAATGTGATCATTTGCAGTGAAGGAAAGTCATATTGGTAACAGTGCACAAACTGAATGCTGGGGGATAGGAGACTGCTGGTGGGTGATGAAAGCTTTTGCTACAGTCATTGAAGCTGCAGGACTGAGCTCACCAAAGGTAATTAAAGAGGAAGAACCGCCAGAGCCTGTGCCTTACAGGACTTCAACACTTGAGAGAAAAGAGAAAAGTGATAGGAATCTAGCTCTTTATCGCAACTCTACGTGATGCATTGAGATAGCCAAATCATAGTACTAGAACTTAACATGTTACTTAAGAGCTTTATGTGTAGTTACCCTTCAAGCAAATAAGTGAAAAAAAGAATTACCATTTATGGATATTGTGGCAAAAGCTCCTACTGTGTCTTTTGAGACGTGTGTGGAGGTGGTGGTTAAATAGATAAATAACATAAGGGTTTGTTCATTTTATTCAATGCAGTAAATGAGTTGGCTGTTATAGTGTTAGATGATTATTATTATAGTCCTTCATCGGTGACAGTGAATTCTGGTTCCTATTCTTGATGTATTTGGCCATATTTAGGGTTCAGGAAAAGAAGAGACCTGCAGAATAGCAAGTATTCTGTTAACTACACTACCTGTCAACTATGCTTAAGCCTGTGGGTCACCATTTTCACACGTGTGTATAGAATGTCATCTCTTTTCATGTTTCCCCAAGAAATTCCAACCACACCAAACATGTCATGACTTCAGTAGCCATTACTGAAGATTTGTTGGGACTAACCATGGAGGTCATAGCACACGGCCCCCGCAGTTTGTTTTCCCTCTCTGTCTCACACACACACACACACACACACACACACACACACACACACACACACACTGTTTATCCAACACTTTTACTCTTTCTTGTCCTTCCTCTGTTGCTAGATTTTAAAAATTTTTCTTCTCTGAGCTCGGCTCCTCTCTAGCTTTGCCCCTCCTAAATTCTGCCTGTACCCCGACCCCCCCCAACACACACACACACACACACACACACACACCCCACTCTCAGATTTTTCAGCCTTGTATTATCCAGGAGAATTTAGCTATCATTTTTTGCTTCCTAAGCATGCCCTTTGGAAGATGCCCATAGTCCCACTCCAAGGGATTTACCCGTGAACTTCCGAGCAAACAAAGGCATGTCTCCCCTACCTACATCTTTGAACCAGCTACAGAGATACCCTTAAACATTTTTATTTTTATTATCATATGCTGGTAGCATATGAACGTTATGGGGGGAAAAAAAGGAGGGAAGGAGAGAAAGAGAGAATAAAGAGAACCAAAAGATCAAACACAAATCTCTGATAATTCCATCTCCCAGGGGAACTCATCATTCATTAACCGTCTGTTGCATATATTCTGGACATTTTTTTCTTTAGTATCATGACATTCAGAAAACAGTATTTTCTCCAATTTGTCCCAAACCAGCCCCGTTTGAAGGGAGGTTCTTTGGGGTCCTGTCTCGATCATCACCTTCCCACTTGAATTTCAGAGGCCGCGTATACTCTCCTGTTATATGATGAGCTGCTGGAATGGTCTGATCGGCCCCTCCGGGAGTTCCTGACCTACCCCATGCAGACAGAATGGCAGCGCAAGGAGCACCTGCACCTCGCCATCATCCAGAACTTTGACAGAGGCAAGGTAGGTGGCCCCGCCCACCCGTGGCATCTCGCAAGGTGATTGTCACATTTCCTTTAGTTCATTGATGGCCACCTCTTCAAGCAGGGGCCCTCGAATTTCAATGTGCATTAAAGACTCCAAAGAGTTTATTGAAATTAAAATTCCCCGGCCCTACTCCTGGACATTCTGATTAAGTAAGTCTGGCTTGAAGCAAGGAATTCTGCAATTTTAACAAGGACTCCAGGAAATTCCAATGTGAATGAACATGGGACCCCACCTTGAGAAACACTGATCTAGAGGTTTTGACACCCAGGCATTTTATTTTCTGAAAAACCATTATCACACCTCACTCAGCTCCCCAGATTGGCATGTAGTAATCTGCCTCCTTCCACTTTCTTTTTAAGGTAAAATAAATGAAACTAAATTTGTTTACAGCATTTTATGGCATCCCATCATATACTGAGAGTTGCCATGGGGTGCTGAAAACCTCCCTGAGCTAATAAGGCAATTCAGCACATCACCTCCCTGCCCCCTGCTCCCTCTTCAAGGGTTTGCAGTGCTCTTGAAGAAAAATAATTGTGAATCTGACCCCAGTTGATTTGAACACTTGGATGCTTTGGTGATATGTGTCTTAGATTTACATATATCTTCCAAAGTGCCAAGGTTAAACAGGAAATTAAAATACAACCAGTGGCTGTCATTCTCTTATAAGACATAATTGGGTACACCTAAAAATTTGATGAAGGGGAATTGCTTCTTTCCTATCCTCTTCTATTATTTATCAAACTACACTGACATATCGTTCGTTACGTTAATAGCAAAGAAATGCCTCTGTGCCCTCCTGCAGTAAAGTTTCCACCCTTAAGATAAACTGTTACAAAACCTCTGGCTGCATCTCTTGGCCCATTCTCAGGAGCTTGTGCTGGATCAGGGCTTGGAGACTACGGCCCATGGGTCAAATGGTTCACTGACTGTTTCTGTTTGACCCACAATCTAAGAATCACTTTTACATTTTTAATTGATTGAACAAAATCAAAAGAAGAATGATTTGACATGAGAAAATTACATGAAGTTCCCTTTTCATTGTCTATAAAGTTTTATTGGAACCCAGACAAGCTCATGTGTGTCTATACGGATGTGTTTTCATGATTTAACAGCAGTTGAGTGGTTGTGACAAAGGCTGTATGGTCCACAAAACCTAAAGTATTTACTGTTTGGTGAATAACTTTGCCGATACCTGAGCTAGATCAAAGGATTTCTGCATTTCTCCTTAGAGTAACCAGCTGAGTTAAACCCTCACAATTTCCGAGTGAAGTTGGGCCAAACAAGGAATCCACTGTGCCAGTTGTGGATAATTGGGCCTTAGGGGTCGGTGGCAGTTCCTCCCACCCCAGCATTGAGGGCCTGTTTATTCGTCTCCTTGACCATTGTGGAACAGCAGTTATTTCAAGACGATAATTTTGTTTCTTTGTTTTTTACCTATAAATTATTACTTTTAAAAAAAATTTTGATTGAAGTAGAGTTGATTTACAATGTTGTGTTAATTTCTTTGGTACAGCAAAGTGACTCAGTTGTACATATATATTTTTTTTCATATTCTTTTCCATTATGGTTTGTCACAGGCTATTGGATATAGTTCCCTGTGCTATGCAGTAGGACCTTGTTGTTTATCCATCCTATATATACTAGTTTGCATCTGCTAAACCCAAACTCCCACTCCATCCCTCTCCCACCCCCACACCCTTGGCAACCACGTCTGTTTTCTGTGTCTGTGAGTCTTTCTTTGTTTCGTAGCTATGTTGATTTGTGTTGTATTTTAGATCCCACATACAAGTGATATCATATGGTATTTGTCTTTCTCTGTCTGACTTACTTTGCTTTAGTGATAATCTCTAGGTTCATCTGTGTTGCTACAAATGACATTATTTCATTATTTTTGATGGCTGAGTAATATTCCATTGTATGTATGTATGTATGTATATATATATATATATATATACACACCACATCTTCAACATGATAATTTTGAAATGATGCCAGGAAATGTTGTTTTTGTGCCATATGTTAATGACTTGTGGTGGGTTATCATTTCCCACTCTCTAAAGATTTTTAATAGTTAACACATTAATTACATGCTGTTTTCCTGCATAAAATTGCAGTGGTACCTTAAGGGTAGGTTATAAAGGTTAAGAAGTAAGGCTTGATCATCTGAAAGCAGTCACCTCCTGACCTCTGGGTGGGAGTTAGTAAATGTTGTGAGATCATGAACATTTATGTCATTCACTTGTCCACAGTGTTGGGAGAATGGCATCATCTTGTGCCGGAAGATTGCAGAGCAGTACGAAAGTTATTATGATTATAGAAACCTGAGCAAGATGAGGGTAAGGTACCTGGATGCATCCTAATCGGATTACGGAATCCTTTTTCGCTTAGCTTTCCAATATGGCGCTATGAAATTAGCTTTGTGATAGTCTTGATATGTCTTGCAGAAAGCTTTTTAAAGATGCCTTTCCTCTGAAGCATACTCCTCTATTTATACAGAGAAATAGCATGTTGATCTGTGTGATATTTCTGATTAATATACAAAAAGGGAGCCCTTGATCTATTCTAAACACATCTGACATATGAAATATAAAATTTAACCCAAGATAAATACTTTCAGTTTGTTGAGGAAACTCTCCACACTATTAGAAGAGCTTGCCACTTGCACACAAATCTCTGTAACAATGTACCATTCTTAGTCCCATAATCTGCGCAGCAAAATAGTAAAAATGACTAGCTGACACGTTTTTAACTATTTGGGGGTTAACTTCTATAGGTGTCAAATCTTTTTCACTTCAGAAATATGTTTTTATTTGCTAAACGGAAACCAAGGTCTTAGTACCCAAGAGCCCGAGGAGTTTAATATTTTGTGTTCCTGAACAAATGTTTTATACCTTCTTTTATTTCAAATTCATGCAAGTCCCTCTGGTACTCCAAGTCCTATTCTTTAAAGTCATGAACATTTGGCGTCATCTTGTAACACTTAAGCTCTTCAGGGTTTCTAAAACAGGATCATCAGCTTTTATATATACATTTTTTAAATGATGATGATGTTTCCTTTTAATTCTGAGGTAGCAATTTAAGAGATGATCTTGTAAACCTTTAACAGCTCAAAATCCCTTACACCACAAGTAACTTTTTCAGCTGGCGGGAGCTGGCCCTGTACTTTGGGCGTAGTATTTCATGTCAGCAGTTCATCGATATTTCTCCTAACATCAAAACCAAGGAGGAAAAACCTTGTTTTAACTTCAGTTCATCATGTGGGCTCTGGCAGGCACTGCAGTTTTATATAAAAATGTTGTTGTGCTTCTCTTGGCATCATGTCCCTGGAATAGAATCGAGGTTACAGTGTTTACTCATTAGAGCCCTTGGGTGCCATAGTCACTAAGATTTTTATAAACGCAAAGCATTGCACTTCATGCCAACTGCTCTTTGGGGGGCTGTTACTGGGGGCGGGGGAAGGGGGAATGTTTTCAAGTGAAATATTAGTCTTTCTGTGGAAACCCTGGGGATGATAATCTCATGAATGGGGAACCATAAGCTTTATGTACTTCGTAGTTCCAACCTTGTCAAAGACACATTTAAGAGCTTTCAGCCCAGACAGCACTTTGCACTATGGGCCCCCTTTGGTTTGGTTTATTGGTTTATCCCTGTCCAACCTGTACAAGGTTGCACCTTCCAAATGTCCCAAATTACCATGACCCAGGAAAACCAAATCCACAGGTGCGTACGAGAATTCTCCAGAATTTGCCTCTAACAGTTCATGTTAATTTTTATCTTACTGTGAAGAAAATATGTCCTCGATAGACCAGGTGCGTAGAAATCATTCTCTCTGGTAAGAACATATAATAACATACTCGATCCTTTAAAGCAGGGGTCGGGAAACTGCAGCCTCTGTGCTTCGCAGAATTGAGTAATTGTGACAGGGACCATGTGGCCTGCAAAGTCTAAAATATTTATCGCCTGGTCATTTACAGAGTAAGTTTGCTGATCCCTGCCTTAAAGCACAGAAAGGGAGTCAAACCTTCTTTTCTGCAAACTGAACTAAAATGATGTTCTCCTTTTTGTAGAAGAAATATCCTCTTCTATAAAGTGGTAGAGCTAAAAGATGAGATAAAATGATTAAAATTTCCCCTGTTCTTTGCTAGATGATGGAAGCCTCTTTGTATGACAAAATTATGGACCAGCAACGTCTTGAGCCAGAGTTCTTCAGAGTTGGATTTTATGGGAAGAAATTTCCATTTTTCTTAAGAGTAAGTAATATACTATTTAATTTGCTTTTATACTTCCAATATAGATATCCCAATCAAGCAAACTAAGATCTGAATGACATTTTATCCTTTTAAGACAGGGTAAAATAACGTCATGAGATTTTCTTTTAACTTTGTAGTTTGCAAACACACTCATCTAGTAATTTCCCAAGATTCCAAACAATCGTTTGATTTTTCTTCTTAAGTTTCTAAGCTTACTATACCTCATGAGCGGTCTCTGGCAATTACAGTTGCTTCCCCTGTGTGATAGAGAGTCTCTCTTCAGAATGCGGTTTCCGTAGAGTTAA
Source organism: Aethalodelphis obliquidens (assembly GCF_003676395.1). Lineage (NCBI taxonomy): Eukaryota > Metazoa > Chordata > Mammalia > Artiodactyla > Delphinidae > Aethalodelphis > Aethalodelphis obliquidens. The sequence continues at coordinate 37,111,117 of NW_020837949.1, forward strand.
CATTCAAGAGAAGTGGCTGGAGTTGCAGAAAACATAGCAGTTTCACATTATATGCAAACTCTTCCTCCAGAATCACGTGAAGAGCATTGTTTGGCCTAGTCGATTCTGTGAAAAGCTAAATGGCACCCAGCAAAGAGATGCAGTTTATTGCTAGTAGAAACTATTTCTACAAAGGAAAATTTTCCAGACTCTCTAAGGTACCTACTGGATAGTAAAATACTTGATTCCATTCTCACCGTTGTTCACACTGTACCGAGTAGTCTCTTATGTGCTTGAATACTTATATAACATTTCGATAAGTAACATCGCACTTACACTTGCTTGCCTAAAAGCATTGGTTGGGAGAGGGAATTCACCTCCCCAGGCAACTAAGGAGAAGTATCTAGGATAATTTTGTAACACTGAGTGAATTCATTACAAACTTTAAATCTCAATATACAAATATTTTGGTATTTGTGTTGCCCTAAATACCTTGCTATAACTGTCAGTACCTATGGATAGATACAGGATGGGGGTACTTGAAGGCGAACAGAGAGAAGAAAGATTTGACTTCATTTTTTCTTTAATAATCATTAACTTACCTGCCTTTCAGAATAAAGGTTTAATATATATAAAACCTTTATTCATACATATATATAAAATACCCAAACACCATAGGCAAAGACTGATTTAGTATTACATAGAACAAATGCTCAAATAACAAATCAGTCATCTTTAGCTGATTGAAATGACCGTGTATTTGGGTGCCACGCAGACATAAGTAAAATCTCTTTGTTGGATTAAAGAGGAGCCACGTGACGTACCCGGTCACATTGTTGGCTCTGCAGATGGACCTGCCTGAAGACAAAGGAAAACTTGATTCCAAATAAAAGATAGTGGCAAACTCAGAACACATGCTGAATTTGAAAGACTACATCTTGAAAATGGACATGCTGGTCCTAGGCTGTGATCAGCCACTCCCCACAGAGTACACAGGGCCTGGGTCCAAGTTCTGAGGGGGAGGAAGGACGTTCTAGAGCTGTGAGGAGCACAAAGGGCCGAGACCCCACAGGAGGGTCCAGACATGACTCTGCTGCTGCAGATCCCCTTCCTCTCTTGGTTCAAAATCATGCAAAGATGATGTTTTCTTATCGTACTCAGGGCTACCTAATCCATTATGCACAGTACATACAGTGTTTAGAGACCATATTATTCTTAGATGGCCCATAAAACTGTTTTAATTTCTTTTAAAAATCAGAAGAAAAAAGTAAACTTTTTTTTGGATTTTTTTTTTTTGATGTGGACCATTTTTAAAGTCTTTATTGAATTGATTAAAATATTGCTTCTGTTTTTTTTTAATGTTTTGGTGTTTTGGCCATGAGGCATGTGGGATCTCAGCTCCCCAACCAGGGATGGAGCCCACACCCCTTGCATTGGAAGGTGAAGTCCTAACCACTGGACTGCCCGGAAAGTCCCAGAAAAAAGTGAACTTTTAGGTTAAAGAAAATGTTATAGTATATATTATAATGTATATTATACATTAGATGATTATTCATCTATTTGTCTTTATACCAAATGAGTCATACAATATGATTTTTAATATTTTTTATAGAGAAAGCAGCCCACAAAAGTGTTGTAGCCCTGATCAAATTCTGAATTCAGCTTGCAAGTGTATTATGAAGTATCCTAGATGTCTATCTAGTATGTGCAATTAGTGTTAATTAATAGTGTAAAATCAGAAGCAGTTTAGGAGCCATAATTTTAAAGGGAATTTAGCAAATTAGAGGACTGCATCGGCTAATAAAATGAATTTTGTTGAAAAGTCCATTGGAATAAATCAATCTCTGTATCACTGTTCTTTCGAAAACAGTTTTTCTAGAAATAAATGGCATTTCCTTCAAAATGAAAGAGAAGGGTCACCCTCTATTGGTTTCTAAAGAGCACTGTACCCTTTGGAATCATGAGGCTAGACCTTTTTTTAGGAAATCAGATTCTAGTCTGTTCTTTGATTTAAAAACAAACAAATGTCAACATTAAAAATTTCCTTTCATTGTTTGATCAATTTCCAGAAAATGTTTAAAGCTCAAATAAATTAATATATTTATATGATTGTATGATCAAAGTAGGGTTTTTTTACCCTCATGGAAAATGGGTTCTTTACTGACAATGTTTTATATGCATAGAATATGTTTGAATAATGATTTGTCTAAGGAGAATGACTGAGGTCAAGGATGGGAAAAAGATTTACTTTTTATTGTATGCCCTGTGCTATTTGGGAATTCTTTATACCACAGGTATGTATTTCCTTTAAAAAAAAAAAAAAAAGACGATTAAAAAAAAGTAAGTATTAATAAATACGACCCGGCAATTCCACTCCTAGGTATGTATAATCAAGAGAATTGAAAACATAGAGCCACACAAAGACATGTACACGAGTATTCATAGCAGCATTATTCATAATTGCCAAAACAAGGAAATTGTCCAAATGTCCATCCACTGATGAATGGATAAACAAAATATGGTACAGCTATACAATGGAATATTCAGCAATAAGAAAGGAATGAGGTAATGATATATGCTACAAAACGGTTGAACCTTGAGAATATTATAAGTGAAAGAAGCCAGTCACAAAAGGCTACGTGTTATGTAATTCCATTTATATGAAATGTCCAGAATAGGCAAATCTATGGAAACAGAAAATAGATTAGTGGTTGCCAAGGACTGAGGGGAGGGGAACTAGGGAGTGACTGCTAATGGGCATGAGTTCCTTTTTGAGGTAATGAAAATAATCTGAAATTAGATAATGCTGATTGTTGCACAACTCTGTGAATATACTAAAAGCAACTGAATTGCATACTTCAAAAGCGTGAATTTTATGGTATGTGAACTGCATCTCAGTAAAGCTGTGGTTTAAAAAAAAAAAAGCATTGATGGAGGAAATGCTTAATTCCTCTTTATTTCTCAGAAACTCAAATATCAGACACAAAATTTATGTTTATTCCAAAATGATTTCTTAATACCACTGAATGACTTTACACTTAGAGGAACTCCCCTGATTTTACAAATTGTTGTGATGTATAAGCATTTTTTTAGAACTGTTTCAGTTTTTTGAGTATTCAGATATTTATTTGGGGACTTCTGTAAGATGCAGGAAGGTATGTATTATCTTATTTTATCAAGCAAATTTATTATCTTTTTTAAAAAGTTTATTTTATATTGGAGTATAGTTGATTTACAATGTTGTATTAGTTTCAGGTGTACAGCAAAGTGATTCAGTTATACATATACATACATCTATTCTTTTTCAGATTCTTTTCCCATACAGGTTATTAAAGAGTATTGAGTAGAGTTCCCTGTGCTATACAGTAGGTCCTTGTTGATTATCTTTTGAGTAGGAAAAAAACAAATAATACAGCATCAGAAGGTATGACTTCTATCAAGAAAGTTTTAAATATAGGATTGTTTGGGGGGGGGGTCTTAATTTCTAGGGAGTCTGTCTTAGCTTGTGTTTTTCAAAGGGTCGTGATTTAGTGAGAGGCTTGTGGGGAATTGTGGCAGGTTCTCAGCACCCAGTCCTGCTGTTGTTTCCTCTGCGTGCCTGCAGCTGCTTTTTCTCAGCTGCAACCCCGAGCCTTCTGCCCACGGGTGGTTTTTAACTTCCTCACTTTGGCCCAGACTTCTTCCTTGGGGCATTTGACGCAATCACAGACGCAATCACAGAAACCTCACAGAGCTGAGAAACACTGAGACCCTTGGGCCTTAACTCCCCAGACCACAAATCACTGTATTTCTTAAAGATCTGCAAGGCACGTTATCCCACAATCTTTCTTGGTCTCAGTAGCTCCTAGGAGTTTTTCCTGGATGTACCAGGCCACATTCAGAACAGAGAGAGCTCAGGCCTTGGACTCAGACCTGAGCTTAAATCTCATACAAAGTATGTAACCATTTTGATCCTCGGTTCTCAATTATAAAATGGGGGGCGGAGGTAACAACCTCTCAAGTTTATTTGAGTTAAATAAGGTATGTGCAGAGAGCCTAGTCAATGATTGTGCTCAACAATTATAATTTCATTATCATTAAACTGTCAGAAAGAGTTCCTCCTTATCGATAACCGAATCATAAAGGCACTTGTTAGAAACGTGCCCATCTTTCCAGCTCTGTAGCCTCCATCAAGGATGACCTTCACCATTCTTTCCTCAGTGAGAGAGAGTCCTAACCACAGAATGTTTATACATATTGTAAGAACAAAACCAAAAACAGACAAAAATTTAGCAAGACCTTAAAAGTCCCAAATCTTAGCTTCAGCCAGTTAACAGGATTCCTGGCTACAGAAGGCTGAGCTGAGTTGGGGATGGCAGGGAAGCATCCGGTGCCAGCCCTGTTGAGAACTGGAATGCAGACAGGCCTAGTCTTCCTTTATACGGAAGGATCTAGGAATGAACGTGTTAAGGGCGATCTCAGTGACCTTTGTAGAAAGAGTGCAATAAAATGTATTTTTAGAGATTGCACTCAGTTTGCTTTCTTCCAGATTGAAAATTTATCCACTTAACTTGATATCCAGTTTATGAAAATAATCTGTAACACATGTGTTCGCTAACATTGGAGGGAACAGGATTGCTTTGTTTTGCGCTTCGGTGCTCTGAGAATCAGACGCCCCTTTGCACCTCATGCAGGTGAACCCAGAAGAGTGAGGCATGCTACTGGAACTTATTAAAAGCAATAGGGAGTTATGCTCATGACCTTTGCTCAGCATTTTTAATATTTGGGTAAATTCTTTAGACTGTTCCAGTGTATTTTTTTGGTTATAGTTTGTTGATGTTGGGCCTATGCTTAGTTACCGCCAGTGTCATTTATTTTGGCTTCTCTCTGTAATTAAAGCACCCAATTATATGGTCCTAATTTTTTTTTTTTCTGATTTCACCTCCAGAATAAAGAGTTTGTGTGTCGAGGGCATGACTACGAAAGGCTGGAGGCCTTCCAGCAGAGAATGCTGAACGAGTTCCCCCACGCCATCGCCATGCAGCATGCCAACCAGCCCGACGAGACCATCTTCCAGGCAGAAGCTCAGTGTATCCACACCTAGAAGGGCTGGATTCCAGTTAGATCACACGGGCCTTTAGCTGCAGAGCATTTTCATGCAGGTGGTTCAACTACCGATCCCTTTTCAGTAGCTCTGTTCTTACGCTCCCTCTTTCTCATCGTCTTAATTTTAGGTTAGCTCCTTCCAGACAGAATTATGATAGTTATTCTCATGATTTAGTTGAAAAGAAATCCCTTAAGGATTCTGTTAAAGAATTTTCCTCCTTTTAGTTACCACTTTTCTGTATCTCAGCCCTGCTTTTAAAGCTCCTTTTTAGGGATTTCCCTTAGAATAATTTTCCTCTGGCATCCCCTGTAGAAACTACTTGAATTCAGTTCAAGGAAATGATAGCACTATGTTTATTGGGACATATCATTACCCCGTTTTCCCTTGCTATTTTTATTCTGGATGGAAGGGGAGAGAGTCCCCCCCCCGCCGCCCCGTATCTTCCAGGGACTCTTAGCCATGGCATCCTGGACAGCACTTCATCATTTAATAATTGCCGTATAATTGACACTCCCATTGTCTAAACATGAACAACTCAACTGAAATTACACAGGCATTAGAGGCAAAGGGAATTCACCCCAGCACTCTTTTCTGAATTCCTCTGTCTTTTTCTGAAACTGATGATCTTAAAGAAGACCAGAAACTCCCCCTGAAAATTACAGATGCCATTTCAAAGTAGAAACTTAAATGCACCAGAAGCAAGAAGTTATGTAAGGAAAACATTTTGCTATCCTTCTTTGAATGAGAAGAGAAGAAGGTAAACATACAAGTAAATACGATAGCCTTTAAAGTAGTTTTTAAAAGTATCAACTACAACTAAACACTCTGCTTGTCAATACAAGACTTGAGAGAGCGGATACCACAAATGTGGGAAGGCTGGAGACAGGAGCATATGCGTTACTATCAGTACTGGTTACTGTCTTTGGTTGCATGGGTATTTGTACATTGTTTTACAAACAAACAAATTTTAAAAAGACCATACATGCACTAAAGATCAGAGTGTCTCACGACCCAGGATTAAAATTAAACCAATCTTGAGTATGTGAGATCCAAGCCATTCCCACCCACCCCCAACCAAAGAGAAAAAAAAGTCAATGACAAATAAATTCACAGGACATAGAAATTTCAAACTGATACTTTGTCAGAATCACCTATGTAAAACTACTTGAAGGCTTGTAGTTTGAGAGGTGATTTGCTATGAACCGAGTTCTTGGCGCCTTCTTGGCAGTTTTGACTTGGCTCCAGATAGAAACACCAGATTGTTCCCCAGCCTCTTCTCTCTGCCACAGCTCAGCTCGAGCCAGACTGCCACAGAGTTTGCCAAATCAGGTTCCCTCCTTGACTCTTGAATCCTAGATTTGCAGATATATGCCGTGACTCCCATCCCGGACAGCCAGGAGGTCCTGCAGAGAGAGGGTGTCCCGGACAACATCAAAAGTTTCTATAAAGTGAATCACATCTGGAAATTCCGCTACGACAGACCATTTCACAAAGGCACTAAAGATAAAGAGAATGAATTCAAGGTACTAGGTCGTTCTTATGACACGCGGTTTCCTCAGATAGACTGTGAACTCCTGGGGGCAAAATGCTTGATAAATATTTACTCAGAATAGAGTCAAGTGATAAAGCTGGAAGGGACCAGAAATCATGTGGTCTAGTTGTTCTCAAACTCTACCGTGTATCAGGGTGACATGGGGTGCTTTCTCATCAAGCAGATTTCTTAGCCCAGGAATTCTGACTCATTGGGTCATAGAGGAAGCCCTGACGTTTATGACGATTCTAATGGCAGTGGTCCTCGGTCCAGTTTTTGAGCTCTCATGATTCATCTCAGTCCTCTCATTCATTCACGTTTAACCGACTGTGGGAACCTCAGGATATTTATTCTCAGTTACAAGAGACTGCCGTGAGTAAAGGATACTGAAGGAACAGGGGATTCTGAGACAGAACCACTGGGGAGCCTGCTGGTGCAGTGGGAGAGTTCTGTGCTATCTTTTGCTGCATTTTCTTATTAGAATGGTGTGTAACTAGAACTTCTGAGAGGACCCAGAATAAAAACAAACCATAGACTGTTTGCACGGGTTGAGTCCTCCATCCTCAGTAGTTCCGATATGCCTTGCTAATTCTCTCTCAGCCGGAAAGGGCAAGGTTTCTCACAGCCACCCTGGGGGAAAGGGGCAAGATTGTTCCACCGATAAATTATAATCTGCTCTTTCCTTGTTAACAGGGACAAAGTGAAACCACACAGATCCTCAGTTAGTCAGTATTTCCCTCTAAACAGAGAATGTAAAATGAACGTAGGATTGTGGGTGATTTGGCTTAGCTTCTTTCATCACAGCGTCTCTACTTAAGCTGGGAGATGTTCTCCTATCAGCTATGATTGTCTGATGTGAACTTGCCTTGTCACCCCTGCCTAAGTGTCAGTCCCCAGTGCTCCCAGCAGCAACTGCAGGAGTTACTCACAGCCAAGTGATCAGAGGGAAAGCTGGATAGTTTTGCACTGTTATGATGGGACTGAGCAAAGCATAGTCCTTTGGGCAAGGAGGTTGATGGGTTAAATATCAAGGCCAGGAAACCACTGGAAAATAGCACTAGGATGTTATTGAAAAGATCCATGACCATTTTCTAATCCTTTTGGATACCTTAATTTTTCTTTTGCCCTTCCAAAACCAATTAAAGATCATTAATGTGTAATAGAGTTTTCATTGCAAGTTTCCAGTAGGTAAAAAGTCCAAGATCCACCAGAGTTGGACAGATGACTTGCTCAGAGTGGCGTTCTAATTACCCCGGACCCTGCACTAGAACCCGCACCTTCTGATGCCATCTCCATTGCTTTTTCCGCTGCACCACATTTCCTCTTGGCCATCACGTTAAATATTTATCAGTGTTGTAGCAACCCTCCTAAAATAAATAAATAAATCTGGCTCCTCACTCCTGTGCTCACAGCCCTCAGCATCTGGCTCCAAACTGCCCTTGCACTCACCCACCCTCCCTGTCAGCTCCTGCAGCACCGAGCTTCTCCCTCCATCTCCTGCCATGCCCTTTCACAAGCCGCCCTTTCACAAGCCGCTCGCATCTCTGCGCCTGCTGCTTCCTGCTGCCTGCACTGTCTCCCCCGCTCTCTGCCTGGCAAACTCCTACTCGCTCTTCAAAATTCCGCTCACGTGTCACCTTCTCTGAGAAGCGCTGTCCTCCTCCCACAGGGTGCTGGGCACGCCTGCTTTCTCCTCTGTTTTCCCCCAGCACCTGGAGCATTCCTTTCTCCTCTCCCTGAACCCTTCTGGATCTGCTTACCCCCCTGTCACCAGCAGAGCACGCGGGGCCCCTGTCACCAGGCCTCTGCCCTATTCATTGCAGTAGGTCTTGGCTGGCACCAAGAAATACTTCCATTTGTTGTTGTTGTTGAATAAATGGCACTATTTCAGGAATTTTGTCAAGTTTATTATCCACGCAGGAATATGCTTTGTTTAAGTAAGAAACATGAGGCAGAGATGCGGAAGCCTCCAGAAGCCTGGTTGACAAAAGAGAAAGTCGTCATCAACAGCAGCTCTTACCAAAGGCAGCCATGGTTTCACGTGTCACGAGGGTGCTCATCCTGGCCAGGGGAGCCCTGGCTCTTACATAGAGATCCTCCTGGATCACAGCAGTGAATATCGGCACGAGAAAACGTGGCACAGTGCCTGTAGCAACGAGAAGTCGGAAGTTCTAGTGCAGGGGTGCTAGGGGCAGCTCTACAGGTGATGGGAACGTAGCTTTGAGCAGGTCACATGCCTCTTGAAGACTTAGTGTTGTCATCTTTAAAACAGAAAGATCAGGCTGTGTGATTCCTAAAGCCCTTTCCTCCTTGAGGATTCTGTTATTCTAATCCCGTGTCGAATAGCTGATACTACTACTTACCTCTTCCAAATAAAAATGGCTAGACCCCTTGCAGAGTAGAGAGAGTTTAAATTAGAAACTTAGAGGAAATAGTAAAAAAAAAAATAATGTGATGACCTGTTTTTATATTTTTAAGCATGCTGTCTGGAGTAGATGATTTATTCTACACAGAAAAAAGTTTCAGGTGATATGCAATGAACTTTACATAAGCTTCAGTGTGTCTTACTGTGATAGCTTTCCGAGTGCAAAGGGGTTGTTGAAGTACTGGAATGAATACTAAAGAAAAGCTGACAAAACCGAAAACTTGATACAACTGAACGGCAAACATTAGTCATAGCTCAGTAACTAGAAGGAAAGGTAACTTGGGGACTTAATTTGTTTTGTATTTCGTAGAGTCTCTGGGTGGAGAGAACATCATTATACTTGGTGCAGAGTTTACCCGGAATTTCCCGCTGGTTTGAAGTGGAGAAGCGTGAAGTGGTAAGGATCAGAGCTTATTCTCAAGAACTTTCTCATCACCTGGTGTCAGTCTGTATATTTATTGCTTCTGCTTGGGACTCGAAGTCCCTGGAAACACTCATAGTAAGTTAGTGAATGTTTGTGATATTTATTGACCGCAATGACCAAAGCTGGAAGGGGAACATTACCATTGACCTAGCCCAGCCAGCCAGAGGGATTCCTCAAAAATAGCAATGACTGCAGCATGTCAACACCTCGGGCCCTTGAGTTAGAAGAACTGAAATTCCAGCTCTCCTAACTACTCTAGCTATGTGACCTTCACTGCTTACCTTCAGTGCCAGGCCACTGGAAGAAAGTTATCTACATTAACTTATTTAATCACCATACTAAAGCTACAAGGTATGTATTCTTTTTTGTTTGTTTTGTTATACACATTTATTTTACTTTCGGATTCCACATATAAGTGGTAACAGAGTATTTGTCTTTCTCTGTCTGACTTATTTCACTAAGTATAATACCCTCTAGGTCCATCCACATTGTTGCAAATGGCAGAATTTCATTCTTTTCTATGGCTCAGTAATATTCCGGTGTGTGTGTGTGTGTGTGTGTGTGTGTGTGTGTGTGTGTGTGTGTGTGTGTGTGTGTGTGTGTGTGTAGATGTATATATATATCTCAAATCTTCTCTATCCATTCATCTGTGGCTGGACACTCAGATTGCTCGTATATCTTGGCTATTGTACACAATGCTGCTATGAACATTGAGGTGCATGTGTCTTTTTGAATTAGTATTTTCATTTTCTTTGGCTGTATAGCTAGGAGTGGCATTGCTGGATCATATGGTGGTTCTGCTTTTAGTTTTTTGAGGAACCGCCATACTGTTTTCCAAGGTGATTGAAGCAATTTACATTCCCACCAGCAGTGGACTAGGGTTCTCATTTCTCCATATCTGAGGTATGTATTCTTATCCCCATTTTCACAAGTTTTGACAAGAGGTTAAAAGCCTTTGCCAGAGGTTCCATAGCAAGATATTGAAAAAAGATAAACTCGAACCCAGATTTTTCTGACTCCAAAGCCAGTTATGTTTATCACTTCTAGCCTTATCAGGCAACATGAAGCCAGTGTCAAGCCCCGGCACAGTATCTGACACACAGTACGTCCATGCTGTCACAGTTCACGGTAGAAGGGATGCTGCTGTGTTAGTCTCCCTGGGCACCAGTGGAGAAATCAGCGGGTGTCATTATAGAACCTGGAAACCACAGCACCCAAAAAGCCTTCGGGTTGTAAAGCACGCCTCCCAGCTCCAGTCCCCAGTTGTGGAAACAGAGAAAGCAGTTGCCGAAGGTAGCCATGTCCGGACTGAGACCCCGCCCCGTGCTTGGGCTGCTCTTCAAGCTGCCAGCACCTTGCTGTCAGCCACAGCCCTGCAATCTCAAGCATCCCTTCTCCCACCCTTGGTATATCCATTATGCCTCGGGCCAGCCACTGTCCTCTGGCTGATAGAAAATGTGCCAATTGTGAAAATACCATTGAACCCCTTCCTTTTTTTAAGTAACAAGTCCACTCTTGTCAATGAATAAGAAAGAGCAGTTCTTGCCCAAATTGTCTTCCAAGAATGGCTTATCCTACCGGAAATCTCTCTAAGCATTGAAACCACCCTCAGCTTATCCTATTCAATCACACTAAGGATTTAATGGCATCTTCATTTTGCTGGGTGGAAAAATTCATACAGCTCCCTTAACAAATTGAACTCAGTCCAGCAGATTACGTCAGTGTGGTTGTGTTCTTGTCAGGTCTGAGTCAAGGGTCCACAAAGCTGGATGCTTACATGGTGGACCCTGCAGGCTTCACGGAAGAGGAGAGGCTGCTGACATCAGTGCTCAGAAAGTCTTATTGTTATGCTTCCTGCTGAATGGCATGGGCCCAACCCACAGAGATGTTCTTAGTCATCCATGCTGCATTAATGATTCAGAGAGCTTTGTCAGCTGCTTGCTACCGAGAGCATTAAATTCTGTGACACTCACCAGTGTTCCTAACCTTGGAAATATTATATACACACACACATACACCCCGCTAATAAAAAGCAGCGTGCTGATAATGATTAAAGGAGCATCGCTAAACACAGCCTTTCAAACGTCAGCTGCCTACTTCATTCGAATATGCAATCTTATATTCTGTCAAACAGAACAAACCCAACTGGGCTGTTCTGTTCCCTGAACACAGCCCACTTCTGACAACCTCATGTCTTTCGCTTATTCCCACTGCCTGGCATGTCCCCACCTTCTATTAAAGCTGGTTTACTGCTTTAATTCCTAGTGTGGAAGGTCCTGAAGATCTGGGCACAGAGTGGGTACTCAATACATATATGCCACACTGAATTGAAATTCCTTATGTGCCATGCCAGAATCTGAAAGATTCTGAATACCAAAAGATGTTTTCACATCTTGAGGATTACATAATATACTATATGCACCCTATGTTACCTTTCTAAAATCAGAAATATTCTGAGTTCTGAGAACATGTAGCAGCAAAGATTTCAGATGAGACTGCGGGCCTTTATTCTCTAAATCGTAACCCCAGAACATATTATTGAACATATTCTCCCATTCTTTCAAAGATGATAATGCCTTTGAACAATTGTTTCCTCAGTAATTGTTTTTATTGTTTTCAAAACAAACAGGATCTTTTTTTTTTGATTAAAAAGTAAGCTTATTTAAAAATTTTTAAACAAGATGAAAAAGCTATAAAATAGAATGTACAAATAATGGTTTTTTAAACTCTAAAGATAATGACAATATCATCACACTTCACATCATATCCATCAGAAAATCGTGTGGCTCTACGGTACTTTCAGAATTACCCAGGATCCGACCACCCCTCACCTCCCTACTGATAGTGCCATCTAGTGCCCGATTTCTGCAGTAGTATAAGAGGTCACCTTGTGCCCTTCTGCCCTCCCCCTGCTGCAATCACTTCTGTACACAGCCCCAGTGTCCTTTTTAACCTAGAGTTATATCAAATAAAAATAGAGAAAATATATAACGAACCTGGTTTACCCATCATTTTATTTCACCAGCTATCAAAAAGGCCAATTTTGTTCCATCTACACCTCCCTCCATTCCCTTTCACACTGGATTATTTTGAAGTAAATCTCAGACATCATTTCAGCTATGTAAGAATATTTTAGTCTGTATATTAACCAAAAACATAACCATAATACCATTATTCCATCTAAAAATTTTAACAATAATTCCTTGGTCATAAAATATCCAGTTTATTCACAGTTCTCCAAGTCTTTATTTTATAGGTTTTTGTTTGTTTTTGTCATCTGTTGTTTGAATCTGGACCCAAATAAGGGCCACACATTGAAATTGGTTGAAATACCTCCTAGATCCTATTTGATCTGTAGGTTCCCCCGAATTAATTTATTTTCCTTGAAGTTTTTTGGTTGAAGAATCCAGGTGGTTTATCCTGAAGTGTTTCCTTAAGTATGGATTTTGCAGACTGTGAATCAGTGGGATCATTTAACATGTTTCTTCCTATTTTTTTTGTAAATTAGCAGTTAGATCTAGAAGCTTGATAAGATGTTATTTTGTTTTTATTTTTTATCTTTTCATTTTTTGCAAGACTACTTCATGGGTTGTGTTATAGGCTCTGGTTGGCAGCCAGTGACGCTCGTTGCCCCCATCCAGTCATCTCTTAAGGGTTACAAAATGGTGGTATTTTATCGTTCTTTCTTTGTTTGTTGATTGGAATACTTCTGTAAAGAGAAACATGCCCTCATCACCGATTTGATTACCCTAAGGTATAGGAAAGGAAGGATAATGCTCTATTCTTTCCTTTTATTTACCAGTTTTCATGGTTTCTTTTTTTTTTTCCACACCACGAAGCTTGTGGGATCTTAGTTCCCCGACCAGGGATTGAACCCTGGTTCCTCATACAGAGGGCACCCTCAGCAGTGAAAGTGCAGAATCCTAACCAGCGGCCCACCATGGAATTGCCCTGCCAGTTTTCAAAATAATAATTTGGTTCCCTAACACCCTATAAAAGTGACCAAAGAGGCTTTTGTTTGGTTAGTTTGGGTTTTAGTATCAGTAGTAACTCATGGATTTAAACGTGTTTGTTTTGTTTCAATCCATTGCAATTATGACTCATCATTTTTCAAATTGTTCCATTTTGCCCATTGGGAGCCTCTTCAAATTGGTTCCTCAGTCTTTTTGACAGTATCCAAGTTGTCTTTGTTACTGAGCTAACACACAGGACTGGTTTGTCAAATCAAGCATAGGAATCAGCATCAAGCTTTACTAATAACTTTTAGGCAATCAGGAGGCTCAGATGAAGCAGAGAGACATCTGAGACGTCAAGTCTTGTCCTCCACGTCCTTCTTCTCCACGTCAGTAATAATCCTGATTAAGAGACACAGTGTCCAAGTGAAGTTCACAGAGTTCCTCATACAAAGGGCACGTTTAAATTATGAAACTTAAATTGTGAAATATTCCATTTTATACTCCAGAGAGTTGTCAAGCTTCTCTGGGACATTCTCTAGGGACGTGTGCCTTATGGACTCTGGGTTTATTTACTGTAAGCAATCCTTTAGCTGGGGACTTCCCGCTAAGGGCATTCCATAGATACCATCTCTTCCTCCTAGCAGTTAGTCTTTTTATTTGAAGGTTCAATTGACAAGGAGATAAGACCAGGTCACCTGCTTTCTTTTCTGTTCCCAAAGGACATCCCTCCAGTAAAGAGAGTGAATGGACCACAGGCCAGCTGCTCTAATGCCTTCCTCCAGCTGCCTTCCTTGCTTACTGGTATGGCTGGGTAGTCCAGGCTCACTTGTACAATCCTGCCCAGACCCAAAAGCAACCATTTCTCCAATGACTCCTGATTCTTTTTAGTGGTAAATGGGAATTAAGGATCACAAACTGGGAATAAAGGAAAATAATTCCTTGATGAACATTTTTACACATTATTCTTTGCACACTTCTTTAATCATCTCCGTAGAATAATTTCCCTAGAAGTGAATTGAGCTATCAAAGGGTCCACAGTATAACCTTTGATTCATTGATCAGCAATGGCATGTATCAATTTATGCCCTGTCTGGAGTATATAGCTGTTCTTGGGAATAACCATTTTCCCAGCATTCTCTTCAGCACTGGCTGTTGCATATTATTATTTTTTTATTTTATTTTATTTTTATTTTTATTTTTTGCGGTACGCCGGCCTCTCAGCGCTGTGGCCTCTCCCGCTGCGGAGCACAGGCTCCGGACGCGCAGGCTCAGCGGCCATGGCTCACGGGCCCAGCTGCTCCGCGGCACGTGGGATCTTCCCGGACCAGGGCACAAACCCGTGTCCCCTGCATCAGCAGGCGGACTCTCAACCACTGCGCCACCAGGGAAGCCCTGTTGAATATTATTTTAAAAGTTCCAAATAATAGATCAAAAATGATCACAGTAGGGTTGATTTTTTTTGGCATTTGTTGAGCGCTAGTGGAGATGATATGTTTTCATATATTTATTGACTCTTTTTTTGCGAATTTACTGATTATATTCTTCGTGTGGTTTTCTTCAGTATTTGAGATATATTAATAATTCAGCTGAAATATATGTTGGAAATATTTTCAGAAGTTATTATTTGTTTTTTGTCTGTGTTTATTGTATCTTGTTTATTTTTTAAATTTCTTCATATTAATAGCATTTGAATCTAATGTTGAGCATGAATTTTTTTAGCTATGGTCAAAAATACATAAAAGTCACCATCATAATCATTTTTAAATGTATAGTACAGTGGTATTAACTATAGCATGTTGTTGTACACCGTGCATTGAACAACAATTTCCCTTTCCCCCTCCCCCAGCACCTGGCAACCACTGTTCTACTTTCTGTTTCTAAGATGTTTTGTTCACTTTTTAACTTTCAGTTCATCAGAGCTCTCAGACTTCTTCTTTATGATTTAGCTTTATTGATCATAAAACAAAAGTTTAATGTCCTAAATAATTGGAAAATAAAATCCTGTTTACCACCACTCAGGTAAAGAAACAGAACATTGCCAGTAGCACCCTATAGGCCTCCCGTGTATCCTTTCCCAATTGCTACTCCCTCCCTTATCATAACTTTTATGGTATCCATTCTCTTGCTTCGTTTATTACCTATATATGCCTCTTTAAACAAGTCAGTTTAGTTTTGCCTGGTTTTGAACAGGCATACCTTGGAGATGGTGCGGGTTCAGTTCTAGACCACCACAATAAAGCAAGTCACACAGATTTGTTGGTGTCCCAGTGCATATAAAAGTGATGTTTATACTATACTGCACTGTTTTGTGTGTAATAATAGCATTATGTCTAAGAAAAAATGTACATACCTTAGTTTAAAAATACTTTATTGCTAAAAGAATGCCAAAGCAATTACAATAGCAACATCAAAGACCACTGATCACAGATCACCATAACAAATATAATAATGAAAAAGTTTGAAATATTGTGAGAATTATCAAAATGTGACACAGAGACATGAAGTGAGCAAATGCTGTTGAAAAAAACGAGGCCAGTAGCCTTATTCAACAGAGGGTTCCGTGAACCCTCAATTTGTAAAACAACACAGCATCTGCGAAGCACAATAAAGCAAAGTACAATAAAATGAGGTATGCCTGTATAACAGTGTCATACTACATATATTCTATTGTAACTTGCATCTGTCACTCAGTATTATTTGTAACGTTAGTCCATGTTATTATATGTGACTTGTTTGTTTTCATTGCTGTAAAGTATTCCATTGTATCCTACAATATGCTTATGCATTCTATTCTTGATGGACATACAGATTTTGGAGATGATTATGAACACTTTTGTACATGTTTCCTGGTACACATGTACACAGATACTTTTCCTCAGATATATGTCTAGGAGTAGAATTGCTGGATCATAAAATATAATATATAGATATCTTCATCTTTAATACATAATCCGAAACGGTTTTCCAAAGTGATTGAACCAATTTGAACTTCCAACAGCAGAAACTGAGAGATTCCGTTGCTCACATTCTCACTCTCATTTGCTAGTGTCATATTTATTTTTGCCATACTGGTGAGTGCTTAATAGTATGTCATTGTGGTATTATTTTTCACTTCTTTGATCACAGATGAGGTTCAACACTTTTCATATGTTTACTGGTCATTTGGGTTTCTTCCTTTGTAAAGTGGCTACTTCTTTGCCCATTTTTAATTCAGCTGTTTGCCTTTCTCTTAAATGGTTTATAAGGGTTCTTTATATATTCTGGACATAGGCTCTTTGACGTTTTACATGTTACAGATATCTTCTACTTTCTGGTTTATCTTTCCTTCTCCTTTATTGTGTCTTTTGATGAATGTATATTCTTAATTTTGACATAGTCAAATTATTCTAGTACTTTTCAGTGTTGGTTTAAGATGATCTAAGTGACCTTTAAAAACTTTCCTTAACTGAAAGAACCAGTATTGAAATGTGCTTACAGTAAGCTTGAATTATTGTACAGCTGAGAGCTTAGCAGGTCTTCTCTTCAAAGAGAAAGTCAGTGACAATAACAGTCACAGTGCTATACATTTGAAGAGCACTTTCATCATTTTCACAATTAGGCCTCCCATAACCGAGAATTGTTAAGTCATTATGATTCTATTTGGCTCTCCTTCAACAAATAAATCCTGCGGCATATATGAGTATCTTATTTTCTATAACTCCCAACTGTGTGGCATCCTGTGCCACCTTATGGTGCTGTTATATATGCATATGGGGTTCATATGGGCATATGTTCCATCTTCCCAACCGGGCTGAAATCTCCTTGACATCGGAGGATCTGTAAATGCATCTTTGTATCTCCTGTGGTACTTTGCATTTAGTATCTAGAAAGATGTTATAATATGCAGGGCCCTTGAACACTTAGCCTTCAAAAGAAAAGAAAAACAAGTTTTAAAAGACATGCTTGAACTTTCTTTTAAGGTTTAAATTGATTGTTGCATTGCTAATATGTAGTTGATTAGTGCTGATTATCCAAACCACATTTCAACCAATGAATAGAATCACCTTCTCTTCCCAGACCTTACAAACAGCTAATTTGTCTTCCACATCCTTGTCTATTCTACTATGGCCCCTGGTAGAGATATTGATGGGAGCCAAGGGGGAGCACAGATAATTCAGAACATGGATAATCTACTTTGTCTTTCTTTTCTTTTCTTTTCTTTCTTTCTTTCTTTTTTTTTTTTTTTTGGCCATACTTCACGGCATGCGGGATGCAGGATCTTAGTTCCCTGACAAGGGATCGAACCTGTGCCCCCTGCACTGGAAGCGTGAAGTCTTAACCACTGGACCTCCAGGGAAGTCCCTTGTCTTTCTTCCTGAATGTCACAAAATCCAATATATATTTATGCTCATTTGTTCTCAGGTAGAAATGAGTCCTCTTGAAAATGCAACTGAAGTATTGGAAAATAAGAATCAGCAGCTGAAGACTCTGATTAGTCAGTGTCAGACAAGACAGATGCAGAATATTAATCCCCTGACCATGTGCCTGAATGGAGTTATAGATGCTGCGGTTAATGGTGGAGTTTCCAGGTATCAAGAGGTGAGGATTAGATATTGTCGTTTGAAAGTTTTCATATGTCATTTCTTAAGGTTTCAGAAATCTTTTTTCAAAATATGCACAAATCACATCAGCCTGCTATCATAGGGCTACAATTAACACAACCAGATTTCTTTGTTAGATAGAGCAAACATACAGTAATTTGTGATGCACACTTACTCTGTTTCCCAAAATGTGATATTTTGAGGATAAAAGTGTGTGTGTGTGTGTGTGTGTGTGTGTGTGTGTGTGTGTGTGTGTG